>NC_133236.1:8550497-8867164 GCF_040436345.1 Pagrus major
GTAAACTCAGAAGATGTGTTATACCGCAAAAATAAGATGAGAAGCATAGCGGTTCAAAAGTTGTTAAACATTTTAGAACAATAGCTATTTTTAACCATAGATGGATAAGAGGACGTCTAGAAAAGAAAAAAGCTAGTAAGTGTCCCTTGAGATGGAACTGTTTGTCGAATTCCTTCAATCTTAATTTTCACTCATTTTGTGAAGAATTTGTGCTCGACTGGTTCGATGTTGAACTTGGCCTCTGCTGTGAGTCACCATCTGTAAAATGCTTCCCAGATAGCTGCTCTCTCTGCAGACACTCTCTGATGTTTGTTTTCTGACTCTGAGATGAGTGAAAGTGTTTGGTTTGGTTACACAATGACAGTAATTACACATGATTCAGTCCTGAACTTTCTCTCTTTTAATTTGTGTGCTGTTGCCTTCCAGGAAGCACGGAACAGCCCATAGACCTCTTTGTGGGTGACGTGTCCTCCTACACTCTGCACAACCTGCAGCCTGGAACCACCTACGATGTGAATGTGGTGGCTCAGTACACCGGGGGCTCGAGCACACCGCTTGATGGACAGGGAACAACACGTAAGTACAAATGCTGTCAAGAATACAATCAGTTCTTTAAATCACAACACAAACCTAGTGACATTAAGCCGTGCAGATAGTTTTCCTGTATTTATGATCTTGTCATGGTTTTGCTCAGATTTTGAGATCTCCACTACTTATGTTCTTGCCACCAAATGAGTGAAGTTACAGGAATTTCATTCATTTTCACTTATTTAAGACAGCATAAAGAAGTAACTTGTCTTGAAAGCAAAAATTCTCAGTTTCTAACCTGGAGGAATCTTTCAAATCAGTTTGTCTAAGCTTCTTAAAAACACTGTTAGTACAAAGTCTGTGCTCTGCATTCAGAGACCAAACAGACCTGCAATTTTCTTCTGAAGATTTGTGACTTGGACTCTCAGGACTCAAAACTTGACTCAAATGACTTGTGATCAGTCTTGGACAAACAGCTCTGTTTTTTTGTGCATTAAAACATGAAAGAAATGGTTGAAAAGCATTAAAATGTAAATTTGAAAAAGTCTCCTAGTTACCCTAGTTAAAAATTACTTTCACCTCCACTGTATTGGAGCAGCAGCAGTGAAGGTATCTTATCCCTTTCAACTCTGCAACAAAAATGGTCCCCCAGTGCCTTCATTGGTATTTTTGCTTATTGTGATGTAATTTCTTGGATTATTTTTTCCCAAAAATCTGTACGACCTAAGCTAAAAGGTTACGTAAGTCATAAACCATAATAAATAATGAATTATGTAAAAAGAATGTTTCAACATTTATTTCCATTAGATTTTACTTTTAAAAAACACAGAACATATTGATACAAAAGATTTCTAAATATAGAAACATGGGCGAAATATTTCTTAGCATTCCATAACTTATTTGAACTCTGCACATATTTTAGTTTTTTTTTAGATATGCACATTTTTATGAGCCGAGAACAGAGGCGTTTCATCTGCAATACAAATATTTCCACAGTGCCTTCATTGGTATCAAAACTACACAATACACTTTGCTCAAAACTGCTGACTCTCTTTGAGGGTTTCCCACAGGAGGTCTGTTTTCATAAGGTTAACCTCTGAAACGATCTGCTTTGACACGTACCACTCAGGAAAAGAGGAATTTTGACTTATGTAACTAGGCTGTACCTGACCTTTTTTAAAAATGTCTTTTCATGGTCTAGGATTAGCATTATTTTACTTCCCAGGTGTTCCAAACACTTGTGTCATGTAAAGTTCAAGTTCAAGTGCAACATTTAGACGATGTATTTGCACTGTACAAGAATTCACATATTGTTCCAACCCTGAATCCTTCTCTCTTTTGATTAGAGGTATGAATCTTCACTGGCCTCATGATTCGATTTAAGATTCAGCTGTCAACGATTCCAATGCAAATTAATTCTCGATGCATTGCAATGCATCTCAGTGTATTGCATCCTCAATTATCTATATTACTGTGCACGGCTACTTTTCATCATTTAAATTCCCCTTTTATTCAGAAAGACCTTCTAAAAATCAGACTACAGCAGTCTACAAAATAAAAGCTGCATATTTTCAATACGTAAACATTACAAAAACGAAACATTTATCCATCTGCAGACCTTACACCTTTGTTGTAATCTACAAGTATATTGTTTTCACATGGCAGCTTTAAGATAAGGCAGTTATTGATTCTGCTGCACACACCTCTCTCAGAGTTGGACAGCAAAGTTGACAGCACCTTTATGGAGTTATAATTGTTGCAAAACTATTTGCAAATGCGTATCTCAATCTCTGTGTGTGTAGTCAGATCTGTGTGTGCGTGTTCAGATCTGTGTGTGCATACTTTATCATTTGTGTGTGTGTAATCAGATCTGTGTGTGCGTGTTCAGATCTGTGTGTGCGTGTTCAGATCTGTGTGTGTGTGTAAAAAAAATCCGTATGTCTGTATTCTGTAAATGCGTACATAGATCTGTAAATGTCTGTCATCAGTTACAACTCAGGCAGGAGCTCTCGATTGGCTGTCTTTTTACACGTGACTTTTGCTACACTTCTGCCGTGGCAGATCTGCAAATGTGTAGAAAAGATTCGTCTGTAACTTCACTTTTCCTTAGCCCTGAGCTCAGGCTCACAGGCTCACGCTGCCTGGCTGCCAACCGCGGCCGCAACGAGCGGTTGTGATGTTGAGAGGCAGACCACAATGGATTCTCGATTGTTTGCTGTCAGTAAAAGTTCATGTTTTAGCAGTAACTTAGTTGTCAGAAGCTGACAAGCTGACAACTAAGTTACTAAGAAGCTGACAACTAAGTTACTGCTAAAACATGAACTTTTACTTACAGTAAGTTGTTAGGGTAACGATCATCTGTTACCCCAACAATGACACGCTTAACATCACTGGGTGCTACGTGCCAACTCGGCGTGTAGGCTGTACTGCTACTGCAGCCAGGCAGCGTGAGCCTGTGAGCAAAAGTCACGTGTAAAAAGACAGCCAATCGAGAGCTCCTGCCTGAGTTGTAACTGATGACAGACATTTACAGATCTATGTACGCATTTACAGAATACAGAATACAGACATACAGATTTTTTTACACACACACAGATCTGAACACACACACACAGATCTGAACAGGCACACACAGATCTGAACACGCACACACAGATCTGAACAGGCACACACAGATCTGAATACGCACACACAGATCTGATTACACACACACAAATGATAAAGCACGCACACACAGATCTGACTACACACACACGGATTGAGATACGCATTTGCAAATAGTTTTGCAACAATTATAACTCTATACACCTTGACTAATCAGTCAAGATCTGAGGAGGCGCTGTCAACTTGCTGTAACAGTTATTATTTAATTATTATTTATGGCTGCAGATGTTAGCTCCAGGTGAAAATGGCATCCAGTTGGTGCTTCCCAGCAAGTTCATAAAATCCAACATGTACCCCAAGATGTCTCTTTAAAAAAATACTCTGTGAATTTTTATTATCACTCACTACAGATCTCTGCCTCCCTCCGACATACCTACTACATAAGTAATGTTAGCCAAACGTCCTCCCAAAATTCATAGCATCTCTGTGTTGATGCAGAATCTTCCACGTCCGCATCGCGATGCATCTTACAATTGAGGAATCAATCCACCTCTACTTTTTTATATGTTTGATTTGCTGAAATGTGACTTTCTCTCCTCAGTCTACCTGAATGTGACCAACATCGAGACGTACAATGTTGACCATGACAAGTTCTGCATCAAGTGGGCTCCTCACAGGGCGGCAACATCGTACCGCATCAAACTCAACCCTGTGGACCGTAAGTCACCCAACTTTAACTATTGTTTTATTTTTCTTTGACTGTTGGTCAGACGAACGTCACAATTTTTCACTTTCATTAAGCTGGAACCAACAAGTGTTTGACATTTCACTTTATAAACAACCAACAAAACAACGATTATCTGATAAGCAAATTGTAATTTTATTCGTCAATGCTCCTTTAATTCCACTTTGATAGATTACAGGAACCTGGACAGCCCCTAAAATTTCTTGTAAAGCATTTCATCAACTGTCCCTACCAATACTTCGGCCTACTGTAGACATATCAGATTCATCTGTGCACCTGATGATGGTGGTGCGGTCCACTTTAGCAGTTAGATCTTGATCGGGGGTGACTTGTTTGAGGTGATACATGCTGTAATGTTTGCAGATGTATCTCCACATGATGTAATCTCTGCCTCCATGGATGCTACAGATCTGTCACAGCGTTAAGCAGACTGTGAAGGGATCACATCTCAGACTCTGTTTATCTTCAGGCCTCCTCTTTGTGATTATTACTCGAAGCAGGATGCAAGTTTTGGCCTGGATTGGAAGTGTCCGACCACCAAACTTTAATTGTGTCTCAGTCTGCAAGGATCACATCCTTTTCAATTACTGCAGGGTCTTTGAGTCCCATCTGGTTTGTATTCGCACACTGACACGGGTTAGCAGTTAAAGAGCAGGAAAAACCAGGAATGGAGCCTCCATCTTTGAATATCTATATGGTAGTTATTAGCCGTTTGGGATGCCAGAACAAATAGCATGAGACAGATGGCGGGTAAACCACCAACGGTGGATGAGTGAGAATCTGAAGCAGCAGACGTTCCTCTCAAGTCAACAAACCAGTCAACTGTTTGTTCTCAAATGGAAATGCAAACAGCGGTTGGAGACGGTGGTGAGATGAGTAAGTGGAAAAACTGTGAGCAGAGGTCTTTTCCACTGATATCTCCTCCAGAGTTTAAATCCATGGAAACACTGGTGAGAAGAAGAACACGTGGCTGCCAGTTTGTAAGACTCAGACTGATGTGATATGCAGCTGAGATGTCTCAGGGATTAGATTTTGTCAACACCACTCTCTGTATCATCAATCTTGAGCGATGAGGGCCACTGTTTTGGAGTGTGTGTTTTCCAAAAAACGATTTATATGATGTGACTTCGATCATAACTTGTTGATATTACAGAGCTCATTCTCAAAGTGTTGCATCACCACCGAGCTGCTGGGTTCTGTCATGTGACACAGAATGATGAAATCCTGCTAACTTTAGGACACTTCAGGACACTGAGGAGTAGCGATCATCATCCGTGGCAGCTGTCTCTGCAATAAACAAGCTTTGTTTGTTTGTGCTTAACCAGAACGCAGAGTGTAAATAGGAAACCCTGTTATCAATAAATCCCTGACCAGCCATGCAGAGTGTAAACATTTCACTGGGGCTGTCAGTTGTTGGATTTATTCATCACACAGACGTTGAGATGGATGAGAGCTTTTGTAGAATTTAAGCAGCATTAACTGATCTTTTATTTTCCTTCTTTAGTAACAAAACAGAAGATACAGAGACACAGACAGAACTACAAATTCAAAAGTCCAAAGGGTCAAAAATACTTGCTCGTAACGGACACACATGTAGTGACATTTTCACCATAGACAAAAGTAAGGTCGTTTTAACTTTTAAACAAGAGTAAGAGAAGTGCTTCTCAACTCATCAGACAAGACAAATCGAAAAGCAATTCGGAGACACAACTTGGTGTTGAAAAAATATATATGAGTCACATATATACACATAATTTTCTCCAAAGTTAGAATATTTTTGATATTTCAGTATTTGTTCTTTTTGTCTGAGCTCTCTACTGGTTGGAATTGACTGGAGGAGAAATGCAACTGTTCACTTAAAGTTTTGTTTTAAAGAAGTATTTCACCACAGGAAATATGGAACTTGCCTGAAACAGGGCTGTCTATGACATTTGTGATACATAATGAGAGAATGAGAATGAGAGAAAGGGGCTGTGGTATTCCCTTTTTGCTCAGAATGTAGAAAACCTACAAAAACCAGAATGCATAGATTTCCTCTATTGCAGCTAAACAGTATATGATTTGTGTGATTTTGTGTTACCATTGTTCAGTTGCATACGCATTCAAAATTGTAGTGATACAAAGCTGGTTGAAAAGAAATGAAGTTCCTGTTTAAATGTTTCAGGGAAACCCTGAAGATTTAAAACCTAGTTGTCCTTATTCTTCATAAAATAAACCAAGTGTTTCTCAATAAATCTAAAAATCCAAACATATAGACTTTAGGAACACAGAAACGGTAAAATGCTATAAAATAAAAACTTTTTACATCATTTGTGAAGCAGAAATACAGGCTGAAGTTGCCAACATTATCAGCCAGCAGGCCCAGTTGTTAGTTATAAAATCCAGAAATGTTCCCCAACTGGGGAAGTAATTATCAATGCTATAACACCCCTGGAGATGCATATAATGATTAAATATTTTAGCTTTCAACACTTAGATTAATCTCTCATGCTGATTCAGGGCTAAAAGAGTATATAAAACCCATTGGGTGTGGTTTACAAGGCCAGCCATCCGGGACGAACTCTGGAGCTCCTCAGTGGCTTCAGTGACAATACATGAGTCAGCTGTTCCCTTTGAGTGTGATCAAGCCGATCGATGAGTCCCATGAAAATGTTTAAATGAACAATAAGGGATCAGCTAAGGTGTCTTGTTTTTAGTACAAGTACTGCTAGCAAGCCTTCATTGGCTTACTGTTTTTGATTTGGTACAAAAGTAACAGTTTGTTTAGAAAATCCAAGCAGAAGTAAAAATGAAAAATAAAAGAAATTGAGTCTGCACACTATATAAGCTCCCAGAAACATTTCTTACCTCCATTTGTGATGCATCATACATAGGCCTTAATAAATGTGGAAGTATGGGAGTATAACCTCATGTGCAGACTTGATTTTTGTATTTTTCAAACTTTCTATTTATCTACCCAAAATCAGTAACATCACTTGCTCAAAGATGGTTTCCCTTGAAAGTTCGAGCAAATACTTAACAACCAGTCAAAAGTGGAGAGAGAGGAGCATCTTCCACTTTGATAGAACATCTTTGACTTAATTAAGTGGCTGTGCATGCTCACAAAGTGTGAAATAGTGTTTGGATGACAGATTTTCATATGTTGAGCGTAATGTAAAATATTTAACCTAACCATTTAAAAAGTGCTATTTTATTCAGAACAATCCAGATAATCCAAACAGCTGAACAGCAACAACAAAGTGTTCATAAACAGAAACATCCACGCATACATGCACATAAATACACACATATAAACATTCATACTGTGCAACTATGATGTGTACATTTAAGAAAGGGTTTGACCGAAAAGGAATGTCTTCAAATAAACAAAGTGTCGGAGGAAGTCAAAGATCAGCAGAAAAAGTGTCCCATTGCTTCTGATGAAGCTTTTACTCTTACAATTTGTGAGTTAAAATCTTCATGTTTCCTTCGTCTGCAGCCTCCAGTAAAGGACAGCATGAGATCACCATCCCTGCTGGACTGCCTCAGTACTGCTTTGATGGACTTTCTCCTGACGCTCTGTACACTGCCACCGTCTTCGTTCAGACCCCGAATCTGGAAGGTCCAGGAGTCAGCACCAAGGAGAGAACATGTGAGTGCTGCAACTGGAAGTAAAGTTGTTGTCATTTGAATCTTCACCAACTGAATATAACTGTTCAGACTGGAGAGAGAAGGTGCATTAAAACTGTTCGTAGCTAAACACAAGTCTGCCTAATTGTAGGAGAAGTCATGTTTGCTGTGAAATCTCAGACACCAATGATCCAACCCAGTGAGATCACTATTTAAATGACACTACAGGAGATGTATGTGCTGTATAATGCAGGATAAACAACATCTGAAATCAATGAAAATTTGCATTTGTTTTTATATACAAATGCAAACACAAATGGCAGATTATTTTATCTTGATTGTTATATTTTTCTCATCACATAGAGCAGTGTATATATATTTATGTTTTCGTATCAAACATTTAATCAAACTCAGACTGGACATGTTTAAGTTATCACACACACACATATATGCTGTTGTAAGTTTTCAGATGCAGTGAGGTGTTTATGTTCTGAGTGTTGTTTAACATAAACCTTCACATCACTGATGGAACAACAGAATAAAATCCCCTCCAGAACCTGGCACCTCAGATTTATAAAAAGATGATGAACAGGCTCTGTGTTTCCAACAGACTCAGTCAAACTGTGACGTGTCTGAATGTGTCTGAGATGTGGAGCATGACTCAGTGACATCACCTCACAGGACTGATCCAAAACAATGACTTCATCATATGACATGTTTACTGTTGTTCGGTATTTATTACAAATATGTTGATGACAATTTTGTAACTGTTTGTGTTTCTCACAGTGGTGAAGCCAACTCCAGTTCCAACACTCCCACCAACACCAACACCTCCACCCACCATCCCCCCAGCATGGGCAGGTAAGTGTCTCATGGAACATGCTACAGCATACTGATGTTTGCTTTTGGTTTCATGACAGCGCCCCCTGTCTGTGAATATACCACTCAAAATGTAATTGTTTTTCTCTCTGTGCAGACAGCCAATCAAATCATGATATTTTTAAACTTCACTGTATAAAGTGGCAAAGTCGTGGTTCTTGGAAGCCGACTACATAAAAGAAACATCAGACATTCTAGTTTTTGTCTGCTTATCATCTGTAAACATGCACTTTGTCTGTGAACAAGTGACTAAACAGTTAAACATAACAAACTCCAAGAACAAGCACACCGTTAACGTCAGTTTGCAGCAAGGAAGTGAACAGTCTTTGAAGCCAATCTGACATTGTGGCCAAACTGTGTAATTACAAAGTCATGTGTCGCACAGGGACTCAAAAAGACATTTTCCCATGAGTTTACATTGTGAAGGAAGAGTCACTACACCCTTGAAATGACTTGTTTCACTATAACAACTGGATCATTCAGTCCGATATCATTTGGAAAGAGCCACACGATTATATCATTTTATCCCTATTCAAATTAGCAAAGGGCTAAACCGAAAGTTAACCAGCTTGACTGGTGGAAGTCTCTAGTGCGCACGCTCTATGGGCCCCACAATGCTGAAGATCTAATTCATACCCAGGAGTTTTTTGGCTTCCTGCGCCACTGAGCAGCTTCCATAGGAAATGAGCTATGTTTCGCCTGTGATGCTGTATCCAGTTCTCATTAAACGTCCATGGTTTGCAGGCTAGATAGCTAAATAGTCAGCTGCAGCACAGTGAACTTCTTAAGAACCTGCCTGCGAAGTCAGCAAGTTTAAACGCATCACCATTATGACATCCAAATTTGTGCTTTTGACTGACACCACAACATCAACAGTGCTGACCTTTGAGGAAAAAATAAAGCTGGAGAGTCCAAAATGAAGGAATCCGCCTTCGTAGTTTTATTTAACCCGTTACACAAGAGCCACGGTTTGCAGCCATGAAACAGTCATACGGATATGTCTTTTGTTTAAACTGTGTGAAGTTATTGTCTTAGCTGTTTGCAACAGGGCTAACTAGCTGGCTAATCGATTATTTACTGATTTATTTACTAGTTAAATGAGACTTAGCATGCTGGGTAGCTTAGAGAGTGCTTCCCACTGCAGTAATTCCTTTTTGAATGAAATTATATACAACAGAACAATACAAGGACTGTGACTGACGAGTGCTAGCATGATCTCGGCTGGCTAGTGTGTTAGTAGTTAAAAGACTTCCTGTTCTCCCTTTCAACAATAATAAAATATTAACAATAGATATAAAAGTCACATGATTTTTCCTGCAAAAAGGGGTGACTAATTCTCATTTCAGATGTAAACAGAATCTTTATTCAGATGTAATAAAGGGTTTGCTGCTTCAGTGCAAGCTAAAGTAAGTGGAGAAGTGAATTGAGCAAGTTGAGCATCCTCTCAGGACTCATTATGCTGCAGTGACACATTCGCTGTCCCAAAGGTCCTAAACAGTCTTTGAGGAAAACATGGATCATCTCAGGACTGAATGGATCGATTATTTTCATTCAAGTTCAGCTCTGATTGGAAACTCCTCAATGCGGCGTCTTGGCCTCGGCGGCGGTTTGAGCGCTGAGTCCTTCTGGATCCGACTCGTGCCAGCAGTGGATTAATAGCCGCCACATGTGCTGCTGGCCCTGCGGGGCGCATGAAGGGGGAACACGGCCGTTAAGAACCAACAACTTAGGTGTTGAAAAAGGAAGACAGAGCAGTCCAAAGAATCTGTTTGTGTCGATGGTTTTTGTGTAAAACTTGTTTATAAATCTCTGAATGTGAGGAAAGCAGAGAGGAGATTACAAAGCACGCTGCATCACATAAGGCAAAGATTATTCGAAGCTTTCTGCCCGATTCGTTTTGGTCTGAGAGGAACCCATTAACAAGAGCTCACTTTCAACCCTTCTGGTAACCAAATGTTGCTTGTTTTGTGTTGCCAGTATTTTTTTTAATCGGTGAAACCCATAATTACTATACATGTCCTCATCTCGTCATTTTTCTCAATCGTTTAGTTTGTTGCACGCTTTTCAGCTGACTTTCTTAATGCACTCCAGCTCTCAAACCATGATTATGCCGTGTGATGATGCCATTTTCTCTGCTGGTGTTTGTGATGCTGCCCTGAGGTCTGGCTCGTGGACTCAAAAGTTCCATCTCGTTTTCTTTCCTTCAGTGTGCAAAGGTGCCAAAGCAGATGTGGTGTTCCTCATCGACGGCTCCTGGAGTATCGGCGAAGAGAGCTTCACCAAAGTCGTGCACTTCGTCTCCGGCATGATCGGTGCCTTTGATGTGATTGGTCCCTCAGGAATGCAGGTTTGTATTAAAAACACTGATCCATTAGCAAAACAGTGATGTGTTCTGACATCATGCTGCAAATGTTTTGTTTTTATGTACACAATGAACACATCCTGGTAAAAGACAGTAATAAAGCTCAGTCGATGTGCAGGAGAGGAAGGAACCAAGGGGCTCATTAAAGTCCTTCCCAGTACAAATATAAAGATTAAATCAAGGCTAATCATGAACATCCAACAACAAGAAAGCCCTAGCAAGAATAACACAGCAGGTAAACGAAACATAAAAAGGGAACTTATAAATAGGAACAAATGAGAGGATGAGTAAAGAAAATGAAATGAAAGGTTTTTAACCCTGTCGATAATGTTTTTCCACTGTGTCCTGCAGAAATATAATTAAGTAGCTGACTTCAAACTGTTCTTTTGACTTCTATAGTTAATAGTCTGTTGATGCCAAACCATACAAGAGTAAAGTAATTTGAAGTCCGTCCAATTATAATACATAAACTTAGATCACAAGAGTGGTGGATAAGTGGATTTCTTTGTCAATATCAAGAAATCGTCAGTTTTTATCATCTTTCTACAAATAATTTCAGTGTGGACAATGAGAACACTTCACGCACTTAGTCTTGGTTATCACATAAATATATACTGCATTTTGTTTATATTGTATTTTGTTGTATTTCTGTCTTTCTGTATGTCTCTTATTTACTTTTTTAAATATTTTACCCTTTTCTCTGTAGTGAAAAGTAATTCTTGTACTGATACTTCTGTCCACTCTGTGTAAAAGACACCTGTTGAATGTTTCCTCTGTTACTTTTCCTCATGTTTCTCCTTTGTTTTCTCTGATAAAGTCATCTTTTGTGTGTTTTTTTCCCCCTTTAAAATCAAGTGTTTTTAAGTTTACAGGTTGTCCTGTTCTGTACTGCTGGTAAAGCCTTGTGGGACAAATTGTGATTTAGAGCTTTACATGTAACCGTACTCGACCTGACTTGTTGCTAATGTCAGTGATGTGACTTTCCCAACAGGTGTCATTTGTGCAGTACAGCGATGACGCAAAGACAGAGTTCAGGCTGAATGCTTATCGAGACAAAGGCATCGCCATGTCTGCTCTTCATCACATCCGCTACAGAGGAGGAAACACCAAGACAGGTTCAGTCACACACCACATGACACAGTGACAAAGACAGTCAGCAAGTCGACCAGTTGTTTTTCTGACACAGTTTGTCTCTGTTGAACAGGAGTGGCTCTCAAACACACCTATGAGAAGGCCTTTTCTATTGAAAATGGAATGAGGAGGAACGTCCCCAGGGTGGTCGTGGCGATCACTGACGGACGCTCTCAGGACGAAGTGAAGAAGAACGCTGCCAAGCTGCAGCACGCAGGTAACCAGAATCAAACGTGCTAAAACGATCCAGAATATACTACAGTATCATAGGAAAAAAAAAATCCTGGATTTCTGTTGGTTTGTATTCTGACTGTTTGTGTGTCCGGTCTTCAGGTTACAGTGTTTTTTCCATCGGTGTTGCTGATGTGGATTTCGTGGAGTTGCAGGAGATCGGTAGCAAACCCAGCGAGAGACACGTCTTCGTTGTGGACGACTTTGATGCTTTCGACACCATCAAAGAAAACCTGATTACCTTCATTTGTGAAACGGCAACATCAAGTAAGTTTGCACGATATCTACTGCAGAAAAATCAGTCAGAAATTTCTGAATTTTGTGGTAAAATGCCATAAATTTCCTTCTTTCTTTTTCTGCAGCGTGTCCCTTGATTTTCCTGAATGGATTCACTTCACCTGGTAAATACAAACAATGACACTGGAGGCTATTTTGGAGAAACACTGAAATTCATTGTTTACAAAAGACTAAAAATGTGTCCTCCTGATCTGTTGTGTTTCAGGCTTCAGGATGCTGGAGGCGTTCAACCTGACAGAGAAGACCTACAGCTACGTTAAAGGCGTCTCCATGGAGACGGGCTCCTTCAACAGCTACACAGCGTACAGACTCCACAAGAACGCCTTCTTAAATCAGCCCACAACGTGAGTCTGACATCATGTTACTTTGATTTAGTTTTGTCTGTTGTTTGGTTGACCAACCCCATGGTGATTTCTTGGTCACCATTCCCTTTTGGGAATGTTTTTACAGGACCAACCTTCTCATAGTCAAATGCTGAGATGTTACAATCACCCATTACAGAAGAGGGTTTTTTATCTATCTTAGAACAGAAAAGCTAAATATAGTGCTTCAGCTTTTCAGAGAGGAAAATACATTGTCTGTTGGATACTAGTGGAAAAGTGTGAGGTTTTTCTCCTTTTGGAGCAACACAAAGAAGGGGTTCTTCAATTTCTGTGTTTATCAGACACCCTTTGAATGATTCATTGATTTATTCTTAATTTGTATTTTATTCTTAATTTATTATCTATCATTTTGTGGTTGGTAGTATGAGACACCTTTTATAAGAGAGGCGACAAACCACTGAAATCATTTTGAACAGAGCAGTCCATAACATTAGAGGTGGTAGTTGTTCGCATACCCCTTTCCCACCTGCTTTATCAGCTGAACCGTGAAACGTATCAGCTAATCGCGTCGTTGCACAGACCTGAGCGCACAGTTTCAAACTATTTGGTGGCAGGAAGGAGCTGGTACAGACGGAGTTTGAATAAACATGAAAGAGGAGAATATCACACTAATGAACATTAAAAGACATTAAACTCTGATTTGTTTAAGGGCTCTGGTGTGCTGAGCTGATGGCGTCACGTAGCAGAACTTTGGATTGAACTGTAAAAGAAGTTGGTGTTGTGAAACTATGCACATGTGTAGTAGAAGTATAAGTGAGGAAAAAACATTTAAACCTAATTTTAGGGCAAAGTCACCAATATTTTGCAGTTTACATTAGATTTGACTGGTAATCTCTCTACTTGTAGTTTTTATGCCTCAGTGAGCATTAAATGGCTCTCTCCCCATTCATTTAGATAGGAGCCTGGTCTTGTTAGCCGAAAGTAACTGCCTGGGGATGTTGCCAAGATGGCCGCCGCATCAAGAGACTTCCCTGATGGGACTTTAGTAGGAAGATGGTGAAATGCACAAAATTCACATAATCAGTCATTGTGTTGTTGAGGATAACAATGCAAAACCAGTTTAATAGTCCCCTAGTGACAGTGTTCTCGGAGATTAGAACACTTAAACACCAAACACGTTTTGTTCTTGACACCTTCAAAGAAAAGTTTGTAGACCCGAACCTCTAAACTCTGCTTGGACAAAAATTCACAGCTGAGTTCAACCAACTTTCTCTCCCGGAGCTTCCCCATGACTCTGCATTTTTTATCTTTTGAACATTTCCAAGTTGTTCATGTCACTATGATGAAGCGTCCCGCCCAGCTGAGTCCAGACTGTTGGAGCTCATTCTCTTCACTAACTGGGTCAGTGGATTTACGATGCTCGGTGAGGTCAGAGTGCAGCCTGCCTTTGAACCAGTGTTTCAATCCGCTCTGAAGCTGTTTCACACAACAAGCCTCTGTCAGGCCACTGAGTGCAAACCCAACCACAAACTAGACTGTTAACACTGGCCGCCACCCAACACAGGCGGTCCATATCCAGAATATCACATGCAACAGTAAAGTGGTGGAAAACAGCTTGAGTTCTGACTGTTTACCAAGTTCGACTCTCCAGAATGTGTAGTGACATCAGAGGGACAAATGAGAAACATCCTGCTCTGATGTCGTAGCAGAGCCAGCGGTGGAAACATTATTAAAATCCTTTCCTCATGTAGAAGCTGGTGAAAAACATTTTATTACAAGTAAAAAAGTCTTAGCAGATATTGTATGGTATTCTCATTGTAGAGAATCTTTCCTTTTTATATTACTGGTGTGTCAAAATATCAGTATTGATCATCAAGCATCCCATGAAAGGCAGGTAAAGTAATGTAAGTTAAGTATGTAAATTAATTTAGTTGTTGAGGTTCAAAGTTCACCTCTTAAAGGCCAACACGGACCCTCTAAAGATGTCTTCAAACCTACAGTTTGTTTCTGAATGAGTGGATGAGATGGTAAATGGTTGTATTTTCATATTTAGTTTGGTGTCTTTTCACACAGAAAAAAATCAAGTGAACCGAAATGCCTCATCTGTATTGCAGGTGTGCAAAGTAGGGCTGCAACTAACAATTGTTTTCAGTCATTTTCCATTAATTTGCAGATTATTTTCTCAATTACTCGATCAATCTTTTAGTCTACAAGGTGAAGTGATGTCTTTGAATTGCCCTTTTTGTCTGAGCAACAGTTCAAAACCTGAAAATTCTTAATTTACGTTCATAAGTGACAAAAAAAGCAGCAAATCCTAACATTTAAGAAGCTGGAATCAGCAAAAGTTTGTGATTTTTGCTTGAGAAATGACTGAAACAATTAATTAATTACATATTAGATAACTACTTTTCTTTCAAAAGACTAATCAATTAATCGTTTAATCTTTGCGGCTCTAGAGTTCGCCTGACAGTTGTAGAGGGCAAACCAAGTCCACTTTCTCTAAAGATTTTGGTGCGATCTTTTGTTATTGCACCAGACTGCTGTGTTGAGATCTGAACAAACTAAATGTTCAACTGTGTTAAGTTTCTACACTGTATGCTTTGTATTGCAAAATGTAATGTCAACTGAATAATGACATCATCACAGTTTAGAGTGGTTCCCTATAAACTTCACATTCACTCTGCCACTCAGCTAGGCAGCTTTTAGAGACAAAATGAATGATAAAACTCACATTTTGTTGCTCTGAGGAAAACGGAAAGTTATCAGGTTGTCCTTGCAACAGCGACGCCGACAATAATAACACTTGGAAATGGTTTAATGTGTCATCTGTCATTTTTTCCAATGAGTCTCACCTGGTGTCCCTTCCTTTCTCTTTACCCTCTGTCACCTCTCATATATCATTTTACTGCTTTTCATACTTGAGATTTGATTTCTTCCCTTTGCATTTTTATTTGGAACAAACCCTCAGATCTCTGAACATGACCATGGACACCCTTTGTATGCAGCTGATCCACCTTGTACCTGTTGTACTCTAACCTGCTCTGGATAGGAGTGACATGTAAACCCTGTCATATCGACGTAGATCTAACATGTCGTCTGATTTTGTCTCATGAACAGAGACATTCACCCTGACGGTCTTCCTCACGCTTACACCATCATCCTGATGTTCCGTCTCCTGCCTGACTCACCCACCGAGGCCTTCGACATCTGGCAGGTGTCAACCAGCGATCACAAGCCGGAGACCGGCGTCACTCTAGACCGTAAATATCTCCTCTGTTCTTATCCACTGTTGTGTGTGTTGTTAGAGGAGGGTACTGGCTTAGTAATGTGTGAGGAGATGTGGAGCAGCTGGGCCTCATTGTGTCGTATCTGCTCATGAACAGAGTTGAGTGGGGTGTAATGAACCGGCTGTGTCCTCGGGCTGCTTTGGTCTCGGTTGATAACCAAGCTGACTCCTTTAACCACAAAACTCTCGTGTCATCAAGCGCTCAGCTGGCTCTCGTAAAGCCTCAGATTCAGTCTGCTGGGTTTCAATAGAAATCCTCCAGTGATGATGAGTTGTTCTGGTTCTTGAATAACGACCTCTGGACGACACTGAGGTTCAGATCCTCTACAGGGAGAAACAAACTGCATGAGTTATAGTTTGACAATTTGGGAAATATGCTTATTGACCTTTTGGTGGAAAGTTGGATGAGAAGAAGCCAAAGGTAACTTGCTAGCTTGCTAGCTCATCCTGTTTCTAGTCAGTGATGCATGGAATTGGTAGACTCTGTGAATTGTTTTTAGGCTCAATAAACAGAGAAATATTTCACCGGAATTTTCCAGGAGAAGTGTAAGTGAAAATTTTCAAAAACACTTAAAGATAGCAGTTGCCAGACTGTCAGTGGTGACCTGTGCAGAACGTCCATCACTGTGAAATTCAGTCAAAGTGGCCAAATCAGACCTTGTCAACAAATCAGGACATATTGGATTTAGATATTGGCTTAAAGTGACCAAATCAGAATGTGCAAAGTGTGCAACTGTGTTGGAATGTGTCTGAACTGATTTCAATTTCCCGCAAGCCAGAGATGCAAGTTTGGTGTTTTTGATGTTGGCAAACTTCTGGAAGAACTGGAAGAAAGGCAGGAACATGAAAACAAAAAATGGAGATCGATTTGTAACATCTTTTGTTTTGTCTCTCTGCTCAGCCTCCAGCCAGACAGTGTCCTTCTACAACAAAGACGAGCGCGGTGAGATCCAGAGGGTCACGTTCGACAATGATCAAGTGAAGAGAATCTTCCACGGGAGCTTCCACAAGGTAAGAAGTCGTTTATATGAGCTGGATTAATGGCAAAGATTATAGGACACTTGAGACAGAAGTGACAAACCTTCAGGCTTCATTCATCGTGCAGAAAAGATGCTGAGACTGCAGACTAAACACACAGGAGGGATGGTAAAGGTTAAAAATGTTTCCAGATTTGTTTAAGGCAGCAGTGTTAGAAGTCCATGTGGATATTTAGGTTTTGGACTGAAAGTCAAATATGTTTTTAATGGTTGGATTATATAACATTCTGAGAGTTGCATTATATAACATTTCTTTAGCTCTTGGCGTGACCGGGCATGACACATCAATCGAATCGCTCGTCTTTGTTCTCGCTGGACGTCCTCAGGTCATACAGACACTGCAGATGCCTGAGATTCCAAATGTGTTGTATATTACAGTCGGAGCACCTCACATGCAACTACAGACGTGTTCCTGAAACGTTACGAGGGCTCCGACAAACAGATGGTCCTCTGCAGGTTGTAAAACGCAGTATGTAAAGTGAGGCTGAGTTTTATTTAGAATGATTACATACAGATCAGACTGTCTAATGGACTGATGGAGGCAGACATCTGCATCTTCTGAATGTTATTAAATGATCAATAGACAGTCTGAGTCATGTTGAAGTGGTTTGGTTTAAATATCCAGCCAGAGGTGGAGCGATGGAGAGTAATGCTGCTTATTTATTATGTTAAATCGAAGAGTTAAGAGTCTCTCTACAAATTGCAAGTTCATTAGTGGCTCCAGTTTGTGTTTCTCATGTAATCATCATTTTATACATTACAGGATTACATTTGAGTTTTAGTTCTCAACTACTCTTAAAACCAAACTTTGGAAGACTTGACAGGTTATTTGATAGGTTATTTTTAGTTCATTTTGCAAGATAAAACTAATTTACTTGTGACCCAAAAGTGTCATGAACCGCCTAGGAAAAAAGAGAAATGTAACTCTTTTGATGGTCAGACTCTCATGATGAATTTGGACGTAAAGGTTTAAGGATTGGCTGCAATGTTGGGAGCTTTAGAGACAGGAAACCAGCAGGTTGAAGGTTTGAGGTGTATATTTTGTCTTGCAATGTACCTGGATAAGTTTTAGGTCAGGGAATATTTTTTGAAAATGACACAACACACAGCAACCTAAAAGATGACTGTAATCTCAATACAATCTATCGATATGTTAATTGTAAATCTTTAACTTTTTCAAGTACCCAAAGTCTGTGAGGGTTAGACACTGAAATAAATAAGCAGTATGACACTAGAGGGTGAGCTTTACCATCATTATTGGCATGTTTGTGATGTGGGCTAGCATCACTTAGGCATCGTAAGCATCAGTGAAGTGTAAAATTGCTATTATAAGACGGTTCAAATCAAAATGTAATCATTGTAATCAAATGTAATCAAATAGCAATTTATAAACACAACACTGCTTAGTTGTTTTAACGAAGATATCTGCGGAAGAAAACTAATTTTTCCACGGACAAATTGAGCCACTACGTTTGAGAACTTCACATGTATTTTTTAAGTAATATGTTAAGTAATGAGCTCGATGTGCTGTCATGCTGATTTGATTGTGCTCTAAAAGTCCAATCACATTCCTTTGTCACAACTACTTGTTGTCTATTATGTTATTTATCTCTCATTTATATTTGGGAGGAGACGATATCATTTGCTGTGTCATAAAGAGCACCAGATATCTCACTTCCAGCTGCATATGTGTCTGTTTTAGGAATAAAGTTCCATCTTGTGAAATGGGATAAAATTCTTTACTGCGCAGCAAACAGCTCAAACTAATAACAACTTGTGTTTCTGAAGCATTCAGCCAGATCCCAAGGCCTTCCTCAGCAGATGAGGTTTGGTCAGTTGTCATGGGGACGGTTTAGTTGTTATAAAATGGCCAAAAACAGCGGAGCAAACTCTTGTCTGCTGATAAAGGCCATGAGATGTGACTGAAAGCATCTGAAAAATAAAGTCAGTGGACCTTGAGATGAGAATTGTTTGTCTAAAAGGATTTTTTTTTGTTGCAAGCATTTAAAGATTCTTGAGGAATTTCACATTCAGAAAATGTTGCCAACCACCAAGTTTAGTATTTGCTTTATTGTCTATAAGAACAACTCAGCTCAGACAGTATCTGTGACTTTAATTTAAATGTCACTATAAAAGTAAAGTCAACCATTTCATTAGATTTACTAACTTGGGATTAAACTCTCTCTTTCAAGAGGTTCCTGGCTAAAATGGCGGTAAAGATTTATGACACTATCAAACCAAGATCCAACATCAGAAATACAAACTGTGGTTAATGCACCGGCTATAAAACAAAGCGTCTTTTCTTTCTCTCTTCACAAACTTTTCTTTGGCCTGATGACTGACAGACTGCAGTGAAGTTTCAGGACAGTCTCCAGTCAGAGGGAATGTGTTGTATTTAGTGCAGTGGAGCTCAGAGATGTGGTGCTGATAGTAACACTCATTTACATGATGTCCTGCTGGGGGATCAGTGTTGACAGCCCTGCAACAATATCACCAAGTTTCACAGGATCCATAAGCTCTTCTGAGAGGGGTAGACTGTAAAAAATGCACTGCAGTCCCTGCTGGGACGCTCGTCTGGAAAATATTGGGTCACCGCTATTAAACAATTACATCAGAGCAGCTGAGGAGCGCCAGCAGGAAGGCGGAGCTCCTCCTTCACCTCCTCTCAGGAGCAGTTTGGGATGGCAGGCGCTTGGTCTTGCCTCCGTTGCCTCCAGTAGCCGACCGCAGGGGAATTCTTGCTGCGCTGTGGTTTTACCTCCCAGCATGCACACGGTGTCTGCTGCGGGGCGAGACGTCAGTGTCAGCAGCAGGCTGTAAAGTCAGTCTCTCATTGGACAATTTGTAATGATAAAGAAACTGTCAGTGATTTAGACTACCTGCTGTGACAGCTGTTCCCTGATGATACTGATCCTCCAGGCACTTTGAGACATAATTTACTTTTGACGGAGAATATCTTTTCTTCTGCAATTTCCCTTGTCCCTCAGGCAGGAAATATGAAGGTAGTTGTGAAATGTTTGAATTTTTCTTTGACACAAGACATGAAAAGTTCAGCCAGTCAGCTCCAGATTAAATAGAGCTGATGTGTTTGTTTCCGTTGTGAGTTGTGAGTTGTGAGTCTTTGTTTTGGGATTTCTTTGTCCAGTGTGAAAGGGTCATAAATGTCCAAACATCAGCTAACATCCGGTTTTTGTCCTCAATGGGAAAGGGTACATGGGCATTTATTCCCGGGTCAAATGATTCTGCAGTAGTCATGGGTGTTTTTTGGCTCCAGCGATGGAAACACAATACCTGGTGACACCTCTTTAGATGTGTTAAAGGTCCGGACATTGGTGCCTAATATTTATCTTATCTGTCTTTGTTCATGAAGCGACTGAACATTGTCAGTCAGCGCTGAATTTGAAGTAAAAGATGTTTAATTGAAACCACCTTACATTGTCGCTCCATGTCATTACCAGATCAGTACTGAGCATGTGCAGCTCTAAACATAGATGAGAAATAAGCAACATGTCTCACCCTTAGCTACCTCCATCATCAGCTTTGGAAAGAACAGTGTGTTTTTAAAACAAGTTTAACATCTTCTGCATGCAGTCTGATGACAAATATGTTCTGCTGCTTTCTCCTGTTCCTTGTTTTCTGGCGCGTTTGTGACGTTGAATGTGACACACAAGAAAAAAAAAACAGAATGGCAAACTCATCTCTTGGAAAAGGTGTCAGTTGCCTATTTTACTGGGTTTATCCCCATTTAATAAATCTGCATATATCGACTAATTTTGATGTAAAAAGTGGTGTGAGAGTGAGAGTGAAAGAGAAAGTGATACAGAATTGATCCCTGAAGGTGTCTCCTTCCTCCCTCCTCTGTCAGAGAGGTCAGAGGTCAACGTTCGTCATAAACCTGGAAGCTCAGAGTCAAGGACACTGCTGCGGACTGGACACATGCACATCATGAAGGTTAAACCTTTGACTTTCTCACTCTGGATTTTTACTTTTTCTAACATTGAACCCTCGGGTAATAATAAAAGTAACTGGACTGAAGAATCATTTGGTAAAGATTTAAAGGCCTGTCAGTTAGTGGGGCAGCTGACTGAGAGAAACATGAATTAAACCTGACTACAGTCTCCCTGTGAGCTGATGTTTGGGTCGGTTATTGTGCCAGGATTACATCGATGAAAGATGTCAGGGTTCGCCCCATCAACTTGTCTGTAATCCTCTTCCCCTTGGAAACCAGCTGACTCAGCCTTGAAATCCTCCTGCAGATGATTTTACCAGTCAAACACACAGATCTGTTGTGGGTACCTGGAGGTTTCTGAGCATCTCTGTGGTATTAGAGTGAAGATCCTCCCTCTGAGCTCTATGTCAACTATCAACCCTCACTGGTTAATCTGGGCCAACTGCAGAGAAATAAATTAACACTCCTGCCAGCAACTCAGAGATTTAGAGAGTGAAAAAGAGAACACAAAGATGAGAAAAAAAGATGCTCTGACTAACGGGAACATCTTGGAGACATTTGATCAAGAAGGAGATACCCAAACCCTTCTGCTCTCTTTTGCCACTTCATACGACAAAATGGTCAGTCACAGTAGTTTAAACATTAGTCCGTCCCATTTGTTGCTTGTACAGTGCAGACATGAGAACAAAATGCAGAGAAAAAGTCCAAAGCTCCTGGTGGAAGAGAGCCTGAAACTTGTCCCACTGACCTACTGACGTGAGGCCAGAGATGGATTTCCATCTGCAGCAAGGCAGTGTGTTCAACCTCAGCACAGATGACCAGCATCCTCTCATAACAGCCTGTAACTCAAACAGAGCTTCCAGACATCAATATGAATGGTTAAAGGTGCATTCCAAATGTTCCTGTAGAGCCTGTAAAACACAAGTTGCAATCAGGTTCATTTCATTTGAAACACAGATGAAGAAGAAAGTCGCTATCATAAATTAACAATTGGCTTCCAACATAACACAGAGCCCTTTTAATACTTCTATAAAGGTTTAAAATATGTGGGAAATACTGGTTTTTAGATTAGACTTGCAGCAGAACAGTAATAAGTCAAATACACTGAGCATTAGCAAATACGTCCATATTCCCATTTTTTTGTATCTTTACTTTGGCACACTGAACAAATGAGGGCCAAGAAATAGGGAAAAAAATCACTAAATTAGGTCAAATACTAGTGGACTATGATTATGCTGTTACTTGAAACTATCTTTTATCTCTTAAGTGTAAAAGAATGGTATGAACCTAACAAGTTTTCCAGTAATTTACTTAAATTTAAGATTTCCTGACTAATTGAGGCATATATGTCTTGGTCAATTTACGATTATACTGTGAATTCAAAAATAGCAACTAGCAAACTTTTAAAACAAGAAATGTATTCTTGTTTTTCCAAAGCTAGGATTTAAAATCTTTTTTTGTGAAGTAAAAGTTTCAAATTAAATTAAGGCTCAAAAGATTCCCAAAGCTGGAAGCACAGTTTGAAAAATGGATGAGTTCTTTATTTTGGCAGGTTCGATGCTGATATCATCAGGATCAGTCAAAGATCCACAGGAGACGATCCATCAGTTTGTGTTTTACCGGAACAATGTTTCAGAGTTTTCTTTTAAGTCTCAGAGGATTTTCCAGTCTGTTGGCAATACTTTTGGCTCGAACCTGATTGTATTTAAATGATGGCGGATTCGGTTTGAATATATCTGAGCTGTTATTGGAAACTCAGCGTCTCCTGTTAAAGTGTTGAGAGTGACATGCTGCAGCTTCATCAGCACCTGCTGAGTTGTTGAAAGCTGATGAGAATCAGATAAATGCCTGAAAGTGTAAATGGAAACACCGCTGTGCTTCCTCCCGAGGTCTTTCTTGGACGTGTCAGTGTTTCCGCTGTCGGCCTGTGGTCACCTCAACATGCCTCTGAATCTCTGTGGACGCTCTCTGACCACAGACGGCGAGCGGCGGCCAGCCTGTGGCTTTGTAAAGCAACGTTTTCCCTCCTCACAGCTGGACTCATTCTGATCGCCCGCTGCCTCCGAGGGGCCGGCTTCAAGGATAAGTTGTTGTAAAGGCGGCACTCATGGCTTACCACAAAATGACATCATGAGGAGATGTGGCGAGGGAGATGTGAGTAAGGAGAAATGCAATGTGGTCGTGTGGATATGAGGGAGATAAACCCGCTGCTGCCTCAGTTATTTTACAGTTAAGAGTCAAAGTGATGTCAGATGTCCAATGAGATGGAGGGAAGGAATTTTGGGATATTTGGTTTTTAAAACATGATGCGTTTCCAGCAGAAACTGTTTTGGGGAAAATGGAAGGAATCTTTGAGATGTGGCTGAGCAGGATGTCCAAAGGTTTATTTAAAAGTGGCTGGAATTGTTGACATAAAAGCTGCTGGTATGTTGGGATGTTTCAAACTGGTAAATCAGTACAGTACAGGTCCCATTTAGTAGGAAGTGAGATTTCCATGTTCTTTTATTATAAAGCAGGTCTAGCTGCTGTGTGAACACTGAAAGTTTGAAAGAGAAATGCTTAGTCTGTATTCAGAAACGAGCCGTCAGGACTTCTATAAAGTTGTGATGTCACAACTGTCAGGCCGACGCTCCGACCTGTGAGAGCTGACCAATCTTAAAGAGATGGGCACTAAAATAGAGCATTCAGACAGAGGATGAATAGAGGTGCTGCTGCAATGGACAGTATGAGAGAAATAATGTGTTTTTTGAGGTTTAAAACTTCAAAATAAAATGTGAACTTGAAAATTTGCAAAATATAGGACCTTTTAAGTAGATTTGCTTGAGGAGATCCACAGGAAATCATTTGCTACTTTGCTAACTAAGTGAGAATTGTAAAATGACTACTTATACTACGACATCACTTCCTGCATGAGCTTCACAATAAGGGAACTTATATGTAGAAAGAACTTTACTGTGAAACTGGAACATTCATTATTACCTAAAAGGACCAAATCAAGGTTTTTTCTTTCTGTAATGATTGAAATACCTCAGCTCAGCCTATTTGCCAAGATACCAAGAACGGATCCATATCAGTTCCTTGTTTGTCTCCGAATGTAAAATCAGTGTGGAACTGGGATTGCAACGACAAAGTAATGTTAGATTCTATCACATGTTTAACAAATCCAGATAAAGGACACATCTTATTTCAGTAAACTCACTCTGGCAGAACTGTGTAACATCTGTTTTATTTAATGAGGACCAAGAAGAAACAAAGACAGGATGCAATTAAACTTATTAAGAGTTATTAAGTGAAGCCTTTTTGCCTCAGCTGATCCAACACCTGTGATCTTATCCCTGTTTGTTGCACTTATTAGAAAAGTTGAACATGAACATGTCTTTCCTCCAGTGAAAGAATGGTGAAAACTTAACAGAGTTTGTCTGAATGAGCATCTTTATGAGCGTCTTTACTTCTAGTTAAGATGTTGTGTCATGTTGACTTGTATAAAAATGATCCAAACGAGGATTGTAAAGTATTTGGTATCAGCAGATATCCTGAGTTTAGGTGATTGATTTGGGGCTGGAAAATGTTGTAAAGTTGCATCCTTACGCTATGAAGTAACCTCTTTTTTAAATGACCTGATTCCCAGAAAATAAAAGCAGTAATAAAAGTTGCAGTTTTGGGGGCATTTGGCATCTTTACATAGCATACAACATGAGAAGTAAAGACAATTCTCAGATTTCTCGAGAAAACAGGAAGCAGTTCAAAGCCAAAGTACCATGTGAATTTCTATACGTCAAGTGTTTGATCCAAACTTTAATTTTCTTCTCTCTGCAGCAGTGCTGATGGAGTCTATAATTCTGAATGAAGAGAGAGAGGCGCTGGTTTTCTTCTCTTACATTCCAGCGGTGTTTTAAATAAACAGAACTACAGCAGAGACGATCTCAGGCTCTGCATAACCTAATAGTTTGCAGGCCATCAGGATAAAAACCAGACACAAGGCTTGGTCTTGGAACAAAGAATGTGGCAATAAAATCTCTTCTCCTGTTTTTTCCCTTTTCTTCCTCTTCCTCTCTCTTTCTCTGAAGCTCCATATCCTGGTATCCTCCACCGGCGTCAAACTCAACATCGACTGCCAAGAAGTGGCTGAAAAGGAGATCAAGGATGCCGGAAACACATCCAGGGACGGCTACCAGGTCCTTGGCAAGATGTCCAAGTCCATCGGCTCCAAAGGAGAATCAGCAACTGTAAGTCGACTGTGATCCTGCAGCGTTCAGAGCAGTGGTTTTCACTTGACATTGTCAAGGATTCTCTTAACTTGTAGTCTTTATGGACAGTGTGTGGTTAAATGGGTAACAGGAGGTATTGATAAATCAATATAGGTATAGTTTATAACATTAAAGTGATAGTTTGGGTTTTTGATGTGGAGTTGTATCTTCTGTATGTGTGGAGAAGCAGCATGTAGCGCCGGGAGGAAGCAGAGCATTGTACTGCTGTAAACCGAGGAGAAGCAAGATGTATTTTAGCCTCCTAAAATAAGTCTCACCTAAAAAATATATCTTTGTTTAAGTGTACGCTATATGTCTACATTATATTGCTGTTAAAAATTATTTTCCTTTGGCACTACTTTCCCTCAACCATACAACGTCTGCACTCTTGCACACAAGTGCAGCTGTGTGTGTGTGGCGTAATACAGTTAAGCTGCAAATTTTCGGTGACTAAAATACGTCTTGCTGCTGGTCCAGTTTACAGCAGTACAATGCCATGCAGCCTGCCTGTGCTCGGCCTGCTTCTCCACACAGGGGGAGAGCTGACACTACACTGTGTTTCTGGCTGTAGACTCATGATTAAACTGTTTTAAAGACTCCCTAAAGTCATTCAGCTGACTCAGTAACCTACACAGCAGCTTCATTAACATAAGCTAATGTTAGTCACTGGTTGAACCTGAATTCAACATTTCATTTGTTGAAGAAATTGAGATTTATTTATTTAAGTCATTTAAATAAGCACGCGTGATTTTGACCTTTGAACTCAGTGACATTAGCTCATGTTTGAAGCTGAACACAGATCAGTTTCCCCTGCGTTCAGGCAGTTAGGATTGTGTAACAGAATCATGGGCTGAACTTAATTAAAGTGAACATACAGAAATGTATATGTTCTGTACGTTGAGCCTTCAATATGGCTACAATATGAGCCGTTTCCTGTGTTCCCCGGGGCTGATGGGACTCTGCTGTGCTGCGTTCTTGCTGTCTCTCTGTGCGTCTTCTGGGAGCTGTGAAGGACGTATCAGAGACACATGTACCACAACAGCATTTCCATGTTTTTCTTTTTTGTTTCCACTCCACAGTTCCAGCTCCAGATGTTCGATATTGTCTGCAGCCTGGGCTGGACCAGCAGGGACAGATGTTGTGACCTCCCGTCAATGGTAAGGGAACCCCGGCCTCCACAAAACACGGACACAGGGCCTTTTAACTTAACATGTTTAACATGTTCATACCCTTAATGCTTCATGCTTTGGCTTCGACTTTAGTCTCCAGATAATCAACATTTGTGAGGAACGTCTCCTCTGCTCCTAAAATCTACTGGATTGATGGAGTTTTTGCCCTGTAGATGGAAAATGTTCTTCCACGATATCATTTTGAATTCAACTTCAACAAAAACCTAAATTTTTGGAAGAGTTTGTGGATCTTCAAAGTCTGATTAGACACTTCAATGTATATCTTGTTTTTTTTTAACCTGTAAGTAAAGAAAATGTTGATGCTTCTGCGGGTAGCTATAGTTGGGTAATCTTGATATGTGAGGCTCCCAAAAAATACTCGTCAAATCTTTAAAACTTGCATCTGCTTGTGTGCATTTTTTCCTGTTCACATCTGCGGAGCATCCTGATCATCTTAAAGAAAACTGTTAGGCCACTAGGTTTCTCTCAAACACTTTTGGAAGGGAGCGACTCAGGAACAATGCAGAGATGTTTAATGACACGTTTCGTTTCAGTTAAGAGCGGCAGTAATTGGAGCCTCCTGACTGTTTGTGTTGTAACACCCAGCTGCAGGTCCAAACACTCAGCGTGTCCTTGGTTTTCTCTCTGACTCAGCAGCGGATCAAAGCTCAGAGCGGCTTAATCAGAGTCAGAACCGGCTTGAATCAAAGAGGAAAATAAACAGGGTATATATGATACGCATGAGTGTGAGCCAGCCGATGCGTCTGGTAAAAGGACAACAGGGTGTGAGATTTAATACAAAACATCATGTTTGAGATTGAAGAAAAAGCAGCAAGGATTCAAATATTTAACAGAACTGTGTGTTCTCATATACTGTAGATTTTTTATGACCTGAGTATTGTTTTCTTGATTTTGACCATCATTCATAACAAATGGTCAGATAATTTCACAGGGTTCAACATTGATGAGAAATCTGCTTGCTAAAAGTAATTTTTTACTTGCCCCAGTGCAAATTATTTTATTTATAAGCAGTTATCAAACAACAACAAAGAACAAATTGTCAAGTTTAATCTCATCTGCCTCGCTCCAGAAAACAAACCAATGTGTTTAATTATTTTTCCAATTTGCCCAATCCAGCAAGTAGGTGCTAGATTTACAAGCTCAAGTTGCTATTTTACCAGCTCATTCTGACTTATACAAATTCTGAAGTGTAGCAGCCTGGTCAGTGGCTTAATGCTTTTAAGTTTGACGCTGTAGCTTCTCCTCTCAGGTCACTTCTAGTGCAGTAGCATAAAGAGCGAGGAAGTCCAAGTCAGAGGGGGGTGGTTTAATGGGTCATATACTGGGCTTTCCCTCCGAGGAAAGCGGTTCATGTCCCATTTGTGGCCAAGAGTCAAGAGGGATTCGCTTAATCAGAATCAGAATCAGAAATACTTTATTGATCCTTGAGGGGAAATTGCTTGCAAGTTATGTTAGTTATGTAATTTAATGTACACAAGTGCAGTGACATACTTAGGTCATTTATGTTCTGTTTCTTCTGTTCTCAGAAGTCACTTTAATAACATGACGTGAGTTACAAGACTGAACATAGTTTTTTTTAGTTTAAAGTATTTTCCCTAAGCCTAATGAAGTAATTTTCGGGTTTACTAACCAAACCACAACCTTTTAACAATGTTTATAACGTGTGTCATTTTGTGTTGAAAAGTGTTGAGGACATAAGGGCCCAGATGAAAACACATTTTTAAAATGTCTTCAACATATTTTTGGCCAGAGGTCAGAGTAGATTATTATGACAGGAAAAAAATTGCATAATGGTGCAGCAAAATTGACACTAGAGTGTCAGTTTGAATCTTAAGCCAGTGACCAGGCTGCTGTATTTTGACGAGTTGAGAGAGAGGGAATGTGTTGCATTTTACTTCCAGGCAGTCCTTATTGTTGAGTGTCTTTTTAACCCAAATGTCTTAATCGTTTATAAAGAAGACAAATGAAGCTACGGGATACAACTTCTGTTTGACGTCTGTTAAGTTAAGACTTAACCGCCACGCGGTTTCACAGTGAATCAGAGGATTCTAACAGACATGTTGTTTGTTTACTTTTAGCTTTTCAGTTAATTTTTAACACAGGATCTAGATCTGTTAGAGACTTTTTTTTTTTTTTAATACAATGCAGAAGCTGTCACCGTAAAGTTTCCTTCATCAGGGTGAAGCCTCAAACCTTACATCAATGTGTTTGCTGCTGCTCTTAATTAAAAAGCTTTAAAACTCATCACTGCACATCCGCTCTCATTGTTAAAACTTTGATGTGTGGAGATTCTCTCATCTTTAGTTTTTTGACTTAATTCGGTTTAAATGGGGGTGCTATTAAACCTGCATTCAGTGACTTATTTTGGTCATTTGGGGGCAAAAAACAAGCTGTAAACATCTGCCGAACGTGCAAGCAAACACTCGCTTTCTAACACGCAGAGATTGTCCCGTGCAGTGCTGATGTTCTGCAGGCTGAAGAGAAGGAAAATAAAGCTGAACAGACTTTAAAGAACATAAAACAAGCACAAACATGACAAATATATTCACAATGTGTTAGAGAAGTTCCTGTCTTTCCATGTCCTTCATCTCTCTCAAATGAGAAAACATTTCTGGTGTTTCTAAAGACCTCAGCGAGTCTAAAAAGAGAGGAACAATTGTTTGCAGGCAGTGAAATATTTGGCCACCGGCAGCAGCAGTGACAGTTTAATGCAGCACAGTGTAGGCTGTTGTTTAGCGGCTGGCCTTTCTCACTTCAGTCCCAGCAGAGATCTCCAGAGAGGCTGGAACAAACAAAGCTTTGTCTGAGCGCAGCACGTCTGCAGTTGGACGTCCAAAACATTTTGAAAAGGATTCAACTGTGGTGGATTATTATCTCAATTGCTGCAGAGTGAGGACAGCTGCTTGATTGGGCTGTTTTGCTGACAATTATTTAATGATCCAAACTGAGGCAGTCGGTGTGGAAATGTACACTGGAACCAGGAGGAGTTTCACATCCATGTGGGAGTTAGTATCCTGCATGAACTTGAGCATGAAACTCCTCCTAAACAATTCAGTGTGTGTTTAACATACTTAATAGACATTTTAGCTGACAATCTGAATGGTAGGATAAAAATTCTAGATAGCCAGTATTACAACACAGAGTCCAAAAAATGTGCGACGAAATACATGAAAAGAGGCTCCAAACTCTTATATATATCAAGCAAGAATGGGAAAGAATTCCACGTTCAAAACTTCAAACGTGTCCTCAGTTCCCAAATGCTTACTTAAAGAAAAGGTGATGGAACACAGTGGTAAACGTGCTCCTGTCTCCACTTTTTCTAACTGTGGTTTGAAACATAATGATCATTTCTGTTGGAATGGAACAAAGACCAAGATGTAGATGTTCAAAAATATTAGTGTGAACATGTATGACAAGAGTGTTCTCGCTAATGTGTTTGTTTTGGGCAAAGAATGAAGCTGGCAGGTTATTCCAATCAAAACATCAGAGTACACTGCTGCTGAACACAGCACAAATGTCAGAACACTGACTGACTCCAGGTTTGTTCTTCTAATGAATTTTGCACCGGATTGAATAACAAATGGTTTCAGAGGTCCAAACACCAGAATAAATATAAGCAATGAATGTTTCTGCAAACCACCAATATGCTGAAACTTTATTGTTCTAAAGGTTTCATTTTTAACTTCAAGTTGTCACGACGCTGTGTTTATGCTCTGGTTAGGTTTAGGTACAAAAAACACTTGGCTAGGGTTAGGAAAACATCATGTTTTGTCGTCACCACGACTGGAAAATATCCCGACATCTCATCAGAAAAAACCCAGTGGTTTCTCGCTTATGAATGTTAAAAACGGCATCTTGAACAGTGGTCACTGGCTTAGCAGCCATCTCCCCCTCCTGACATACATGTAATCTGAAAATGACATTACACATATTGTTGAAATGTTGATACGTATAACTCTTACAAACTTGAATGTATCATTGATTTGCAGAATGTAAAATGCCAACATAGGATTTTACCGGAGGAGTATACTGCCAGCCAAGGAACAGTAGTAATACTTTAAAAAAAAAAAACATCTGCATTAGCCACTTGTTAGAAGAACCATTTTCCTGTTTTTGTGTCCTGACAGTCCTCCTCTTCAGGAGACTGTGTTTTTAGATTCCTAAACTGTTTTTCTTGAGGTTTTATTTACACAAAAGCTTAATTTCACCATGTGCTGAAATCTCTGAAGCAGAAAATGTGCCTAGCTCTACTGGAAAATCACCCAGGGTGCTGTCACTGTGCCCACATATTTGTTCTGGTGGAGCTGCTCCAGAAAACGTCACGCATCCTGGCTCTGCTCTTTATCTTGTGCGAGAGAGTTTAACCTACAGAAATGTTGTTTAAATGGTTGACCTCATGAGTTTGAATCAACATTGTGAAATATTTTTCCAAACAAAGACAGGCTGCACTTCCAACATGATGTTACACTGCTTAAAAATGTTTCTGGTAACACTTCAGACCTGCTGAACTGCTCTCATGTTCGCGACACCTTTTTCAGACGCTCTCTCACAGTTTGTCAGTGACTGTTAATGTTTGAACCATGACTATATGAACCATCTGCTGCTAATGAAGTGACATGAACACTGTTAGATGTTAGCTTCGCTCCAGCCCTCAATCTAAAGTTACATCAGTTGAATCCTGGAGTCTGTTTTCTTTGGCTCGTATGAATCAGTTCGTTCAGACACTCTGTTTGAAGGTCAACTCAGTGACTCTGTTTATATTCTGTTTGTTTCTGACTTTCTGTTTCTTTCTCTACCAGAGAGATGAGCTGAAGTGTCCGTCTCTTCCCAACTCCTGCACCTGCACCTCAGAGCCCAATGGGCTGCCAGGGACTCAGGGACCAGTGGTAAGAATCACCTGAATCCACCTTAACAACCTGTTAAAAAGCTCCTTTTTACAGAGCAGTTTAGAGTTTCTACTTCTTTACTTGATTCGTTCCATTTTGGAGAATTTCAAGTTTTCCTCCTCTACATTTCAGAGGAAGGTCTTGTACTCTTTTTCACCATTATTTGACAGCTCAACCCCGTCTCCTAGAAATGATGTTTATGAACTAAATGATTTTTGCCAAACCCTTTTTGGAGGAAACGGAACTATTTTCAAATCCAGGAGGAACCATGTCGTTGTACTCCGATGCCAAAGACCCGGGGTGCATCTCCTCTGTCCATTCATTGTTAGGTTGAGGCAACTAAAAAAAGTATTGTTAGCATTGCATTAGTTTTGCACTCCTTTAACATTACTGGACTCGATGCAGTGGAATCAGATATCTTCTTTTTTATGCCACACATAAGTTCAGTCAGAAGACTCGGGGATGTTGTGCAAGTAGTGGCTAATGTAGCCTGCAGGTACTGAGGTCTGGTCAGCTCACTTCTTTCTGACAGATTTGTTTTATTTTACATTTATCAGACTTCACACAGCTCCCTCTGGAGACACTGAGGGCCCTATTTAGACGGTCTTTGGCGCTCGATCTAAAGCGCAGCACGCTAGTGCATTTAGGGCTTGTCCAAGTCAGTTTAGTTTCCCTTTGAGAACGATGGTGATATTCGTGAAATATTGAGACTGTTTAAACTAAACTTTTTAAATTATTTAATGATTACCTGAACCTTAAGCAGGTGCTTTGAGTTCCCTAAACACAACCATAAAAACATTTAATGCCAATAATGTGAAACAAATTAAATATTTTTGCAGTCTGATTAATTCAGAACCTTTCCTCATTTTATTGATAAAAAAGCATAACGCTACCAGCATTATAGTTCCTTAGTTATATAGTTGTTTGCATCGTTGTTAATTAGTGACATATGAAGGTAATTTCTAGGAGACAGGGTTGGTTGCTTGTTAGTCATTTTTTTTAATCATATGTTGGATAGAAAATCAACTGTCACACACAAATCAGCATTGTTTCATATTATGAAATCATTTTACTGAACCTGTGGAGGAGCATGTGATCCTTCAATCCACCATTTCTGTTGTGGTTTTCATGCTTTCAGTATTCAGTAATCTGTAATTTCATGGATTAAGCATTGAGCCAGGAAACATTTTTCATAGGGAGCTCTTCCTTTTTTACTCTTAATACTTGTTTTCTTTTACTTTTACTCAAATGCTTTTATTTCTATTGGAACATTTCTCCACTGAGCTATTTCCCCAGTAAGTTAAAGCTCTGGCCTGTCGGTTATTTATGGTTATTTATATACTGTATGTTGTACAAGGGAGATTATTGCACCCTGAAGCACATTAACCATGGGAAACATCTTTGCAATGCCTCATAAAATCTTTTAAGAGGGTGGAGAAGGTAAACTGTGGTGCAGCATGACGAAGGCCGACCTGTCAGACAGATGGTAGATAGAAGCTGCAGCCTCTCCTCTGACTGCACTACAGATAAAGAAAGCTGCTGATACTTTGGTATTGTATATTTTTCTTATTGTCAACAGATTTGAGTAATTTCCTAAACAGCTGCTTGCTGTAGTTTTTAATCAAACAAACAGGAGGAAATAGTACATTAGGGACTATTTTCAGTGGCGGATTAGTCTACGTTCGGTGCTCTAGTGAGTGTCTCTGGCAGCAGAACATTCATTGTTTGTTTTGTGTCTTTTCATGGTTTTTTTTGACATAAAGAAAAATATACAATACAACCAGACTTATCCTTTATAGCCATAGATATATTAATAAACATTCTTAAAACAAACAAAAAGATAACAAAGATGTTTTTGTAACTTAGATACATATTTATGACAAAATAACAAAAGTTAGAGAAATACTCAATTTTGAAACAAATGTTTTAGGGACTTTAAGATGGGTATTTCCGTACCATTGGTCTGTTCTGTCCTAAAATCTGTGTGATATATGCACACAATTTTCTGCCAAACAGTTTATTATTTCACAAGTTGTTAGTTTAACTCTTGATAAGTAAGTAAGTAAGTAATATGAAAACTAGAGGCGTCACAATATTGGTTCTAAATGGGAAATAGATCACAATGTACTTACAATTTTGATCACTGAAATCAAAAGCAAGATGGACAGTTCTCCCAGTATTATTTTTCTGTCCAACCAGCCTTCTTTCACGGATCAGAAGAAGAAATAAACACTTGAAAGACGACACAGCTGTTTTCTGAGGAAACTCTGACAGTGTTGGAGATGTTGGTTTATTTTATTTTCAGAGATCCTTTATTGATTTGTTTGTGAAGAGGCTTTACTCAGAATTTTGTCACAAAATGAATTTATTTAATTATCTTTTGTTGTTTACTGTTGAATCACTGAAGGCTGTTTTTTTTTCCTTTTTGCTGAACTGTGGAATCTTTATTTTTGGTGACTATTATTTGAACTTGTCTAACCACTAAAAAGCCACTAGGATAAAGCAAAGCTGTTGTTTTTTAATCCCCTATCTTTTTAAAGAAGAATCTGAAGATGTAAATGACAGTTGTCAGGATGATCTGTTGATCTTTACAAATTCAGATGTGATAGTCCAACAATAGCATAACCGTCAGTATTAAAAGCAAATGTTTAGATCTAATCAAATCACGACCTTATGAGCTAAACTCAGATTGAAGTTACATATATTTATATATATTTTATTAATATTTATCCTCAGGGTGCCCCCGGCAGCAAAGGTCCTCGAGGTGAGAGAGGAGAAGCTGGTCCTGCTGTAAGTATCTTTAAAAACTAACCCTCTGTTGTCTGTCTCATCTTCAAAATGTCACCTTTTTAATAAGAGATAAAGAAAATCCCTCCTTGACAGTTCTTCTCTGAGCCAGATCAGACTCTTCAGCTATCAGCCCTGCATGAAAACAAAAGATTGTTTAAAGTACAAAAGCTTTGAAGAGCCTGAGCACATCTGATTCCACTTATTGATGCATGTTTTTGCTTTTTCTCCCTGATATGAAGGGGAGGTTCCTCATCTCCTGTTGGTCTTTTCCACAGATTGCAACAGATTTATAGAAATATCAGCAGATATCAACAACAAATTCCTCTTGTGTTTAAACGTTTCTTATCTGACCTTCAGGGACCGATCGGCCCACGTGGAGATAATGGACCACCGGGGCCCATGGGTCTGCCCGGCCCTCAAGGACCCAGCGGGCTGTCGATTCCTGGAGAGGCTGTGAGTCTATAAACACACCTGACAAACACACACTCCCTGCTTGTAGATACACGGCAACTCAACATAAATCCCAGGAAGCCTCAGCACATCAGAGAGGGATTATTCTGACGATTTATTGTGAAGGGAATTTACAAGCTGGGGAGTATCTGTGGCAGAGATTCACATTCCTTCAGGTCTGAGGGGAAGACGTGATACTAAAGAGATGTGAGCCATCAATACCACTGAATGTTTATAAATCACTTTGGATTTCCATCCCTGAGATGAGCTGTACCCAGATCAGACTCAAATGTTCCAAATGTCTCCAGGAGGGTCAGGACAGACTCAAGAAGTGTCCTCGACTGTTTCCATCGTGAAAGACTTTCTGCTCTTTACTCCACTACATTTACTCTTATACACTACTTTTGTTACTCAATCTTGAGATTCAGGGGCTGAGGGGAGAGACTGCAGATAATTTTGGGGAAAACAATTAGAATAAATAATAAAAACAAGAATTTAAAACCAGACAAAAACATTAAAACATCAAATATTACATAAAGCACAGTCATCACTTGACTGTCATCAGAAGGCTAGCATGACAACATAAAGACTACATTATAACCTGGTATTAACATCTGATCTGTATCTGGATAATGACAAGTGGTAACAGAGCCAGTGCTCGTTCTGTCCACTCTGCCTGCATTGCCATAGGATCTTAATAGGCAGATGAGTTAGGTAGAGACTTGTAAACAAACAGGGTGCATCTCAGGTCAAGTAGAAGACGATTTACGTTTTAAAGACGTTTGCTGTCTGATTGAAAAGGAAAATAAGGATAAAGATCATTGAACTCTGTCTCTTCATGCCAATCAAAAAGCAGTGTAGTCTGAAGCTAAACTGTACATTACCTGGCAGTAACATGGGATCTGTACGTGGATAAGGTAAAAAGTAAGATGCAAGTAAGCTTAAGAAGCCATTGTGAGGGAAATGCTGATCATACTCAGACAGGTGTATATGCAAGCTGTACAGTTTGACTCCAACAAAATGTCACTCAGCCCACAGAAAGGTCACTCAGCTCCACCTCTCCGTGTTAGCTAAAGTAAGTTGTGTTAAAGCTTCATGTTTTAGCAAGTTAGTAAGTCTTCCCTCGCAAACCGTGATCATAAATTTAATATTAAACCCATCCATGGCATTACTTCCTTTGACCTGCCACAAGTCCTTCAGCCTCGCCTAACTAATCCACATATCTAGATCTGATCTGAGCCTTACACCTGACTCAATGCTAGAACACTTCTACATGTGGCCAGATTCAATCCACATCCTGATGGCTGTCTTCTGCAGGCATTTACACCTGCATCAACATGAGCTTTTCCTTAAACACAATAACAATAATGGTCAACTGGTCACTTTACTTAGCAAGGGTGCAAATGATATACTGACATAAACATGTTAATTCACTGTTGCTTCATTACTTCATATCAGTTACACAGAACTTTATTTCAGACCCAGGTATCTGCTCACCTTCTTTCAAACTATTAAACTAGAAATTAGAAGCTGTTTTTTAACAGTTTAAGTTAATGTTTGAGTTAACTTGAGGTTAAGTTGTTTGATTTTAAGTTAAAATCAAACATTTGCATATTAAAAAGGAATATTTAAATACGGTTCCCTTAATTAACTTTTATTTAACAGTAATTTAAGTGGTAAGCTGGTCACCTGATGTATATCTGTGAGTTTACATTGTTTAATTAATGGACTAATCTCAGAAAGTTATAGTAAAGTCATCATTTGTTAATGGTGAGCAACAGGAATTCATCCTGCATCAATTCATGTATTAAGTCATGGGTCATGCATTACTGGAGTATATGATTGGTACCCTTGTTATATAAAGATCATCATGATTTTTATATCACCTTTTGAACCAATGTTAGAAAGAAAGAATGAAATAAAGACAAACCTGCACCAAAATTAGATAGGATCCAAAGAACACATCAAATACAAAAATACCCACTTAATACTTTAAAATAACACAAAAAAAATAGTAAAATAACACAAAGCATGATGGAAAGGAAGACATAAAATGTGGGCTAACATTAATCAAGTGAAATTTTTTGTTTGTGCTTCCATTTCTCAAATGAACAACAAGCTGAACACTTCCTCATCCATCACTACATTTGTAAAGTCTCACAGCTTCAGTTGACTGTGTCTGTTGGATGAGGTAACATCACTGGCAGGACATGCTGCTGATGTGAGTGTGACAGAAATGTTCTGTTGATTCATGTTGTTGTTTTCTGTCTTCAGGGCCGTCCTGGACCAAAGGGAGACGCCGGTGACTCTGGCTTACCTGGACAGAAAGTAAGTGTAGCTCTGCTAAAAAAGGTTTCAGGATTTTAAACAGGAAACAGGGATAATTCACACACATTTGACTACTGATCTGGCGTGTGGCCGGACGCAGACGGTTCTCCAGCTGGGGAGGATTCAGAAAGAGGAGAGGGAGCTTATGAATATTACTTTTAAATTAAATTTCTACTCAGAACGAGCCAAGAACAAGTCACCTTGATTAACAGCGCTGGTTTTAAGTGTTGGCCTGCAGTCAGCCGCTACATCCTCCTCTTAACGTAAGTTGTTTTGTCTGAAAATATACGAGGAGCTGCGGTCCAACTGAGGATATACAGGGTCTGGAGAAAAGTGACACCTAAGCTCATAAAGCAACAGTTGGCCTGAAAGTAAAGAACATCTCAGTCACTGTTGAAGCTTTAAGTCCTCTGAAGACAGAACAGGATCAAACTGTTGATGTATTTGAAAATATCAGGTGTGTTCTGATTTCTTCCTGGAATGAAGTCTTGTTAAGTTTTATGTGGTGGTCAGGGATGAAAGTTCGATTTTAAAGCTTTTCTCTCATGATTCCTGTAGCATCGTTCAGATGAGAGAGCCAAGTGATAAAAATGTTACCGAAAAGTGAAAAAAACGAGACAGGCATTGCAGGCAGTGGTGATTTGGTCAGAAGCTAAATGATCTGTAAATGCTGGAAGGACTGAGGAGTCTCTTCAGGCTCAGTGATCTCTCCATCAGGCTCCATAAACTCTGTTTATAGGTGCAGTCACATGGCCTGTGGAGTGATGTTTGTTTACTTCTTTAAGCTTCAACCTTTAGAGTTTCGCTTTAGTGGATTTTAAAATGCACTCTGAACCTTTTTATCCCTGAATGGATGTAGGAGAGACCACTTATCTTGCTTTTACATCCAGCAGGTTGGACTTTAAGTTACACAGATTTGTTAGAAGCAGATCTACAGTAAAAGCCTGGTCAGTGTGCAGGCTAGTCTGAAATTCAGGCTTTTACAATTGGTTAACTGTTCCTGCTGCAGCTTTCAGATCGAGATTGGGAAGCACAGGAGAGAAACTCTGGACATCCTCATATGCCAATTTGGTAGACATGCCCAACTCTATGAGGCAGCACATAATCCTAGAAAGCAGCTGACTAAGATAACAAGATAATTTACTGACTGGTGTCTTTTCTGATATTTTCTGCCATATTCAAGATGTTTGCTCAACTCTCACTCAGAGAGCCAAGCTACTTAACTGAGAGAATAATTCACTTTGCCAGAATTCTTCTTACCTGTGGTCAACATACAGCAGCAACTTCTGCAAGCCAGAATCCCACTGGACCTGCTGCATTGTAGAGCTGGATGGTCAAAGTTCAGTTTAGTTTCAGCTGCACAACCTGGTGCAAAGAGAACTGTACTGCAGTGCTTCTACTTCACTTGAGTATTTCCATTCATACTTTCAGTGTGCAGATCAAGGTTTTAAATATATGAATATGAGATGTCCTCTGTTGGTTTTGGGGTTCTGAGGCTGGATTTAAACATTACAGAACGTATGAAGAAAGTATTTTATAGCAATGGGACAAATTGCAACTGAAATTGAAAGTGATTTCCAAATTTAGACCTCATCTCCCCCCATTTCAGTGAGTCTGTATTTTTTTTGGTGGAAACAGAGCTTCAGGCCTGTTGGTTATATGAGAAGTATAAAGGAAGACAAACTGACTTTTAGACTGTTTTTATTGGGATGAATGGGCAGCCATGTTTGATTAAAATATCTATGGAACCACTTCATTACGTATGTTTTTTGTGAGTGGCAGACGGCTGGGCTTCATCATGTTCAAAACTCTTTTTTTCTCGGTGAAACAGTACAAAAGGTTGGAGCAGAACATGTTAACAGGTATCAAACCTGTGAGCTGTCAATTTCTTCAGTCTCCTCCCTCCATGCAGACACACAGTGGAGTCCTGAGTGTGACTGATTCATCAGCTCTTGTCCTCCCGTGGATGGTGCTGATGGAGCAGGCATGCTGCAGGTGACCATGTTGGAGCAGATGCTATAGCAACATGCATTTAATGACTTGCAGACCACGCGGGCACCAGTTTATAATGGCCAATAAAACAGATCTGGAATATATTACGTTCCCTGTAAACCTTATGCCGAGGCATCAAAGACCAGAGAGGACTGGCAGTAAAAACACTGAGCAGAGTTTCAGAGCAAATGAGCGCGAAAAGGAGATTTACTGTCGGAAACGCAGAATCAAACCTGTTTGGATGATCGGTCGGAGCAAAGGTGATCTTTTAGTTAAAGCAGATAAAAGAAGGTAAACGGGCTCTGAGCCGTTTCCTGTGTGTTTCAGGGTTCATCTGGTCCTCCTGGATCTGCAGGCCCGATCGGAGCAGCTGGAGTGAGGGTGAGTACACAGCCTGCTTTTAATGGCAACCATGCTCTCTGAATTCTTTCAACATGAACAGTATCGGTTCAGTTCCTCAGTCATGATCTTTTATTTCAGGGCCCTCCAGGAAAGGATGGCCCGGCTGGACCCAGAGGCCCCGCAGGGCCCATGGTAAGAGTTTTAATGGTTTGTTGGGAGCTTTGACACACGTACACCTGGGAGCTGCTGCCTGTTGGCCGCTTAGCTCGGCACAACACCAGCTGTAGCAATTAAGCATTTAAGTGCCTTGCTCAAGGACAAACTGGCGTCAGAAAACATGACTCAGTTGTTTTCTCCATCCAGATTTAACAAGCTGATGGTGAACGCAAATTTTCTGGTCATTAAGAGTATGTCAGGTTTTTGATAAACACAAATGATCATCAGATCTACAAAAGGTTTTGTGCTCTAAGTGATGTTACTTCATCTTTTATTTGGAAAATTGGAAGAATATTTGTTGAAGTTGTTGTTATAGGTTAATGTAATAACAATTATAGTCTTCTAACCCGGTGGTACTATGTTCTGACATTTGTTCGCTTTCTCTGTTTCCTTGCAGGGACCTCCAGGATCTCCTGGAATCCCAGGTGCTGCAGGAAAACCAGGAAACACTGGAGACTCTGGCACTCCTGTAAGTGTCCTCAGTGTCATGGCAGCTGTGTACAAGCAGCTAGCAGAGTCTGAGTTTAAATGGTTTTCTGACAACTAAATGTTTGTTTTTCTGTTTTTAGGGTGCTGTCGGTCCAAAGGGAGACAAGGGAGAGAGAGTGAGTACATCTGAATGTTTTTTAACATCTTAAGAGCTCAAAAGCTTTGTGTGAAACAAAAAAACATTCCTCGTTATTAGTTTAAAAAATATCTTTCCAGCCTAAATTTGATAAAATAAGACAGGAATTTGTTTCCAATGTGGCAAGAAAATTGTTCCTATTGTAGTTTTCTACAAACAAGTTTTGATATCTTGAAGCAAAACTCAAAACTGTTGAAAATGTGCGCTTGTTCGCGAGACAGCACCAAGGTTCAAATAATCCTGAATGGAAGAATGGAGAATTTGGCAGAAAAGAGGCCAGAGTCAACTGAGCCAGTAGCTTTAATCTTGAGCCACATACAACAATATTTGAAAGGGAACTATTTCTAATAAACCTCAGACAACAGTATTCAAAATCCTTTACATATCTTCATTTTAAAGCTTCCCTCTTTGTTTCCAGGGTGACTTTGCTCCTCAGAACATGATGCGATCGATTGCCAGACAAGTTTGCGAGCAGCTAGTAAACGGTAAGTCATGCATTTTTTTCCCTTTAACTCCAGAGCAAATGTTTCTGGCAGCGTGAAGCAGCCAGACTCAAACAGGCTCCTTCATGACACAGTGAGGCAGCACTTACTCTTCTCTTCCTTTTCCTCCTCTGTTGCTGCAGCACAAATGACTCGTGTCAACACGTTACTGAACCAGATCCCCAACGGCATGTACCGCAGCAACAACCCCGGCCCTGCAGGGCCCCCCGGAACTCCCGGCAGGCAGGGACCCCGCGGAGAGCCGGGTGCCGCAGGCAGGAATGGTTTCCCCGGAAATCCTGGTTTACCTGGTCAGCAGGGAGAGAGAGGTACGATCAGAAATGGATTTCAACACAGTCATCATCAGGAGGAGCTAACAAAATAAACCTGAAGGGAAATATTTGTAAAATGGGAGCTAAAACAGCAGCACAGTGATTATTTAAACTGCAGCAAGTTTATTTGAAAAGCAGAAAACCATCGCAGGATGCTAACGAGGTTTGGCTTCATCAGTAAACCTCGTTAAGTCATCTGATTTTCACACTGTCTTCCAGTCACTGTGGGAGTTCTACTCTAAACTCTGAATGTCTTTGTCTCTTTAAAACGTAATCATGAAAACAAATAAAATATTTCAGGAGTCATTGCACAAGACAGAGATGATGAAGCTGCATGTTACAGAGCTGAGACACATGAAGTCCATCACACTACAGGAGGTAGAAGTAGGAGCTCTTATGCAACAGTATAGAGTCGTCGTAGAGAAGCTGAAGCTTGTTTTCCTTCACTGATACTTTACTTCACTTCATCCACTAGAAAACCGTCACTGTGTTTACAGGACGACAAGCAGAAGAAGTGATTCTTTGTAATGGTGGTAAACATGCAGTCAGACAGTGTCAGGACAATGAGATGTTTTTATTGTTTTGGCTCCAGCACTTTGGATGAGAAATGAAATGATGACTGGGAGCTTCAACTTTAATTTGTTGATGTTTATATCCATGTTGGCTGTTGACTTGTAGCCTTTCAATACAGATTGAGTCCCCAAAAATTAGTACAATTCAGGAGGATAATGATCCTGAACATGCAGTCAAGGAAACCAAGATGTTCTTGAACGGACACATAACCTCAAGTCCAACTGGTCATGTGTAATTTCACTTGTGTATTAGGTTCACACCAGCCAAATAAACAAATGAAATGAGTATTTTGTCCATGCTACCTATTTACATCTTTTGGAATGTTACATTTTTTTTTCGCAACCTCGTTTTCCAAAACATTTTTTTTTTCATTATGTAAACTTGCGCTTCCTCGTGCCCTCTCTCTTCACATGACCCGAAAATGGTTCCTCCACTGCCATCATGGAGGATCTTCCAATCTGAAGGATCTTAGAGTGAGGAAACACAGGTGTACCCTTCCTTACATTCTTGATGGGAAGAAATGCAAGACATGTTAGTATAATGAAAAGCATCCCAAGAGTCAGCTGACAGTGAGTGACTGCAAAGGACTTAAAACCGTAATAATAAATATCATTACTTCCTCAGGTTTAGTTTAATTTACCCAAAATATTCTGACTAAAAACTAAAGGCAACAGTTCTACAGTTCATCTCATCTTTAAGTTAAAGCAGAAAATCAGAACTTAATCTTCGTGCGTACCATCAAATTTCAGCCAGAAAAATGGAGAACGTGTTTCTGTTCTGATGCACTTATCTTTTATCAGACAAGACAGAAAACGTGTTCACTTCAAGTTGTTTTCATTTGTGAAAAAACACCAAGTGGTTTAATATGAAGCAGCTCAAACTCGTTTTAAAAGTCGACCTTTGATTACAATAATTGGTGCGTGACTCATATGCAGTGAGGAAACATCTTATCTTTGGTTGGTTAAAGGCAAGAATGTATTAAACTGATAAACTTTGGCCACAGTGTGACTCATCTGGCTTGTATCAACACTATTTAACTGTTTAACTCTGACCATCATGTTTTTTTACATCAGAGCCAGATCCTCATTATTTGTCTGTAACTCGGGAATAATGTAAGCCTTAATCATCTGATCCTGCGTTTCCTTCAGGTCCTGCAGGAGAGAAAGGTGAGCGGGGAGTGCCAGGAGTCGGACAGAAAGGACCAAGAGGACCTGCTGGTATGTCTGACTTTTTTAGTTGAATTTTTTACCTGCTCTCTGCTCTCCATCAAATGTTTGATTTCACTCAGGAAAAAAGGAAACAGAGTTTACAAAGTTGACTGTATTCGTGAAAAAAGGATTGGTGTCTGGAAGTGTAGCTGCAGGGTAACAGTTAGCTAGCTCTGTCGGAGAATCACCAATCCTGCTGTTGAATTCGATAATTCAAAACTGGTTTCGATCATTTTAAGATTTAAAATTGAAATTGTGTCACCCCTAATTTGAATTAAGAATATAAACTTTTACAATGAAAACTGCCAGAATTTGAACCAACATTCCCAGAATAACAGACTTTTAGGAAGTCACTTCCCAACAAGTCTCTGAAGCTGATGATCATTCTGCCAAAATCAGTTCAAACAACAACAACCACAAAATCATGATGTCATCCTTCCTGGAGCCTAATCACAGAAACATCCAGTCCTGCTGTAATCCAGCAGCCCGACTACAGCCTCACAACTCTGGGACAATCTGGTCTGTCACACTGAAGACGGGGTAAAAAAAGTTTTCTGAAACAATCAAGGTCAAATTGTGGAAACTGTGTGAGAGGGAGTGTCATAGAGGGAATGATGGTGGAAAAGGAGGAAGTGATCTTCAGTGAGTCATGGTGGAGGAGCTTCATTCACAACACATGCTGAGGACGACGAGCAGGAGACAGACGGTCAGGGAAACTTTCCAAGCCGGCTTTGTCCGTGTCTAGACAGAAGGCAGAGGGGGAAAAAGGATCAGCAGATCCTGTTGCTTCCTTTTTTTCCCTCTGATAGTTTAGTTTCTTTTATTTCTACGTTCCAAATGTTGTGCCCCAGACTGTCAGCAGCAGTTACAACCATTTTTTTATGTTTCCAACTGGAATTGGAGCATGACACCATGAGCTATAATTACCTGGCCTTACCTGGTTTGGTTCAGAGATCAGAAAACATCTCCTGGGTTTTTACTTTAGGAAGTTTTTAAAGAATTAAAATATAACTTGAATTTGAATCTCTAAAGTTACCAGAAATTAGAAAGAGTTTGAAATAACTGTTTTCCAATTTTAGAAAGATCATAACACGCAATTACAGAGGAGAATCACTTTGAGTCTCAATGTTTAAATAAATCAACATTTCAAAGCAAACTTGCTTCATTACAGATTCACATTAAATTAAAATATAGCATTAAAAGCTAAAATCTATGACTAAAGTATTAATTTTGACCCTTTTGACTGTAAATAATACTAAACAAAGCCATTACCCCTTTTTTTAGTTAACATGCAGTTTTTTTAACTCTCCAATCAACACTGAGAAACTCTGATCATATTGATAATGAAACTACCTCCAAATGAAGAGTTTTAACTCATAAGCCAGTCACATTTATTTCTTCCATCTACTTACCTAAATTATGTTGTATTTTCCTTCCAGGTCCACCAGGAGAAAGCAGGACAGGATCTTCAGGCCCTCCAGGCTCTGCTGGACCTCGTGGTCCCCCCGGACGTCCAGGATACGCCGGAGTCCGTGGGCCTCCCGGACCTCCTGGATACTGTGACTCTTCTCAGTGTGTTGGTATTCCTTACAACGGCCAAGGTTACGTAGGTACGTATCAAGACCTGCACGGGCTGCAGTAGCCTGGTGTAATGAAACAAGTATAAAACTGCTAAACGTTGCTAATAAACAGCTGGTGGGATGAAATTTCAAACAGAGCTGTAAAGGAACATTCCAACATTTTAAGAGATCCACTTATTTTCTGTCTTCTGAGACAGATGAAATGTATGTGGCCAGTTCAGAGAAAGTCGGTCAAGGAAGTGTTAGTCAGCACTGATATTAGGGGAGCCAGTACCAAGTTCAATTTTGAAGTCCCATCAAAGGGGGAAAGCAACATTGAAATGTGTCAAAATATAATGTATCGTTAGCTTGTTAGCTACCGAGACATCAGCAAACTAGTAGTGATTGTTTTGTGCCCCCTCTCAATCACCTTGAGCTTTTTGTCACGTTCCTCGGGCCGTAGACCAAAATCACACAGCAGCCATATTCCTCCAACATCAAGCTCAGGGTGGGGAGCTCAGATGATGGGATAATGCCATATTGCTGTGTTCCTTGTTGCAGGTTGTGTAATCATAGGGAATTTGACAAATTGTTATCATTTCTCACTGATTTCTTTCTCAATCTCACTGATTGATCATTAACTAAAAATACAATAAATAGTGAAAACTGATGGGATATATTTCAAAGTAACCGATTAGCTTGTGTTAGACATCAGCAAACATTAGCATTCAACCACTTCCTGGCTAACCTGACTGTTAGGATACACAATATGATAGGAAAGGCATAAATTAATTTTTAAAAAAAACACATCTTTTTATTACAGATATTTCTTTAAGCCTGGAAGTGAAATGCACTGGATGTAATCAAATGGTAATGTTGAATGAAAGTGGATGAATGCTAACATTAGCTAACAGGCTATCAAATATGTTGTTTTAGCTTGAAAAATGACTCAATGTCCTTACCAGATTTTCACTAGTCATTATCTGTACATTGCTGATCAATCAGAAAGTGGTTAAATGATAACAATTTGTCAGATTCCAAACATATACGACTGCAACCTGGAACACAGCAGTGAGACATTATCCCAGCATTTGAGCCACCATGGCCGCCATGTGAATATGGTCTATTACTGAGGGGTTTTGTGGTGTGACGGGCCGCATCATCCTACTGGGGGCTGGGGGGGACTGCCATTGTCATGACGGGGTGTACTTTGCTTGCAGCGAGGCAGGACCTAAAGTTTCCCAGATTCAGATTTAAGATCAGTTAGTCTGATAATGAGTGTTGTGGCCTTCAGACAGCAAATACGGATTTCTCAAAATGTTGGATTGTTTTTTCAAGGGGATTAATGCATGTGTGAAATCTAGTATTAAAACTGATAGCCACTAATCATTAGAGAAAGTTTTATATTCTGTCCTCTGCTTTGACCTAACTGACACCTTCATCCTGTTTGGCCTGTTCTAGGTTCACCATAGTAGACTTTCTATGCCGCCTGTGCTGCTTTCACTGACTTCCTGAAAACAAAAGTCCTGTAACTGAAACACTTGCTCACACGCTCTAGAGCTGTTTAAAGGATAACCGCCAAAGGAAACCATTAACAAACTTTGCTGAAAAAACAACACAACAACAAAGAGGGAAACCAGTACTAACAACGACTCACAGCCAGTAGAACAAACCCCACCAGCAGCAGCGGTGATGGCACCCACCTGTTTTAGTGGCCTGTTTGCATCTTGAAGCCAAAGACCAAACAAAGAAGCGTTGTGTTCAGTGGAGGAGCATGCACCAAACAACAACAACAAACAACCCAAACAAATACTAACAAAGGTGGATCTGTAACAGAGAAACAACTACCACAGCAGCACCAGCACCACCAGCAGCAACAACTCTGTTAACAGTGACGTGTGTAAATAAACTAATTTGTGCCTTGTAAATGATGTTTGAATCAAGTCCACTAAATTTAGTTTTTAACATCTGTATTTTGAAAGCTTGTGCCTTGCAAACAACAACCTGCTGCTTGCTGAATGCCAACAAAAACGCCTCTTTTTATTTTCCTGCCCATGTGTTTGTAGCTGTTTAAACTGCTCAGGGCAAGACTGAACCACTCCTGCACATGTGACCCCAGAGGTGTAGATTCACAACTTCATGTACGATAACAGAATCCAGCTTAACCTGCTATACTGTATCTGTATGTCACTAAAATTGCAATTAACGTTGAGTTTCTCCAGGCTGGTGGTAGACTAACTTGATTTTTATGTAGAAATGTTTTGTTGTTCTGTTTTGTAAATCATGGAGAAATGACAGCGTTTACTGACTAAAATTGGACTAACACCTGAACTTCTAACAATGATGAAAAGGGAAAAGCACTGAAATGTTTACCAGGGGCGTGTTCAAAGGAGTCTTGGGTGACAGCCCAACCCCCTCCTCCCACAAAATCTGACAGTTAATTGGTCAATTGGATGGCCAATCATCAAAGTTTAAGTGCTTCTTTGCAGGTTAAAGATATATTATTTTAGCATCAATACTCAAAATCTTCTGCTTTTACAAACAGAATCCTGACATATTAAGGACTCTAATGCCGATTTGTACTGTATGACTGTACTGTATAACTTTCAAGTTATCATTATCATTATCAAGTTATCTACAGACTGCTTCATCACATCTTGTTATACCCCTTTTCCACTGGTCAAAAATCGCACTTAAACCCACTAAGATCAGGCTTTTCTGTGCAATGGGAATGTGTAAACTCTGCATTTACCCCCGGGTCAATTGACTCTGCAGTAGACATGGGTTTTTATCAACTCGGCTCAGCTTTTATCGAAACGCAAGACCTGGGTAAATACGCTAAATTCTGACTTATTTCCTGCCCTGCGAAGTGATGACAAGTTATCAACATCCAGTGGTGGCGTGTAAATAAGGAAGGAATTTGGGATACAGCAAGGACGTTTTATTATATCTGGACAAAGTCTTGGAGGCAGAGGGCTATTCATTCCTATGAAAGCTGATCAGTGGCGTTTTTAAGCCAAAGCAGGCAATTTTTAGCAGGTTGACCCGCGTTTCAAAAACGCGTGTAGACCCACTAACTTTAGTGGAAAAGCAGCAATAGTTTCACAAAAAGCTGCACTGTTCAGTTGTCATAGAGAGCGACATCTAATACTGAGGAAGACGAGACAAACTAGTGACAGGAAGTAAAAGACGTACAATAGACTGTTTCATTTAAAACAAAGTATGGCATTTTATCACGTTTGAGTTACAAAATCATGTGACATTAGCTTCAGTAGTTGAATGCTTGTTTGTTTTTTAAAGATGAAGTAGGGTGCACTAAACAAGAGGCAGGAGACTGATAGAGAATGAGAAATTGAGCTCCTCTATGGCATTAAATTAGTCTCAAAATACATGCATGTTACATGAGCGCACAGAACAGTATCAACAAGTCTAGAGCCCAAAAGAATAAGTATCTTTCCCCTTCTGTCCTCATCTGTCATAAGACTCAAGAGTATACAAGTAAATAATTACAGCAAGTTTAAGTTAAGTATACCAGCTTGTGTTGTTTCATTACCACAGACAGGTAATGAAACAACATGAAGATTAATTTGCTACAACTGATATAATCTGTAATATGATTTTCAACATTACTCATTGTTAATAAAAAAAAGAGGAATGGGAGATCAATAGTTTGAGATGTGTTGGTGTCACAGCTTTTACCAACCAGAAGGTGGGTCCAAAATGCCCCTGGAAACACAAGACACAGAGTACGGTTGTACATAAGGGATGCACAATTTGGATTTTTTCAGCCACTACCAACCAAATTACCAGAATAAATATTGGCAATGCAGTATCTGCAAAACTCGAATAATGTTGAAACTTTATTTTTGTTCAGTTTTCAATTTTATGTTGAGACAACGCTGTGCTTACGGTCTGGTTATGTTTAAGCATAAAAACCACTTGGCCAGGGTTAGGAAACGATCATGTGTTGGCTTACATGGTTCTTTCCACCAATACAGCTGCAAATTGTTCCGACATCTCTTCAAAAATACCCAATGTTGCCACAAACGTGGCTGGAAAATGCCCCGGCGTCCGTGAAAAATATCCAGTGGCTTCACATGTACAGTGACACAAACAGTGGTCTCTGGCTTGGCAGCCTTCTTGGCTAGCTATCATTTGAACCAAGCTAACATAGTCAAGATAATGATGTTAGCTTTGTTTGTTAGCTCATTTCGGTCTGTCCACAAATATCACTTCTCCCCCTAGGGCAAGCATTCACAAACTAGCTAGCAAAAACTGAGGAAAAAAATGTACTGTACATCCTGCTGTATCACATGAGACACTCTCAAACATCCCCAAACCACTGTGGACACGCCCCTGCTGTTTACTAACCATTCGTATCAGTGCTTTAGCCAGCTAACCCGTTCTTTTTGTGCATGCTGAGAAACTCAGAGAATTTGTGTGCTCAATTGGCCCAAACGCTATCTCCAAGCAGGCCAATTCCCACCTGAACCCAACACCCGAGTAGTCCCAGTCCCTGCAGAGGATGATGTGTTGCAAAACCAGCGTCGAAAGAGATCACTATCAAGAAAGGCACCCAATAGGCCAACATCATAAACCACGTTCTTTTTCTTTTTTCCTTGATCAATCTGTGTTTGTTGTTGGATTTATGCACATTATACGCAATCAAAATGGGGTTTGACACCTCGACTTTATTGGAAAAGACCTTTAAATGCCTTAAAACGTATGTGAATATTCATTGTTGTGGCAGGTGAAGGGTGTGGACAGATGGACGGAGGGAGGGAGTTTAGAGACGTAGCGACTGATTTTTAAAAAAAGCGGAACAAAAAAAATGTAAAAGGATCCATGAAAAAACCTGTGAGCTTTCTTTTTCCACTTGTGTCTTTTGCTTGTAACATATTTGCATAAAGTTTGTATTAACTAGCAGTGTTGAACAGTGCACTCATTGTAACAAAGGTAAAGAAAAAGAAAGAAAATGTTTGTTCACATCAGTGACGTCAGATCTGTCACAGTTCATCCACTATGTTCAATATAATCCTTCTCATCCAGTGTTGTCTTCTAAGGAGGTTCAGTTTCATTATGGCAGTTAAACACAGCTTTCATTTTGTATCTCTAGACTTAATATTTATCAGTTTTCCTTTATTCCGTCACAGCTAATTTTAACAAACGTGGAATTGCATGTCTGTGGTGTATATTTAGTAATGTTTTTGTTACATTTCATTTTGTCTTAACCAGAATATAGTTGTTGTCATTTTTGTCATTTTTCTCAGTATCAAATGCAGTCAAAACCTGCGTGCAAGACTATGGAAATGGTGTTGCGGCTTCATGTTTGAACTGCAGATTGTGAATTCCACAGCCTTATTTTCTTATTTATTTCTGAAAAACAGAAGAGGCATTTTTCAATAAAACTACTGAAAATTTAAAACTGTGTGGTTTTTGTTTGTCTCGTTCGGTTACCTCAGGGGTCAAATTAAAGCACAGGTATGTCTACTACAGGTCACTTTGGACTGGATAGGTAATGTGATTGACTTAAGGGACACCTGGGTAATCTGGTGGCATGCTTGGACTGACCTGAATGGAACATTCTAGAAGGGCACTCAGACCAACAAGATGGGCATTATGATCGACTAAAAGATCACTCAGGTGGACTAGAGGAGCACTTGGACTGACTGGACTGGCACTTCAGGGACACACTGGCTTAAGTGCCCTTGTACATGGATGGACCGGAGGGGCACTAAAGGGGATAATTAGAGCAGCACTTTGATTAATCTGTAGTTGGTACTGGCCAGAGAGGTAGTTGGGCTGACCTAGTTGAGGGCCTCACTTTAAATATTGGGGTATTTGCAGAAAACTTTTACAGACTAGGAAAGTACAGGCTCATCGGAGGGGAACTTGGACCGATTGGAGAAACTCGTGGACTTGGACTGACTATTGGGGCTTTTGGGCTAATCAGATAGAGTCTTAGGCCAACTAGAGGGGCACTTGAAGTGACCTTACATGAATTTAAAAAGCACATTGACTAAATAGGCTGATCAAGCGAGTACACTGGCTAACAAGACTGGCACTTTAGAGAAGGAGTTGGACTGAGTAGTGGGGCACTTGGGGGTTGGGCACAGGGTGAGATCACTTAACTACAGTGGAACTTGGGCAGCTCGAGTGCCCCTCTACTTGTAAATTAGTGCTAAAATTAAGCTTTAATGGGCACAGACACAGACGGTTGATGGTTGAGTTAAAGTTCAGTTCTTGTCATCTCACTGGCTCATCAGCACCTCTGACAGTGTTATTTCTCTAACCAACATCCTGAAGTGGAAACTTGGAAAAGCAGGCATAAATCGGGCAGTCAGGAAACTGTCTTAAAGCGCTGTTCTCCTCCGCCTCTTTGAATGCTCACTTTTTATTTTACGACCATGAACTCAGGAGTTCTTGAGAATTAGCTAACTCGTCTGGCCGGAGTCGCACACTGCTATTTTCTCTTCGGATATTTTCCCCCTGAATCACTGCCACAAAAATAAAGCTTAATAGCTGGGCACATGATTTAGACGCACTAATCATCTATAAGCTGTAAACATCACATCTCCACCATGGAAACACCTCATCATCAGCGTTCGGCTGTTCAGATGAGTTCATCTCTACTCGAGTGTGACTCATCTGTAGCTACTAGTTACAAGGCAAAGGTCCCTTAAAGACAGTTTAGATTATTATCAGAGCAGATAAATCAAAAATACCCGCTGGCCTCAACATCTCATCAGCATTCATCTCTTCTTCCTGATTCTACACTTTTAAACAATCCTCCTATTACTGATTTTATCCACTCAGGTACTCAAGATTACCTGTTGAAAGATGGTTGAAAAAGCATCCAGAGAGTTAAAACATGGCAGAACATGATTGGAAGATTAACCTGCAACTATTTTGATAATCAATGAATCTTTTAAGTAATTTTTCAAGAATAAATAACAGAAATGTGTTTGTTTAAGCTTTTCACACGTGGATTTTTATCATATATGATAGAAAATAACATTTTTTGTTTGGACTGTTGGTTAGATAACACAGGTAATATAAAGACATCACTTTGGGACGTTTGAACAGCCCTTGTTACCTTTTGCTGACGATTTATTGACTAAATCAGTCAATCAAATCTGCACCGACTAGTTAAATAATTGATTGTTCAATCAAAAAGAAAATGAATCATCTGTTCTGATAATCAATTAATTGTTTGTCATTTTTCAAGAAGAAAATGCCAAAAATTAAATGTGAGGATTCGCTGCTTTTCTTTATCATTTATGACAGTACATGAAGAGTCTTTGGGTTTAAGAATTTGGAAGTAATCAGTCATTTTGGGTGATGGACATTTTTCCCAGTTGTTTGATATTCTACAGACTAAATGGTTCATCAGTTAACTGATTAATCCTGAAAATAATCAGGCCTTACAGCAGGACAGCAAGCGAAGGCACGACGGTTTTCTGAAGGATGATAGTCGATGAGAAGGTCTGTTGAGTCAAGACTAAACAAGAGGTTTTACATATTTCCTTAGTTGTTGTGTCAGAAAACAGAGCAGCGACCAAGGCACACTGAAGTATCTGAAAAAAGGAAAACGAGTGCAGCAGGAAATGTCGTATCTGGTGTTTTTAATCAGAAACCTGTGCTCTAATTGGAACGGGATGAGGAGGGCGGAACAGCCTTGTTCCCTCGAAGGGTCGAGCTTATCAGCCGCTTTGAAGTTCCTCTCTCGACCTTGCAAAAGAATACAGACGGAGATACGATCTGTGATGGTGGCAAAATTCAAAACATATCTGAGCATGAGGAAATGTTCTGGGATATGTTTTTTCTGTCTTTTTCAGACTGAAGGTCATTAGGAATAAACTGTAAACTGCACGCACATTCCCTCAATCCTGCTGGGAGGAAATTTGATCAAAGACGCTACAAGGAGCAAAGGAAGGGACACTCAGAGCACTTTCATTTACCATTTCATCTTCATGTATGATCAATATGAATCCACTGGTAGCCTCCGCCTAACACCAGAAGTACCGTTGGGCTCATGATTCTACAAATTGACAACACATTTCCCATAAAACCTGTTGTTTCCGTTTTCAAACAGGGTCTTTGCTTCTTTGCTTCAAGGATTTCCTCTTGACTTATTAAAAGAGGATAAACATGTTGAAAAGTTTACTTTTTTCTTTCACCATCTGCGATCAGAAGAAACTTCGGCTTCGGCTCAGTTTGTTGTAGGACAACAGCGCCTTCTTTCTGGATTTATCTAAAGTACTTATACCTTAAAACTAATTTTTCAATTATTATCATTATTTGTTTCTAACAGCATTTGTTGGACCAGCATCCTGTATCTCCAACAGTTACAGGTTCTGTACCTGGCTTGTACATATTTCATTATAATGAAGTGAAACACAATTCAGTCTGGTTTCCAGGTTATGAAATCCCTCTGCTCACTGTTGGCTGTTCCTCCCAGTTGGTGACAGAGATATTGTCCTCTTAGAGGTTTAGGAGGGATTAGGAACGTACAAGTCAAGTACAAACTGTACCAGTAAAAAGTGTGGAAGAGGTAGATGCAGCTGCTGTAGGTGAACTCAGGCCGCAACAACTACAGAGCTCAAGGCGAGTTAAAAGTCTTCAAAATTCACTAGATAACGATAATTATCTAAGCACCAACCTAGAGAACTGCCACACTGACCCACAGATACATCTCGAGATTAGCTAGGATACAACCAAAGCTAACTGGAGAGAGGAGAGCTCGCTTGGTAGCCAAGTTTGGCGTTACCTAAACACAACATGTCCGTCATTTCTGTCCATTGTGTCATGGACAAAATAATGTGAGTAGGCTAGACCGTGGGTTCTCTCTGTGTGCCGAGGCAGCTGACCTGGGGCCAGATGCATAAATCTCAAGATTCACAAGTGAAACTGTCTTCACCATCTGTTTGCATATTAATACATTAAAAAAATTCATATATTGAATCATTTATATGTTGACACTCTCTGGAGTAAATGACTGACCTTTTTACCTGGAAGAAAGGCAAATGTACAAATGACAAGTGCCTCAAAACGTTATTGTCGAACCCTGGCCTGAACTTACATTATTATTGACAATCATCAGATTATTTTCTCGAGTGTTTCCCCTATAAAACTGTACAAAATTGAGAAAAAGTCAATCACAGCTTCCTAAAATTGGATGCGACTTCTTCAAAGTGCTTGATTTGTCAGACCAACAGACCCTGAAACCTTTTTATTAGGAGTTTTTGCTGCTGCAGGACTGAAGGTTCTCAGCTCGCGTGCCTTGGTGAAAATAAACCAACTCTTTAGAGTGACGCCTCATTTGTCAACAAGGAACTCTTTGATTAATGGAGCACGGATGCTTAACAACAACACTGACACAGAGTTTCACTCTGACTTCAGCTGCACAGAAGGAGCTCAAATTATCTGGAACTCATGAAGTTAAATTTTTATACAGTCCAGTCGGTCCAGATTCGTTTTAACGACACCTTACTGTGTTCGTTTTCAGCGCAGAGCAGACCAGTGTTTATATGTCGATGTTAAGTGCAATAAAAACTCATCCTCCAGCTCGGTTTCTGAGGCTCTTAGCAGAACTATAAACTCTGAGAGGTTGGCTGGCCAGAGATGACCTCATGGAAAGTCTGGCGACTGCGTTCGTTTGCTCAGTTTGAGGTGTCCCACCAGCCACCACTGTTCACAAACTGAACCAGTATCACTCCAGTCCTCAACTACAATATTTACGAAAGGAGTTTCTTTTCTTTCAGCGCTGACAAACACGATAAGAGAGTCAGAGAGAGACACGGTAGGACAGCACAGGTTGGAGATCAGTGTTAGAGTATTTATTACACGCAGAGCTGATCTCATTGGCTGATTTAACGGAGTTGAGGAACGTTAAAGTTTTAATAATTGTGAATCTATGGGTGTGTTTCAAGCCACATACTTTTACTTTCCATTAGTACATACTGAAGCTGCCCTTACAAAGTACATACTGTTCCATGCAGTATGTATACAATTGGGACATGCTACTTCGTCATGACAGTATGCCTGGAACTTTGAGCTTCTTCCTTCTATACCTGTCGCAGCCTTGGCAGGAAATTTTGGAGTACAAAGAACGTAGTACTTAAATGTGCTTTCATCTGTCATTGCGGTGTCTGTCATTATGTCAAATGTTTGTGCTCTCTCGGCTTTGTTTATATTTGTGCGACACACCGTGATGTATTTTCCTGCTGCACAGAGGATTGTGGGTCAGAATAGCCAGAAAAGGCGTGCTGGCTTGCATAATGCCAATTACAACCGGATGCAGTAGAACATCCTGGGATTTTTGGCACTGCACTTGCACTTGACATACTAAATCTATTGGAACAGGGTATGGCTTCACCCGCTGAGGTTTAACTCAAGGATCATTTCTGCCTCCGGAGCAGCTCTGTATCGATGACATGCACGGTGAAAAATTAACCATTTTGTCCGAATGGCAAGTTTTACCAGCTACTGACCACATTAACATTTTTTTTGGCTGGTGAGTGGAGCAAATCTGCCAGCCACTAGCTTATATCTGTCAGATGAAACTGCAGAGTGGACGTCACTTTGCCTTCAGTTTCCTCCTTCTTGTTTTACCGAGTCGACTCTTGGCTCCATGATAAGGTTACGTTCCACTTACACATCATTATCTAACTGACCCTGTGATTTAGAGTTAGTCACATATTACTGAAGTCAGACTGGAGAAGACATGTCGTAATGCAGATCAGTATAATTAGCTGACAAGACTAAACTTTTTGTGTGGCTGTAGTGCATTACACACCAGAACAAAGAACTGTTGAAAAAATGGAGACACTTTTGTCTTTTTCATGTCAGTGAATCAAACTTTCATCACGCACACATTTTCTAAATTACTTCAAACTCTGAGTTGAGTGGAGGGGAGGTCTGACGTTTGAGCCTGTGACCTCTTGTTCTCCCTCTGTCACATCTGTTTCTACATCTGGTTTTATATTGTTGTATTTGTGTGCAAAAAAAAAAAGGCTCAAAAAATGTCTGTCCACACTTTCCTTGTTACTTATCAGCCGACACATATGCAGATACAGACATGATGTTGATAAAAACACATCATCCTGCATTTCTGCTGGGCTGGTTCACTGATCCAGATCTATTTTAATCACTGTTCTCATTGCTGCCATCTGCACAGAGCATTACAGAGGTAAATCCTTGGAAGGGATTTTTGAGAGAACACAAAGTCGTCTGGGCAACATGTCAAAATGTGTCAAGATGAAAATGAGAAGAAAAACAACTCTCTGATCAGTCTGTTTTCTTAAATTAAGTAAACTGACCTACAACTAAAAGTACTGGCCAGGAGGCAAACCTCTACACAGTGGCTACATTGTTTGAAGTGTTTTTGTCAAACAAAAACTTTCTAGATTTATTCGAGAAAATAAGAAGAGTAATATTGTCTGTTGCTCTGGCACCTAAATCCAGTCAAAAACAACCGAAATTGAGACGCTCCCCAAGTCTTCTAATCCGTACAATGGCACAGTCTGAACCTTCTGACATCGAGGGTCATAGTGTCCCTTTTGAGTTATTAAATAGCCTATATACTGCAACAGTGTATTTATTGAACCTAAGCATTGAAAATTTTGGTAAAACTGATGTGATGATGACTTTTTTAAAATAAAAAAGCTGTGCATCATTTATTAAATCTTCTAAGTTTTTTATTGTTTTCAGTGGGCGACGGACACTAATGAATGGTGTGGCACGGTGTGTACTGGAGCAAAAGCCTGGAAATAGTGCCCCCTTTTATATTCATTCAATCCAGAATCAGTTTTGAATTGAGATTCTGAATCAAATCGACATCCAGGTATCGTGATAGTAAAAAATTGGAAGATAAGCAAAATTTTAAAGATGTTTTTATTCTACAGTTACAGTTGGGTAACTCAGTTAGAAACATCCTTAAAGACACTTGGTTGCAAGCCCATGCCAGACCATTATGCCGGCCTCCATCACTTTTCATCAGACGTTAACAACATTTCTAGGGGGAAACCCTGCTGTACATATGCAGTCATATTTTTTACTACAGAGGTTCCACTATAGCAAAACCTCTACCAGAACCTAAAACACTGAGGGCACCCTGTATCTAACGCTAAAGGGTATATATAAGAGGGCTCAAGACAAGAACTTGAAACTCCTTTAGTGCGATCAATTAAATGTCACATCAGCGAGAGCAAATACAAAAAAAGATGCATAGAAGTAACCTGAGATCTCTAACACCTTATACATTATGAGCATCGAGCATGATAATAACCACAAAACAGTAGAAATGGACAAAATGTAGCTGCAGAACTGATTTCAAGTTTATAAAATGGAAAAAAAGTTGAAAGTCCATTGAAAGAGAAATGGTTCAAATAGATAACTTGAATGAACAACTACTTTTAGTTAAGATGTGATGATCATTAAGAACTACATGTGTTACATGTGCTACTTTCAACTCAAAACAAAAAATAAAAAAATAATCATCCATGAAAATAACTTACAATATTGCTAGTTAGTTACCCTCTGTAGTGGTTTTAAAGTATCTTCGATCAGTCCGCAGAGAGTTATCAGCACTCAATGTTAATACACGAATAAATAAACGTTGTGAAATACACTGTGTGTGTGTTGTGGCAGCAGCCCACAGCTCTCACACAGATGCTGACTCTGCAGTTAGTGGGAGATGTCGTCAGTGTCACTGGAATATCATGAAAACTCATCAAGAAGAACAAAAAAAAGAGTTTCCATAAACTGAACTGATCGCAAATCACTGCTGTGCCGTCACTGTTTTCCTGGACATGTCAGTCCACAATGCCATTTTAAAGCTTCATTATTGAGCATTCAAACAGAAAAAGAAAGAAAGAAAGAAAGAAAGGAAGAAAGAAAGGTACTTGGTACAATCAAATTAAGTTAGACAGACAAACAGACAGATAGAAAATTGAAGTTATATTGATTTTAACTGTGACTTCATCCTGCTCTCTGATCTGCTGCTCATCATCATCACACCACACATCACACCACACACACACTTAACATTTGACTTCATCAGTTGGCATTGAACTGTGTTTAGAACAAAGTGTGGACAGCATGACGCGCTGACAAAACGATCAGGCCAACGTCTGTTCAGCTTCAAGAATTACTTCACACTTTGTACTTCATGTCATCCAGTTATTGAATAATAAAGCTTCCATGTCAATAAACTGCAAACATGTGCAGCAGTAATCCAAAAATGTAAGTTTGGGCTCAAATCTGTGATGTTAAAGTGAGATTCTGTGTTTAAGTTTAGTATTTGATCACAGTCGTTGCTGAAATAAGTTAATGTCAAAAAAGTTGATTTAAGATCATTCCAGTGTTTAATCCTTTCAATAAATCCACGTAATTCTTCCAACGTTAGATAATTTTCCACACATGTATGTCCTGTGTTATTTGTCAGAGTAATGGCTGCTGATCTCTGCTAATTTATCAGTGCAATAAAACTGCCTGAGGCCTGACCCAAAGTAAATGTCTCCTGGCATTCTGCACTCCGACGCCTGATAATCCTTAACGAACTTTCACTAAATGAGGCGAATCAGCAGCTGCGGCTCGTCCAAAGCAAAGTCAGATGATCTCCAGAGGAAATTGAAAAGTTCAGCTCAATGTTCAGATTTATTTTGAAACTAAACCGTGAGCTCCTCCAAATCTGATAACAAGGCATCATTTACTATCACGGTCTGCTTTCAACACAGTTTGTGTTTCTCTGTCTGGCTCACATGTTTGTATATGACACGGTAAGTGATGATGAAGCAGAAAATCAGGTTATTATAAGTTTTATTCCGATTTGGCTGCAGAGACGCTGAGGAGCTGAATTTGTGTGTTTGAAACAACACAGACCAACATCGTAGAGAACAAATCATATGAACTTATTTAAAGGCACTTTCATCACACGTATAAATTTATAGACTCAACACAAATCTCTCCAGGCTGGCTGGACTTTACAGATCATTATTTCTGTTTTTTGTCCTTTAAATATCTCCTTTTTTTTCTTTGTTATACTTCAACTTCACATATTTCACGTGGAAATATTGGACTTTAACTTCATTTATCTTAAAACTAGGATTACAAATGACTCAGTAAATGACTTACAATTGATGTAAATTAGCTCCATATCCACAAGGTTACATGTTTCAGAATAAATCTTTTCTTCTCAACAAGTTCTGTGTGTGGATCACAGCCTGATATCTCTTCTTCCTCTGTGAACTTTTAAAAACACATCAATGAGCCACACTGGTGCACTGGCTGACATGTTCCTTCATTACCATGAACACACACAGTATTTATTTCTGACTTAATCACACATACCGTCCAGATATGGATGAATCCACGGCTGAAAATAATTCCCAACAAATGCAGTATTTAGTTGTGTTCAGTTCAGTTCAGTTCATTATCTACCGCTATCTATCGCGGAGATGTTGCCGCTTTATCGCCCCTTTCAGGGGATTGCGGGTTGCGGGTTACTGGGGCCAAATCCAGTTCGCATAGGGCGGAGGCCTGGGTATATCCCTGGATGAGTCGCCAGCTCATCGCAGGGCCCTCTGACGGCAGAGGCTGCCACACAAGGTGCCAACTGCGCGCCAGGAGCAGTTTTGGGGTTCAGTATCTTGCTCAAGGATACTTCGGTATGTAGCTCAGTTCCGCCCAGGGGAGCCGGGGTTTGAACCAGCGACCTTCTGGTCACTGGTCACCTGCTCTACCCACTGATGTAGCTCAGTTCCGCCCAGGGGAGCCGGGGTTTGAACCAGCGACCTTCTGGTCACTGGTCACCTGCTCTACCCACTGAGCTACAGCCGTTTGATTAAAAAAAACTACATGGAGCAGCTATAGAAGTAAATTGTTCTTTGAAACTTTGCATTTCTGGGCATTTTTAAGGATTCATGTCATCTGGACAAACGAATCGACTTTGACTTCAAAGACACAGAAAGGAAATCAGAAAGTATTGGGAGACGGACTGACATGTTGTTGGTTTCGATCTTTTCATGAGATTTGTTAATGGAGACTCGTTTAATGAGTAGCAGAGTATTGAGAAGAAGTGTCTTTTGTTTCTGGATATAAGACTGGCAAACTAAATTTTTTTAAAAGGAAATTAAACAGCTATTGTTTTTATATGGCTCTTACTTTGGTGTAATCTAATAGCCTTTTATTGTTTTTTTTTTGTTTTTTTACATTATATTATTCCCTTGTGTGCATTCTGTTTACTTTTATTTAATGAATATTTTATTTTTGGCTGTCATTTTTATTGCGGCCTATTTTTATGTGTTAGTTAATTTTGCTTTATGTTCTTTCAAATTTGCCACTTCTGCAAGTTTGTATGAAAGGTGCTACATATAAAGTTCAGTTGAGCTGAATAACAACAATCTTACTAACTTCAGTTCCTGCTGAAAATAAGAATGTAACTCCAGCCTTGAACATTTCTGTGCTTTAACTGAACTTAAAGCTTGTAAAGCCTGAACACACAATTTCATCATTGTCATTTTAAGAGCTGGCTTACATACATTTGTAAGGATAAACCCGGGAGTATTTTGTTTCTCTTTAAATATTAGGAAAATTTTACAATCTAATCCAGAGCAATATGACAAAATTGAGTTGAGTAAACAACTATTTTCATTCGATGATTTCTTGGGTTATTAACTTGAGTGAAGATGACTGGATTTCTACAACGAACACATCCATGACTGCTGAGGATATCATGACCTCAGCTGAGCCTGATCCCCATCTGAAAGATTTATCTGCACTGAAATAGGTTCCACAGAGATGCCTGTTGGTAAATCTGGAAATCATCTGAGTGGTTTTGGTTCAAAAGACACAACAAAAAAGTAGTGTTGGAAAAGTCACTAACCACAGTATGAATAATCCATGAATTTTTCATCTCTTAAAATTATCTTTAAAACATATCTTTTTTAATCCGATGAACCAAACTGAAAACTATGAAATGGAAAGTGAATATTACCATTTAATTAGATGTTCACCTCCATATTTTCCCTCAGGAAGTTCCTCACGTAATGGATGTAATATATTAAATTATAGTTTCAAAATTCACTTTTCCTGTGTTTGGAATATCCGGTAAACTGGAAGCAGAACCAGGTGTGAAGCAGCCTGAACTAATCATCTCTGACTTGATGCCCGTGGAAAATGTGGCATCAGAGCAAACAGCAGGGGTCTGACTGAGTTTGTCTTCAGTCTGAGAGGAAGAAGATGGACTTCATTAATCCCTGGCTTCATCACAGACACACAGTATTCATTTTCAACAGGCAGGCCAAAAAAACATTTTTCAATCAAATTAATGAATAGAGACTTTCAATTGATTAACTTCAAGAACATCTGATTGCTTTGACTGTCTAAAATTAACTCTGTCCTGATTTAAAAATGAAAAGACTCTAAAGCTCTGTCCACACCACAGAGCAAGATTTGAGGGTAAAAAGCTGAAATCAGTCACATTTTTAAAACTGCCCTGGTCAACTGGGTTGTTCAGCTGCTAATATGGATAGGAAATATATGATAGTTAAATGAAAACTATAAAAACATAAGTTTGAAGTAAAATTAGACAATGTCTTATACTGCCACAACCTGAATCTGGTATGATTTTCACAGGTATGAAATATTGCATACAAGCTAAAAACAGCTAAAAAATAAATCAAAGACTGAAAGAAGACAAAGAAAAGTCAGACTACTGTGTACAACACTGTCTGAAATCTTTACATTGCATGTGCAACCTTCAAAACATGCAAGTGTATCTTTTTTTGTATCAAAAGACTTTCACTTTCAAGTTGTTTTATCCTAGTAATGTATTTAACATATTGTTTAACATGATGTATGGAAGTTAAGCAACATAAGTTATGCACTTTTTAAAACCAAGACAATAATCTTTTCCATTATCTAACTGCAAGTGTATGACAAAAGGTCCGGTTTGCCTGCCGCTAGTACGCTGCAATGGTCATGCTGTTTGAGTAATGTCGTTTTGGCACTCACTGGCAATTCATCTATTCAGTCATTTAGGTATGAGGATGTGTTGTTTTGAGCACATGAACAAGCAAAAATGTTCAAAAAGGAAAATACAAAGCAACCCAAACATTACAAAACTAATCCTCCTCCTCATTTCACCCTGATGAAGTACTGGGAACGTTTTCATCTTGGGAAATCTGGGACATCAAATATTCTTTTGTCCAAAATTATCACATGAAAGTGGTTATTATCAGTTATTGATCATTTTATCCTATTATGAACAGAATGTCTCCGTCTCCAGATTTGAACTTTCACTGTTCAACAAACATTTTTTCCATCCCCGGGAAGTCGACTGAAGGAATCAAAAATCCTCTATTGATGGCCACATGTTTGCTCCTCTCCTCTCTTTGAAAATGTTTGTGTCCTGAAGAATCCAGCTGCCGCTCAGAGACTCTTTAAATGTGTTGGCATTGAAACCCAACCTGACTCATGTTCAGAGTGTAGTGATGCGTGCTGTATATGCAAACAGTGTGAACCCATTTCTGGGCAGTTTACCGACATAAAAAAGCCACAGATATTAATCTATCACTTTCCATCTTGCAGCAAATTATGTTTCTCGTCTTTCATGTACTCACTGACTTTAGACTTGAAGGCAAAGCCTCCTCACAGGTAACATAAGTACTCCAACATAATGACACCAGGAATGGACAGATGAGCTATCATCAGGACTAGAAGGCCGTCCACGTCAAGAGCAACTACAACAATAACTACAAATAGATCATTTTAAAAATCCTTCTTACTGAACTGGATGGAGTCCACACCACAACTATAATGATGATAACAGAGGCAAACGATATCCTAGGGATCACTTTCAGAGCGATTTAGTGAATGACAGAAACACAGCCAGCCAATCATAATCCATCTGAATTTACAGGGCCATCATTTAGCTTGATTTCAGGACATTTTCCAACAAAATAATGCCGCAAAGGGGGCTTTAAATATTGTTTTTTGTAGCCAACCTCTTTAATGTAAGCTAATTGATGGCATTTAACACACAGAGAATCCTGTGAAAGTGTTGGACATTATATCATTAGGGCCTGAGCGCCGAAAAAAGAAAAATCTAAAAAAATGAATGTTGGATAAGTCACATCTTTTCAGTTCCAGGGGGTAGCAACTGAGCACTGCACTCATTACAGATTAAAGGTGCATTTAAGGACAATAGTACAAGGGTGTCATGTATTGAATATTGTTTTGTAGAGGACGTCACAGTTTCTCCTGCAGCTCCACCTCTCAGCCCCTAAGCACAAACCTCCTCCAGGTTTCAGGGTATTTGAGGTAAACAGCTGGCTTCTCCTCCTGCAGTTGTGTTTATGAGTTTTAGTTTACAGCTCATATAGGATTATACAGCAGCTCCAATAAATGTTGATATTAAACAAACAGGGACTATTTAATGGCTGTGTATTTTGTCCATTATCATTTACAGCCCCCCCGTCATAATCTGAGGGAAGGCTGACAGACGCCTCACATTCCTGGCTGCTCACAACACTCAGACTGCAAATGGACGTGACAAACTGCAGGTAAACACTCTGCAGTTTATTTCCCAATAAAAGGTGGTTAAAGTGATTACATTAATGCTTTTTTCTCAGTCAAATGTTTTACTTTCCATAAAGAGCACTGGCAGATTGAGTTCTCCTGCTGTAATGAAGTCACCTTTGGAAAGTTGAGTTAATGGATTTGTGTTATTGCATCAGGACAGATTTACTGAGGGGAAAACAGCTTTTAACAAACCATGAAGAACTACAACTCAGCTACTAAACATAAAGGTCGACACAAATACATTTTTACAACCTACAGAAAGTTATTTACGGAGGCATTAACGCCAGGAGGAGGGATTCATGTTTGTTACAATATCTCAAAAACTAGTAAATAGACTCAAGCTGCAACAACTGATTAATGGATTAACGGTCAACTTTTAAAGTGGCAACTATTTCGATAATCACTTAATCACAGTCAGTAATTTTTTAAGAAAAAAGGTCAAAATTCTCTGGTTCTCGAATGCCTTCTCCAAGTCCACAAAACACATGTGGACTGGTTGGGCAAACTCCCATGAACCCTCGAGCACCCTGTGGAGGGTATAGAGTTGGTCCAGTGTTCCACAGCCAGGACGAAAACTGCTTTGTTCCTCCTGAATCCGAGGTTCGACTATCAGCCGAATTCTCCTTTCCAGTACCCTGGAATAGACTTTACCAGGGAGGCTGAGGAGTGTGATCCCCCGATAGTTGGAACACACCCTCTGGTCCCCCTTTTTGAATAGAGGGACCACCACCCCGGTCTGCCAGTCCAGAGGCACTGTCCCCGACTGCCACGCGATGTTGCAGAGACGTGTCAGCCAAGACAGCCCCACAACATCCAGGGACTTGAGGTACGCAGGGCGGATCTCATCCACCCCCGGTGCTTTGCCACTGAGGAGCTTCCGAACTACCTCAGTGACTTCGGCTTGGGTGATGAATGGATCAACCTCCGAGTCCCCAGCCTCTGCTTCCTCTATGGAAGGCATGTCAGTGGGATTGAGGAGATCCTCGAAGTATTCCTTCCACCGCCCGACGATATCCCCAGTCGAGGTCAACAGCTCCCCACCTCCACCGTAAACAGTGTTGGTGGAGGGCTGCTTCCCCTTCCTGAGGCGCCGGATGGTTTGCCAGAATTTCCTCGAGGCCAACTGGTAGTCCTCCTCCATGGCCTCCCCAAACTTTTCCCAGACCCGAGCCTTTGCCTCCGTGACCACCCGTGCTGCAGCATGCTTGGCCTGCCGGTACCCGTCAGCTGCCTCAGGAGTCCCCCGAGCCAACCAGGCTCGATAGGACTCCTTCTTCAGCTTGACAGCATCCCTTACTTTCGGTGTCCACCACCAGGTTCGGGGATTGCCGGCTCGACAGACACCGGAGACCTTACGGCCACAGCTTCGAACAGCCGCGTCAACAATGGAAGCGGAGAACAAGGTCCATTCGGACTCAATGTCCCCAGCCTCCCTCGGGATCTGGTCAAAGCTCTCCTGGAGGTGGGAGTTGAAGACCTCCCCGACAGAGGGTTCCACCAGACGTTCCCAGCAGACCCTCACAATATGTTTGGGTCTGCCAAGTCTGTCCAGCTTCCTCCCCTGCCAGCGGATCCAACTCACCACCAGGTGGTGATCAGTTGACAGCTCAGCCCCTCTCTTCACCCGAGTGTCCAAGACATACGGCCGGAGGTCAGATGACACGACCACAAAGTCGATCATTGACCTCCGGCCTAGGGCGTCCTGGTGCCACATGCACTGATATGCCTGAACATGGTGTTCGTTATGGACAAACTGTGACTAGCACAGAAGTCCAACAACAGAACACCACTCGGGTTCAGATCGGGGAGGCCGTTCCTCCCAATCACACCCCTCCAGGTAACACTGTCGCTGCCCACATGAGCGTTGAAGTCCCCCAGTAGAACGATGGAGTCCCCGATTGGAGCACTCTCCAGTACCCCTCCCAGGGACTCCAAGAAGGCCGGGTACTCTGCACTGCTGTTTGGCCCGTAGGCCGAAACAACAGTGAGAGACCTATCCCCGACCCGAAGGCGTAGGGAGACGACCCTCTCGTTCACCGGGGAAAACTCCAACACATGGTGGCTGAGCTGGGGAGCTATGAGCAAGCCCACACCAGCTCGCCGGCTCTCACCGCAGCAACTCCAGAGTAGAAGAGAGTCCAGCCTCTCTCAAGGAGTTGGGTTCCAGAGCCCAGACTGTGCGTGGAGGCGAGCCCAACTATCTCTAGCCGGTAGCGCTCAACCTCCCGCACTAGCTCAGGCTCTTTCCCCCCCAGCGAGGTGACATTCCATGTCCCCATGGCTAGAGTCACCGTCCGGGGATTGGGTCGTCGGGGCACCCGCCCAGGACAGCCACCCAAATCACACCACACCAGCCCCTTCTGAACCCTCCTGCGGGTGGTGAGCATACTGGAGGGCGGGGCCACGTCGCTCCTTCGGGCTGTGCCCGGCCGGGTCCTGTGGGCAAAGACCCGGCCACCAGGCGCTCGCCTGCGAGCCCCAACCCCGGGCCTGGCTCCAGGGTGGGGCCCCGGTGACGCCATTCCGGGCGACGTAAACATCATTGTTCTTATCTCTTTCATAGGGGGCTTTGGAAACGCTCTTAGTCTGACCTGTCACCTAGGACCTGTTTGCCTTGGGAGACCCTACCGGGGGCATTAAGCCCCGGACAACATAGCTCCTAGGATCATTCAGGTGCTCAAACCCCTCCACCACGGTAAGCTGTTGGTTCAAGGAGGAGTTAAAAGTTAAAACCATTTTATGACAATTTAAAGACAGAACAATTAATCGTTTTATTGAGAAAATAATCAACAGATTATCAACAATGAAAATGATCATTTGTTGCAGCCCTGGAAAGGATGGACATGGATCTTCATTGTTGACGCGGCTCTTCATCTTCACATTGTAACGCTAATGCTAATTTCCATCCACTTGCTTTTATACACATTCATTTCAACTTGTGCCTTAAAGAAAACCTATGTGGATTTTTGTTTTTAAAAGTTTCCTCACCACTTAAGAGACAATGAAAATGTCATAATACTATGTTAAAGCAAACTTATAACTTAGAGCTACAACTACTAAACATTTCAAATATCACTTAATCAGAAAAGTATTGTCTCAAGTAATAAAACTGCCAGAAAAAAACGTTATTTTTTACCGTTCACAACTTCTCAGAGCCCAAAGTGAAATCTCCAAATTTTGAACAACAGTCCAAAACACCAAAGATATTGGGTAAATTAAGTGGATTAGTCAATTAGTTGATTGAAGTTTAATAGCGGATTATTTCAGTCATTTTTCAAGCAAAACTGTTCAAAACTCTCTGGTTCCAGCTACTCCAGTTTGAAAATCAGCTGTGCTTATTTGACATTTACGGAAGCCCTAAAGGGCCATGCATTCATACATTTTATTTCCTCCGTTTCCCGTGATAACAAGTTAATTTAATTAGTTTTCTCGAGATCTCAAGTTATCATCTCGAAATAACAACTGCGTTTTCCCGAGATAACAGGATAATTTTCTCGAGATCTCGAGATAACTAAACTTTGTTTTCCCGAGATAACGATATAATTAATTCAAGGTCTCGAGACAATGACTGTGATATGATAGGCCTGAAATTATGGAGACGCCCGGGACCTCGTAGCTGGTCAGCTATGTAGTTAACGACGACATCAGACTCACTTAGATTGCACCGCCGATATAGCTGAAGCCTTGCTAACCATCTTTTTAGATTCACACACTAATGTGTATATTATCTGTAATAGCAAGGCATAATGCTATTTCAGCCTGTGTCAGGCCTTGATTGAAAAGATATGTGACGCGGTGATCGATATGCTCCTGCTCCTCTGATATTGCTACACTGAATGATGTTTCCTGCAATGATTTAATATACTACATTATCGTTTTGTTTTCTCAAGATCTCAAATTAATTATATTGTTATCTCGGGAAAACAAAGTTTCGTTATCTCGAGATCTCGAGAAAATTATCCCGTTATCTCGGGAAAACGGCAGTCGTTATTTCGAGATAATAACTCGAGATCTCGAGAAAACAAATGAAATAACTCGTTATCATGGGAAAACGGAGGAAATAAAATGTATGAATGCATGGCCCTTTAGTGCTTCCGTAGACATTATTAAATGTTAGTAAAATAAATATCTTTGGATATTTGACTGTTGTGCATCGGTCATGTTTGAGCTCTGTGAAATTGACTTTTTTTTAAAAAGTAATTTGTAGATTTATGAGTTTAAATAGTTATTGTTTTCTCTGGGAAATGCAGTGCAGAAACACAACAATATGTAGCTCCACAAATGGAGACAAAATAAAGTATGTATGTACAGACTCATTGAATAATCTACCAGATATCCAAATATCCCGTATGACACTATCCTTATGGTTTATATTGAATAAACCAACTATTCAGAGTCAGAGGTAAACTCAACAAGCACAGTACACTGTTATCCTGCAGCCAAGATACATGTTGACCATGACAAACTGAGAGAGCCTTTGCTCTTCTGACTAATGAGCAGTGGAAAACACCTTTCAAGAGTCCAAAAATCATTAGTGAATCACCCCTCCAAAATAAAAAAAAACACAGTGAGGACGCCTGGTTAGCTCTCCTCTCTGACTTTACAGCCACTGGCAGCTGGTTCCTGGAAAAACTCATAAAGTGTGAGCAGCACGAGTCTGATCAGACAGGGACATTAATCCTCAAGAGTGACGTTTTAGACAGAAGATCAGCCCGAATCGCAACAGTTTTACATTACAAAGAATTAAAGCTGCAGGGTTGGTGTCAAATTGTCAGCGAGAGGAGCAGAACTGTAATGACAGCTGGTTCCATATCATTTTAAACGACGCATCTTTGGCCTTTGGACTGTTGGACAAAACAAGATATTTTTACCACTTTCTTTTTTTAAATCATTTTAGAGAGATGAATCAACTGATGGATGATGGCACTCTGACAGCAGAAAAGCAAAAATGATGAAATGCATGACCAGGAAGAAAAGGACTTGAACTTTCTCCAAAGCTACAACAGAATGTTTAATGATCTCAGCATGCGGCAAATCCTGACATTTCTGCTGCTTTTAGTAGTTTGAGTTCATGAGTCCAAACTGTGAAAAGCCGAGTCATGTTAGTCATGCTAGTTCCCAGAGTCACAGACTATAAAACCTCTGTGTTGTACAAGTCATGTGTTCATGCTGTGAGAAGTGGGTCAGCGGTGGGAGGCCAGTTTGGGTCAGACTTTCAACATGTATTCCCGATGTGGTTCAGGTCTGAATGTCAGAGTGAGTGTGTGGGTTTGTGTGAAGGTGGAGTTACATCATAGCAGCGCATGTCTTTGGTTTCAGTCCAACTTGTTATCTCACCCTGCAGCCACAGAAGAGCTGTTCAGTTTCATCAATTCTGAGATTTTTGTAGATTTTGGTAAACAGAGAAAAGCAGCAATTTTTAACAGACAGGTTTTACCTTTAGTAAATTCGGTGAACTCTGCTGCTTTTCTTTAATTCTTCTTTTTTAAAGGAGTATTGAAGTTGAAATAGTAAAAATCCTTGTATCCATTTCCAGACCTTTTGAACATGATTTGAATCAATGCTGGTTTCACTTATGTTGCTGCCTGATGACCCCCTTGCTCCGCTTGTGTGCCATTACACATTTCAGAGCAGTTATTCAGGTGATTAATTGACTTATTCCCTACCCCCATTCGCCAGCTATTATTGATGACTCACTGGTGACAAACCTATAACTCCATCCAGTGTGCGATTATCTCAGATGATGAGGATGTGCTGGCTCGTATGTTCAACAGTTTGAAGTCCATCAGAATCTAAAGTTTCAATGCTGGAAGAAGAGTTTTATTACGTCGTATTCTTTGCCCTAGAGTCCACTCTGTCAGTGTCTTGTGTACATTTAGTTGCCAAGCATAGTGTGAGTGAAAACAACAACAGTGTGGCTCCCTATCATCCCCATTTCCTCTCCTGGTCTCGCTGCCAAAGGCAAACAGCCGACCTCCCAGGAGAAGCCGGCTGCTGAGTCCCTACAGAGGGATTCGACAGAGTCCAGAGCAGCAGTCTGACAGGGGGCAACACCTCAAAACCTCCTGATACTCCAGCTGCAGCATGGACCTGCCATGGCCCTTTACTTCACTTTATTTGAAAGAACAACAGCACTTACGGATGCTATTATCTTGTCCTCCTACAGTTTTGGTGCCACATAGATGACAAAACTAGCGCTGAAAGAATTTGTACATCTATAATTAGTAAATCCCCATCAATAACCATACTGTTATTAATATTCCATGTCATGTATTTGCAAAAAATGCCAAATATTGTCTGGCTCAACCTGCTTACATATAAAGATTTGTAGCTCATCTGTTTTACATTGTTGTAAACTGAATATCTTTCAATTTTGGACTGTTGGTAAGACAAAACAAAATGTCTGAGGACTTCACATTTTATGCAAATTCTTCATCAATCAAAGAAAAAAACTGTAGTCTTGTCATATCATACTAACATCCATATTTTGATGGTTGTGATGTTTAAAGGCTTAATTTGTATCCTGTGAATTGTTTATCTTTGTTTATCTTACATTTCTGACACTTTAACTGTAAATTAGTAATTTTTATTTTTGTTATATTCTATTTAAAGAACCACCAGAACAAACTTTAACAAAACATACTTATGACACATTTTGCCATCTTTTTACTGAACTGATTAGCCTAAAGTATCTGAAATTGTGGTTAATTGGCATGAAGTTTAAATGTTGTGAAAATGACAAATCAAAAAATGTTCGCTGTGGCCCAAGGCCGCAGCACCTACCACCACTGCCCTATTTGGTGCCAGGAAAAACCCTATGCATTAGTGAATGTGACTGAATCGAACATAAATAAAAGGTGTTAGGCAAAAGTTGACAGTGAGGACAACTCCCATGATCCCAGGCTATTTCACGACATCATCAAACTATGTGTTCTGTTTAATATTGTTTTAATTGAGAGTTCCCTAGTAGCAGGAATTGCATTCTAAACTTTTCTAGATCTGTTCAACTTTTTGAGGAATAACCGTTTATGTTTTGTGCTTATAAAACTCCTGAAACCCTAGCAACCACCTATCGACACCATGATTATTACTTCTGTTTGTCACACTGTCCATGTTATTGAAAAAAAACAACAAAACTGTGCCAGGATCAAATTCACATGACTTAACTTTCTCCAACTGCAAAACGTTATGCTGTGCAAAAGTTTCCACTAAAGGTTGTGAAACTCAGAAAAGGAGAAGACACGATCAGCAATATAATTAAAACAGGTAAACAAACACATACACTGTAAAGCACATTAAGACAGCACGTGTAGCAAACCTCAAAGACAAGGACATACAAAACACGATGTACTTTGCAATCAGAGATTTAAACTAGCATCCAAAATAAAATATATATGTTCTTCATCAGAAAGTTATTTCCTCTCCAATCTCACAAACAAACAGACACATTCCCACATGTGTACAAGCCTGTTATCCACCCTGCTTCACAATCACACAGTTCAACATCTCTATATTTGCAAGTTGGACCAGAATAGTTGCAAAACACAATCTGTAACACTTTCATCTAAATACAAGAGACAGACACATGTTAACACCATGTAAAAAACACACGCTGTAACAAAAATGGGTCATAACAGGTTCAACACCACTTATCAGTATTGTGATCTGCATATAATCATTGTAGCAATCAGCGCAGGATATGTAAGTCATGTGAAGAGCTCCACAGAGGCTAAATCATCAACCGCATGCCAAAACAGCAGGTGCATCAGTCAAGTTGATGTCAGGAGACCAAAATTCTGGTAACATCTGCCAAACCAAATATTTGTCCTTTTTGGCATAAAATTATCTAATTTGTTGACACAAAACTACTGTCAGAACATTTTAGTATCAACATTAGCCCAGAAATAACCGGTTTGGTGAAACTCTAATAGACTTTAACTGAGATTGTACTCTCAGGAATTTCCGTGCTCTTCTTCTGTATTTGTTTCTGTTTATCCTGCTCAGGGAGGACACACCTGGGAATGAGTCTCTGCTCTCTGTGGGTTATAAATAAAGACCGAATGAAGGCATGAGTCTCTCCCACGATCTGATTAAAGAGCGACTTCATGCAGATACAGATCTCCTGGGGAAATTTGCCTTTCAGTCTGAAAACCTTCATTGTCTTATAGCTCTCATACCTGCTGGAAAAAAACAGCTGTTAGAGCAGCATAGGATAGTAATTTGGAGCGCCGCAGGAGTTGCAGTAAATGCCAGATGTTGCACTTCTTTACCCAACATGCATTGATTAGAGTCTCCATTATGATGGATCGTGTTTAACGTCTCCCACTGTCTTATATTCCACGGAAAGACTAAAGCTGCAGCTGGGCTGACGTTAGAAAAAAATGCATCAGCACTCAGCATCAACATGTAACTGAGACAGCCCAGGGGACGATAGAAAATGTGTTCAGGTCACACAAAGACTTTCACTGGGATGCCCCTGGGATGAAAGGGATTTTTGTGTGTATGTATTAATCATTTTGTAAATGACACTGAACGGAGCTCTGACTGCAACAGAGTGCGTCTTCACATGACATTACTATAGTTATCTCTATCCACATTGCTGTGTCAGCAATAGTTACAATCACTGGCTGGCAACTCAATGCAAGATCTATGAAAAATATGACACATTAAAAATCCACGAGGACACAATAAACTCACTATCAATGGGGGACACATTTTTCCCCCTTATAATGGAGTGGTGTAGTTTGTAGTCCTAAATCCTGGAAATTGGTTAGCATTTTTGCACATCCTGTTCCCTCATCTCAAAGTCTAAGTCTTTTTGAACTGGTTTTCAGTTATAAGCCTGAAATAAGGTCTGTGAAGGTCTGCTGAAGATATTTACAGGTTTTGTTCAGTGACATATAATACACCAAATCATTAAATCATCAGTTGCTGATAAGTTGCTAACAAGTGTCCAAATGAGACTACAATGGTTGTCGGGGACATTAATCGCTTCACAGCGAACACGAAGACTCATCTACTCACTAGTCCATCTTTACAGGCTGACTTTAGTGACAAACTATTCTAACTCTGACGTTACAACTTGTACATTGATCAGTTTATAGAAAACATGTATAGTAATTGTGTAGTAAGACACTTAGTGGTGGTGACGTTTAAGTCATGCTACAAAAATCACAAAAGCGGTGTTCATCTGTGAAGATTATCTTGCTGAACAAAACATGTAAGTATCATAAATTTTTCTTTTTGTCAAGGGAACCAGGGCGATGCTAACTTCTGGGTTGGCCTACAAAAATAGGTCATCACTACACCATTCTATTGCTACATTGTGAACATGAAATCTGTGTTGAAATTGGCAGAAGAAGAGCTATTCCGCTGTTAGCAGCTGTTGGGCAGCAGAGTCCTGCTGTGTGTTTCGCTGAGGGAGCTACCAGCTAACGGAGTTAAGAAACCTAACAGCTAAACACAGCAGGGCTGAAAGTTTCAGAGGAACACGAAACGTTAAAAGGTGAACTGCAGTTTAAATGTGACCACACAACAAGATTACAGTAAATACATGTACTGAAGTACTTTAGCTGAGTACAGTTTGGAGGTAAAAGTACTTTGAACAACTGTAGATGACGAGACCAAACCAAAGAAGCAATAGTCTGAATTTGGGATGGTTAACATTCACTTTGGGAAAGTTACAATTGTTTTTCAGGAAGGGTTCAAATTCTGAGATCAAGCTGTCTTAGATACTCACTGTTCAAAGAAAAATAAAATTACAAATAGTCAGATTTCATAATGATATAAATTATGCCCAAAGATACTGGAGTATACAGAGGCCCTATCAAGGGTTAAGTGAATGTTGTTCTTTGTATTACCTTGTATATCTTATTGGCAACAAGAGCTATCTGTTCACATGTATTTAGCATTATTTCACCTTAGTTAAGTGTCACTGATTATGATTATATTGACAGCACTGATGCTTTTACCACTGTTACAACTCGACTCTGGGACTTCATAGAGTAAATCAGTCATCGTATATTCAGTTCAGCACAGATTAACTTCCTTCCACATCCTAAAGCACTTCCATTGTCTCACAGTTCCTGTACCTGCCGAGACTTTTTTTGGACACACATGGTCTGATTTATTAGTTCAGCGTGTTCACACATTGAAATAAATTCTGCTCTGCTGTTATTTACTCAGCAGATAAACATGTTCCCTCTGCACCATGTGGGAGTGTTGGCTGTGAGCCAACAACAGAGAGGCAGAGTGCTGGCTCACATGACCTGTGTTGATATCGACTCATTCAAACACCATGTGAACACCTGTGTGATACTAAACACACAAACACACACACACACACACACACACACACACATATATACAAAGACACATAATAACATGTCAGGTTTGGACAAATAGAGACAGATGAACAAACTGCCAGCCACACACACACATTTGTATTGCACTGCTTGTAAATACATTCAATCAACCTGTCTAAGCTTCTAATGATTAATTTAGTTCATTCCTACATTTCCCAGAAGGCCAGTGGCAACTGAGCCACTGAGTCATATGTTGACTGCAAGTGGTTCAGTGTTTACCAGAAGAGCCGCATTACGATGACCGAATGATGTGGTAACTTCGTAAGAAAAAGCTTCTAGAGATCACAAGTGAAGAGTTCAGCTTCCTCTTCGTCTGTTACTGTCATGGCAGCCTCAGTCAAGTGAGACTCAGGGGGGCTCACATCCAGTACAGATTGGGTCTTGCCATCAGGGGTACTTGTCTTGGGAAAAACATGAAAGCAGGAATCAAATTTATCAAAAAATAAATAAATAAATAAAAATAAAGGGTCTGACATCATGTGAGGCCACAGAGGATGTTGCTCAGCTTTGCTTCTCAACTGGCCCAGTGACCATGTGGTATTACAGCAAAAAATTCCCCTGCAGCCAAGATTAGGTTGATTATGACTCTTTCTATTATGCATTTTTGGTCCATGGAGGTTTTATATTTGTTAAACTTTCAATAAGCTGAGAAAAGCAATTCAAAAATCTGTGACGTCATGACAATGTAAAGTCTATGGGCCAAGCGGGAACTCGAGGATGGGGCCAGCAGGGTAAATTCTACTGCACATATTCAATGGGCCGCAGGAAAGAAACTTTTTTGGCAAATGTGCTAGGCAAGCAATTCTCATTGGTTTGAATGGGTGCCACTTTTCATCTGGTATCTAGTTCGTCTATATAAATCTATGCATTATGTTCATGTTAGCTGATTTCCAACCAAATTGCCAGAATAAATGTTGGCAATGTACATTTCTGCAAACCACATATGTTGAAACCTTACATCTGATATGTTGAAACTTTACATGTCTTTATGTCATAACTTGGGATGCCAGTTTGGTCACGGCCTAACATTGCCAGGTTTGTCAGTAAAAAGTTTAATAGTCAACCGCACACAGGACTAAAGTAGGAAAAACACAAACTCATTGCTTCAACCCTCATGCAGACATGCCAAAAACAAACATTTAACGGAAGCTGACCAACAATGCAACACCACTGCAATGCAAATACAAATTCATTTCAAATTGTGTATTTACGGCAAGATGTGCTTGCAAAAACAATGGAACAAACAATGCAAGGCTCAAAAGACAATAAGGCAACTGATTACTCCTACTAAACCTCACAATCCAATCCAGTGTTGTCCTCGCCTCCAACAAAATAAATTAAATATCCAATTTAACAGTCCGTTCAGTTCAATCCAGTTCACACAAAAAACAAATCAGGAGGAAAAATAAGGGAACGAATGAAAATGTTTGTGCTGAGCAGAGATCTCCAAGGTCCGAGTCTTCCCAGAAATGAATTACCCGGATGTTGCGGCAAGAAGCCACGATCCAGCAGGATTTACAAACTCTCACCACTTTCGCGTAGCACTGTGCCATATCAGACTTCCACATCATCACCATTTTAAAAGACAAGGTAAATCAAATCAATGCATGTGGGATGAACCAAAATATAATAAACCTCCCGTGGTAGGGTTAGCAGATTGCTACGTTGTTCAATTTTATTTTGTGGCAACGCTGTGCTCATGGTCTGGTTAGGTTTAGGCACAAAACACACTTGGTTAGGGTGAGGAAAAGATCATGTTTTGGCTTACCTGGTTCTGTCGCCACAAACACAGCTGGAAAACATCCCGTTGTTTCGTCAAACATACCCCATTACCAAATCCACCATTTTAGGCAGCATAAGTGGCAGGAACAACCCTACAACGAAGTAACTGATTAGTCGAGAAAATAACTGGCAGATAAAATAACCCGAAGAGTTCAGGCTCTATATTAAAACTAATTTTACATGACATAGCCCAGCTTCAAAACAAAAGGATGAACATTTAACACAACCAACTTCCAGACCTTCTGACGACAAACAGCTTAAAAAAACGGCCCACACAATCAAGGGATGACTTGCCAAAGAAGGAACACAAAATATGGAAAGTTCCAAAGTGATTCAATTAAATTAATTTTGGGGTTTGTGTAGAGAGCAGCAACATTATTCACAACAGCTTCAGTGTACAGGAAAACAAGACAATTTCACCTCAAACCACAGAGCATTTAACGTTCAAGCAGAGCCACTGACAGCATAGTTACTGAAGCGTTAGCCATGGTGGGACATTTAAACTTAAAACAGTAAAGCCACAGAGCTAGCAGAGAAAAATAGATTATTTGAACTTGACTCACCTTATCTGACGAGGCTTTCCTTCTTCCTTCTAGGAGGTGGGATGGTCCATATCCATGTACCCGTGTCATGGCGTCCTGCTGCACCTGTTCGCTGTGATGCTAATTATGTGTTGTTGGAGCCTCCATTGCTGCTAGCTAAACAAGCTACTAAAACGGTTATTAGCAACACTCGGAAAGTAGCTACCGGTTATTTTGTTTGAATATTCTTACTAACTCGGTGTAGTTTTTGCCAACAGACTTAACTTTCTTAAGTTTCGATGAGAGTTTACAGAGACCGCTTAAAACTAACTGATTTAACTCCTCTGTAATCAGAGGATGTCCGTTCCGACTAGCACCAGTCTGATTGCCTCTAATGAAGGGGTGCAGTACCACGCCTCACCACTATCAATATCACAAGCCAAACCAGGGGGGCGCTGTTTCACCAATCGGGAAAGACAATGAAAATGGCAGAAGAAATGTCTGTGTGACAGGTGTTGGGAGTGTAATACCACGTCTCACCACTACAGCTATATGAACCAACCCAGAGGGGCGCTGTTTCACCAATTTGGAGTGACAATGAAATTAACAGCAAATGTAATCTGTCTGGTAGGAGTTGGGTTTGTTGGTTTGTTCAAGTTAAGGGCTCATCAACCAAAATACGTTTTGAATGCTCAACAGTCTAACAACAGTCCCTGGCAATGTTATACTATTATATCTTTTGGATTAATACGACTGCTGCATTAATGTGTATTTGCATTTTACTGCAGTAGATATTTAGGGTTGAGCTCATATTTAATGCTTCATACACTGTTGGCTAGATAATCTACAGGGATGCGTCATATTCTGCAAGATCATCATGTTTGTAGTGTTTCTGTCCTGTGAGAACCACAAATCTCTCTACAAAAATCAGCTTTTCATGGTGTCAGAAAAACAACCAGTTTTCATCTTTAGGATGGTGCATTTTCCAGCTAATCCAAGAGGGTTTTTAAATAGTTTATTTAGCTTAAAAAGTATTAATTTTTCAACACAATAAGGAGCATTTCATCCTTCACTGTATAACAACCGACCCCAAGGATGTTTTAGAAGCTAACTTAGATGAACATTTGAGCATTTTTATGAAGAAAGGGCTTTTCCCAGCTGGGTTACAAGGCTGGGCAGTACAAGGAAGCTGTGGCAGACGACAGTTTTGCCTGATTCAATTTATTTGGTGGTATGTCAGTCTTGTTTTTACAGCTCGTTGTTGCTGCCCCGAAGTGGACAAAAACTTACACATGCAGTGTGCAAAGTGCTTCCACTGATATCCGTGAACCTTGCCTTGAGTTTTTGAGTTCAATAATAAAGTTTTCCCAGCATTATCTGTTAATCCAGCCTGTATATCACACTGTCCAGTCACAGTGATGATTTATGATCTCTGTGCACACTTCAGACATCTCATCAAGAGCAACGAGCTCATTAAGCCTAAATTTGACTTGGCTCCTGTACAGTATGTTTAGAAGTATGGCAAAGGTGGTCAGCCAGAGCCAACAGCTGCTTCACATTGAGCCGGTGAGTGACGCTGATCAGACAAGATGGCCGTGCCACAGAGTGGGAGCATATCATCTGATTTTACACTGCCAAAGTGCACATGATGTCAGTGGAAACATTTACTTATTTAATGAATGGGTCTTTCTATGAGGGGATCCCCCCTCCCCTCAGCTCACTGAAAAGTCTGGTGAAATGAAGTCCCATCTGATATGTAGCTGAGGGATTTATTAATGTGGAACACTGAAAATGTCCCTAATCCTCCTAAATTGTTTTGTTATTTGGAAAGGAGTAGTTTGTTGTGTTGTTTTGCAGCTATGCACAGTTCCATAACTTAACCACAAATACAGTACAATAAAAATTAAGGAATCATCTATAATAGTAGTGTGTGTGCTTCTTATGTGCTTTAGTCATGAGCAGAATAGAGTTGCTGTCCAATCACAAAGCAGCATGTCTCTCACAGGATGAGATGGTTTTTGTTTTGGCTCCAGTAACATTCCAGCTGACATGTGAAAACAAAATGTTTATTAGATAATCGGTCAAACATGGATGGATATTAAGGACAAGGTCAGCTAACATGTATTATCAAACAATTCTGGTAACAAATGGTTGTAATTATGACTTTAATTAAAGCAAACAGATTTAATTCACATGTTTAAACCATGCGGTCATTTCAAAACAACTGTTATTAAGTCATATTTATTTGTTTTAATAAATCATATGACATCAGTTGGCGCAAACATTTTTGAGGGAGGAAACAATACAAAGGAAACTGATTATCATCACTGATGAATTACTTCCCTTGTGGCAGACACTCAAATACAAAAGAACAAAAGACACAGTAGTCTCAAAATTGAAAGTACTTTACTTACAATTAACTAGTTTAGTCCAGTGGTTGCCAGCAAATGGGTCTGGCCCCTCCAAAGGGTCAGCGGGTAAATCTGAGGCATTGTGAGGTGATTGATGGGAGAGGAAAGAAGTTTTCTTTTCTTTGTTTTCTGAAATATTTGTTTGTTTGGTTTTCTTTGTTAAAATATTACAGGATTTTGTCTCCTTAGGCCTCAAAATATGAATCAAATGTTATCTGATGATGTGAGGGGTTATTACATGGACCTTGAGCTAATATTGTCAAATCTGGAGCAATGGAGTCCCTTGAATTATAGCAACAATTTGTTCCAATAGTCATTTTCATGTTTTTATTATTATATCTTATCTATTTTTAGTAATTTTCTATTTTGGAGGCCCCTGGAGGCCCAGAGCAGCTGTTGTATTCAGTTATTCGTCAGGCTGTGGGCCTCATAAACTCAGTACTGAACAATCTGTGCCTAACAAAAAGATAAGGTGTGACTATATGTTGCATTTTGATATGAGACAATTACATTTATTAGATTATGCGGCGATGAAATTAAATAATACTGACAGCAGGGTGAACGAGGTTATTAGCACACCCAATAAACACACACACTGCAGTCCAAACAGCATTAGACTAAGAGTTATAATACATATAACTAAGTCATTAAAGAACAATATTCAAACTGTGATTTTGTGTTTGTATCTGGCAGGAGGTTTTATCAGCCCTTATTGGGAGCAATGCACATAAGCCAGGTCTTCATTAGATGGAGATTAATCTGGCAGAAGAGACCCTGAAAGGGTTTACTGGATAAGTATAACACAATGGAAAACAAAAATATAGTTTACAAGCTGCAAAATACACCATTGTATAGAGTGAATAGATGTTAAGGTGCAATAATGTAAATCTTTTCAAAACAGCTAACACCCTGAATGCATTTTTTATAGCTGCTTCCTCATTCAAGAGGCTTTATCCTCCAGAGTCTGCAATTCTTGACCAAATACATCATAAAAGCCACGATTTGTCTGAATTCCGAGAATACACTCAACAGCTCTTTGTGTTGCAATCTCCAGAGTGAGTTTTTTAATAGATAATTTAAGTTATCAATCATCCCATAATTTTTTATTGTGTGTTTTAGCGAAATAGAGAAATAAAGCATTAAATCAACATAAATCTCCTTTTCGTTCTCCTTTTTTTGTTGGAGGTAAAACTTCTAAATGTTCAGATTCAAGAGAAAATAGGTTCAGGGAAGTTAATTGCACAGTAACGCAGATGCACTCATTCCCCCCAGCTCTGACTGTGCTGTGCACTGTCCTTGCATAAATGTAAATGTGAGTGTTCATGGAAAGCTCACATGCAGAGTCAGCAGCCATCTTCTGGAAAATACATAAAACAACCCCACAACACAGATTAAAGGATATTTATAACCACTCACAACTCACTATTTCACTGTAGGCGTCTGGCCTGACCTGCTCTCAGAGATGAACACCAGCATGGAGTGTATTTTTAGGGATTGTTTGAGACTTATTATAAGACATATCATATTTTATTAGATTCAGAATTTCTGAATCCTAAAGATAAACTGCTTTTTCTGGAGAAAATCCTGAAAAAAAAGTCATAAACAACAGTTTAGAGGCTTTGTGTTCCTCCATTTTTTACTTTTGACAAAAGAAAAGGAAATTCCACCACATTTAACATTTAAAAGTCCAAAAATAACACTGAGGGAAAATCAATTAACTATTTTAGTCCACCCAAGTAGTGTTAGAGAGTAGATTGGTACTTATTTTTAACCTTAATGTGTTTTAAAAATAAGGTATTTACTGCAAATTCAGTGTTAAATTGTTCAGATTACACTAGGGCATGTGTACACGTGAATAATACACGCACATGTGATAGCTGAGCACGTGATCCAAAAACCATGGGCATTAATGTGCCGCAGTAACAGCCTCCACTCTCCTGGTTTCAGTCTTTCCACCACATGTTGAACCAGCTGCAGAGATTTGAGATCCAGTATGATGCTGGGAGATGAAGTGTGACTCACAGTCAAAGTCTCAATTCATCCCAAAGGTGTTTGATTTTAAAACTGGGAAAACAATAATGAACCTGATTTGGTGCACAAAGGGATTTTCATGTTGAAACACAAACTGTTAGAAACACTGTATTGTCTAAAACTTTATTATATGTTCTATATTAATCTTACAGAACCAAAACCGGGGTGAAAAAAAGAAGCCTGACTGACAGTATGTGTCCGCATACTTTAGTATAGTATGTAATATTTAAAAAATGAGGTCAACGTCTGTTGCTTTGCTACACTGCCACTTAATAACATTAATCTATCAAGAAACAATCTATTGACCACAAACTGCTCAGCATGAAGAGCTTTATTCCAGTGTTTTTAATTTGCAGTGAAGAAAACAAATATATCAGCTTGCTTTGAAACGAAGAGGAGGCAGCTGATGAAAGACTTTCATCCATTAAGGACAAACTCGTGTGGCATCAATATGCCATTATTAAGTTCAGATAAACAGAAAAAGTACAAAATATTGCTTCAAGGAGTGAGTTAATGTCTTTGCACTCTTTAACATGACTTTTTTAGTATTTATTTTGCTTGACAAAATTGGCACTTACATACGTATATTTATATTTTTTTAAGATTAGATTCAAGATTCAAGTCTTTGTTTTCATTGTGCAAGACGGCAGCCCTTGTATGGGGGATATTTTGGCTTCATTTTACTTACAAAGTACAAGCAGGCCCGGTTCTACGAGGGTGCATAAGCATGCATTGCACCCTCAGTTTATGTGTTTGCATGCTCCGTTGAAAAGAGGGGGAAAAAAGTGCGCGCGCGTCAATGCACGTCACTCATCTGCGTCCAGCGCGCAGTTACCTGCACCAGCAAAACGCTGCTCTCTGCAGCACCGTTAACATAACGTAAACAATGGATATTCGGAAGTGGTTCAAGCAGAACCACGCCAGCAGGTCGGACAACGGTGGTCATGATGAGACAGAGACTCGATCTCAACTTGAAATTCATGAAGCTGCTGCTGCAGCTTCGTCGGGCTGCTCACTCCTGCCCGAGCCGCTGCCGCCGCCGTCCCCCCTCCCTTCACCCCATGAGCAGGTGCCCGGCCCACCCGACGACCTAGGTATGGAGGAACCACTTCAAGTGCGTTCACAGAAATATCCGTCATCATTTTTTGGAGGGGTAAAGCGCTCCTTTTGCAGCTCATGGTTTGATAACAGAGAATGGCTAGAATATTCCTGCAAAAATGATGCGGTATTTTGCTACGCGTGTAGGAAGTTTGGATTTGGCCATAGTAAATCAGGCTAAGAAATATTGTCTGATGGGCGAGGTAGCCCAGACTAAAGCATTTTCTTTGTTCTGCAGGAATATTGCTGCAAAAATGCACTTTAAATGTTTGACTGGTATCATTCCACTTAAAAAAACTGTTATATTTAGTGGTGGTTTTGAACTGTATGGATAAAATTAGTTAGAATTTCTATGTTTTATTTCCAAGATAAGAAATATCTGTTGCTAGATCATCTGATGGGTGAGGTAGCCAAGACTAAATGTAGCATTTTCGTTGTTCTGCTACAATATTGCTGCAATAAAGCATTTGAAAGACACTTTAAACATCCTTGTTTTGCTAGTATCATTCCGCTTGAAATGATGGGACAATGCATAATTTAGTGTTGTATAACATGCCAGGCATGTGCACCCCCTCTGATCTGAGATGCACCCCTAGTCATCATTTTCTAGAACCGGCCCTGAGTACAAGTACCTTGAAATTATCTACTTCCCACCACATTCATTGGTGGAGTCACTCATCGGGAATTTGACTGTTTGTATGAAAGGGACTTAATTATACATTAAGATAGGATTTCCACAGAGGTAAGTCATTATCACAGGGGGTCTCCTGCTCATGCACTCTTTATACAACACTAAAGTGCTGAGTAAAGCAGTCAGGTCAGGTTTTAAGCCGCAGGACATAAACCAAGACTCAGAGTCAGAGTCTCTCCTCCTGCTCCGTCATGGTTAACAGTTTCTATGGAGACCAAACCCCGACAACAACCTCAGAAACACACTACCTGTTCAGAAACATGCTGTCTGACTGCTCTCTCACTGACTCATAGTCCACTTACACTGGAATATTGTTCAGTATTTGACCACATTTTCACCACAAATTGCTTTATTGGACTGTGTTCAAAACACAAGAGCTTTTCTTAATGCTTAAAGGTCAGCATGGAAGAATGTGTGGCCAGAAAAAATTCCCAGAACAAGACGAAATCTACAAATTGAACTGACCCAATTCATTTTAAAGTGCGGTGTTGGCATTTCCATTGGATTTGTTGACAATAAGAAAAACATTGAAAATCAACAAATTCTTTAAGGGTCAGCTTTCATGGACCTAAACGACTGATTTTTTTTAAAACAAAGATTTCTATTTTGGTGTTCTGGAAAGTGTGTTTTTTGTCATGTTAAAACTAGAGAATGAAACATTTTTTGAGTCTACAGTAAATTTCACATCATTGTTTCCAAAAGCCTGAGACCAAATTGAAAATCTCTAATATTGTCACATATACCTAATCAGAAAAATGTGAGGATTCAGGAAGTAAATCAAATTGCCAGAAGTTAAAGAGCTGCTTTCTCAGGGTCAAATAATGGCAGGACTGAAGGGACACACCAAATATTAAGATATACTTAATTTATGGACATTTTACAAAGATTCCACCACCAAAGAGTCCACAAGTTTTGCACAAACCTTTGTATGATTTCATTAAAGCAAAAGGGAGACATACCAAATACTGAGATTTTCTGAAATGCATTGACATTTTCCAAAGATTCCACTTTTAAAACTTGTATATTCTGTGCCAGCTGGAGTGCATGCTGCCATTAAAGCAACAGGGAAACAAACTACTCTCTAACTGTTCAGCGGTTTCTTTTATTTTCCTTTTTAACTGTGGAAGCATGCAGCATATTTACAGTGGTGATCATCTTAGCCCAAACCGAAAAAAAAAACGAAATAAACAATAAATTGGAAACTTTCAAATGGAAAAAAGAGGAAATCTAAAGGTTATAAGGCAAAAACTCTTTATCGGGCTATGCCCCCTTTAAGTTGGGGCCCCTGCAGCTTTCAGCCTCTGCAGCCTGTTTACCTGCATTAACTAACTTAAAAGCGGAAACTCCTCCTGCTGCAGGAGATGTCAATTAGCCAATCAATTGACTAACAATTAGCTTACGTGCTTTATCTATCATCTGATTGAAAACATCTATAAGTTAAGAGTTTAAAACAGAAAACATCATCTGAAACTACTCAATATAGCCCTTTTCTTCAGAAAACTCCCCAACCTCACCCTCATCTATACCACACTTGGCACATTCCCCCAGGAACTTGACAATAAAAGGATTCTGGACAGGCGGGGACTGATTTGGATTTTAGTTCCTGGGTCCAAATCAGAGGGAGGCCAGGTGAGGAAAAGAAAAGATTAACCAAAAGAAAAGATGATAAAACACTTTCCAATATCATGTGATTGTGTGACTTTTGCAATAATGCCAGAACATCTTAACAACACTACAATTAAGGTTTCACAGCTTCATGTTTCCTTAATCACCAAACACCTCAACCACATGCCGGCTAGATGGTAGGATTAAAGTGACTGAGTGTTGTGTGCTGATGTGTGATGTGTGATATACTTCGAGGTCACAGGGCTTCGCCATGACAGGGACGAACCAAATACTGAGATTGTCTGATATTCAATGACATTTTCCCAAGGATTCCACCTCCAAAGATTCAACTCCACAACTTTTGGACAAACTTGCGCAGTCTATGCCAGCACAAGTGCGTGCTATTACATTTGAAACAAATGCAAAATAAAAATATGTTAAAGTGGTATCAGACTTTTGGACCCCGCTGTATTCTCAGATGTCCAGCAATCAGTCCATCAATGTTTATCCAACCCACGTTCAACCATTTCTTCCAGGCTACGTAGTCAGGAATTCTTCGGAAAATCTCCTTGCTGCTGGGAAATTCTGTGTATTCAGTGTGTGGGAATGTGTTCAAATGATGAGCGAACATGAAAGTCAAAAATGTTCCCATGATGAAAAGATGTTAAACAGAATGACCACATTTGCACTATTTCCATCCAAAGTGTAACCGTCACCATCTGATACACAATTTTCCTGATTTAAAAAATAGTTACACATGGTGGGTTACTATGAAAAACTTGAGTCATTTTAAGACATTCACTCACTGCAAAGTTATGCATTTGATGACAGAGGGACCAGTCTGTGGGGAAATTCTCTGGAAGATTTTTTTTTCCAAAAGCGGATAAAATAAACAAGTTGTCATCATAACTTCTCACAAACAAACAAAGCACAGATTCCCCTCCAAAACTTGTCATCACTGGATGAGTAAACCTCGGTCTGGGATTTCCAGCTCGCCCACATGTGTCACAGGTGCTGCACACAGACTCTAATAATGATTGTCACTCGTGTCGGATGAGTTTTCACAGCTTCAGTGTGGAAAGCTTGTATGTATGAGTTTGAAATGAGATTAGATCAAAAATAAAAAATAAACTCTGGGTGGTGAAATTCTGTGGAAATGTGAATTAAATTGAGAAAACGAGGAAAGGAAATTGCAGCTTCGTGCTTGTTGATTCTTTTCACCACCACATGTGTGTACAGGACGATTAAAGGAGGATAACATATTGGTTATTGCTTCTCCTGTGTTGACTTAAATGTGTCTGTTAGTGTCTATGATGCCAGCCTGTCAACATTAACAAACAGTTACCAGATGACACATAATGTCATCAGCCTCTGCGGATACATTCCCTGTAAGATGGCTTAATTTGTCTTAAAGTGGAAGAATGTTGTTTAGGGCATCCTGCATAATGGAAGTACACAATGTTTAATGGAAGTACACAATGTGAGGCAACTACTTATCTGATGTTTAGAAATATACTAGTCTATAGCAGCTAACACTTAACATTAAGAGTGAATATAAAAGTTAGTGATTAGATTCATTGCAATTTATTGGTTTTGTCATGTATGTTACAGTGTGTTCTTTTGTATGCAAGAAATATATTCTGATAATGAAAAATCAGTATTGGAAGCAAATGTTGACAATAGCAATTAACATGTTAGCCTGTCAACACAAGAAAATGTTCACAACCTTCGTCATGTTAGCTGTTGTACCATTGGTATGCCAAAATGCAGAATTATCAAGTTCCCAGTCGGCAATTCTCCTAGAAACGCCAGCTGAAGTCACATTTCCAATTCGGAAAAGTCGGACGCACCTAACCAACCCTGACGTTGAAATACAAGATGGTTGCTTGGCTTATCAACAGGTGTGAAAGGCCGGTGGTGGACTCAAGATCTCTGAGGGGCAGGGGCGAACAAAAAAGGGGGCATTGGCTGTATGCAGTGGAGGACCAGTGCACAGAAAGTCATGATACCTTTATACTGGAAGGGTACTCTAGATGGCAGTTTATCACCGCACTAAATGAAAATCGAGGGGATTAGCTAGGTACCTTTCTTTGAAACCACAAATAAGTTAAAACCGAATGTTTCTTTATGTGTGTATCACAACACTGTGTTTATGCTCTGGTTGGGTTTAGGCACAAAAAGCGCTTGATTAGTGTTCAGAAAACATCATGGTTTGGCCTAAAATACCTGTTTTGGTGCCACGATTATGGATGGAGATGGTCACCAGTTCACCTTAAGAAATGGCCCGTTTTTAGCGCCACCACCATCCCCACCACCTCCTGACACGAAAGGTGGCTATTAAGCATTTAATGTGATTGTGATATGCCACGTTTGGTAAAAATGTAAACCTCGGACATATCTGTGGTTTGCAGAAACGTTAACTGCTCACATTATATCCTGGAGACTGGGCTGGATTACCAAAATAAGTACACTTAATCCTTTGAGGGTTATGAATAATGGTACTAAGTTTGAATCCAACTAATAGTGTTGGATAAATCAACAGGCAATGCCTTCAGCTAGCATGGCTAAAATAAACATATATATTATTAATCTGCTCACTCACAAAGACAGATAGTAGATTTACAGTCGTAGATATTCCAGTTTGCTGCCTCACCAACAATGATCACATCCACGTGGAACAGTGATTAATCTGACAGGAACATCCTGCCCTGGAGCTGATCACTCCTTTAAAAGCTTCCTGGCAGAATTTAGTGGAGACCTTTAGTTTCTGTCAGCAGTAAGATATCACCCTGACTTTAAATATCATTATATCAGTACCCTTATCTGCTGCTCTGTTTTATTTAAATTATGAAAGATACTTGTGTGTGTTTATTTCTCTTCTCCAGTAAATGTTTTAAAATTTGGTTTGATGTTTAGAACAGGTTTGAGTAAACATGTTGTCTTATTTATTGTGCTGTACTTCATTGTTTTCTTTTTTTTATTGTGCAAAAGATGATCAAAAACCATAAACTACTACTTAAAATATGCTTGTGTCATGAGGTTGCATTATGTAATATCCTCTGTATAATGTACTACACACCTTTATAGTACAACACCTTGTAACTCAGCTGTACATATATTCAATAAAAAGACGCAACATGTGTTTGATTACTGATTCATTGAGTGTTTATCGGTGGAAGTGAACGTATGCTTCGAGTAACTTTGTTTGGCTGCCAAAAAGCGCTCATAAAAACCTGTTTTCAATGAGTTCATGTTCATTGTTAAAACATACATTTATACATTAATTCAACCTTTATTTAAATCTCCAGGAGTCATTGAGGCAATCCAGTTATTGTGAATGATGTCAAGAGTGCGACTAATACAAAACACAGCCCCAGTGTCTGTAAAAACTGGGAAAAACTTAGATATCAAAATAATACAAGTAAATGGTACTCAGAGATACCTTTATCCTCTTCAAATGGTTGTTTGTTGCTTTACTTACATCTGCAAAATCCAGCTGAGCTTCTGGTTATGTGATAGTGTTCACATGATACTGGAATTTCTAACAATTAAAAATATCGCTACCATTTTTGCTTCATACGGACAAATTGACAAACATTTCCGATTTTTATTCAAAGATAAATATAACTTTTCTTGGCTAGTAGCAGAGAACAGCAGAAAGACTATGAAAGACTATATAAAATCATATATCTCACTTTTTCAGAAACAGGAAATCACTGTGGTTGCACTTGAAAAGAGCTCAAGCAATACTTCTATTTTCGGTCATTTCTAGTGAAAGTTAAATAAGTCACTCAACCCACTTTTGCCCAGGGGATTCATTTGGTGTTTGTCTGATTTTCTCTCAAAGCCTCCAGAAACTTGCAGACAGACTCTATCAGCTGCATCACCAGTAAGGAGCGATAAGATGTCAGGAAACTGATGCTTTTGGTCACCCTGAGCCTTTGGCTCAAGCTTCTGAATCCCTGAGTCTAAATCATTGAGTCCTTGAGCTGGGATCAGTGTCTAGACTGCGACGAGTGATAAAGATAAAGATTAGCTTGGCCTGTGAGGTCAGAGCAGAGGGTGAAGATCAGAGCAGCCAATAAACAGTCTGATGTTAAAGGAAAAGTCTGGAGATTTTCTATTTTAATTTTATCGTCAAGAAATCACATGAAAAGACAAAAACCAGCAATGAACTGATCCTCAAAGCCTACTGCCAAAATGCGGTTGACAATATGTTTCTTCAAACCACGCATATGTTGCAACTTTATCTTCAGTAGGAACCAATTGGCTCTGAGCTGAGAGCCACAGACAGGAAGTCAGAAAGTATTAAGACACAGATTAACAAATTTATGGTTTTGGTCTTTGTAGGATTTCAGCCTCGATCCTTTAACACAACAGTCTTTTAAAACCAGGGTGAACAAAACAAACAAACAAAAACAAAACAAAGTTAACCACTAAAGAATTTGACATGAGTATCGTGTGTTCAACCTTTCACAGCATGTGGTGGTTTTACTGTGCTTCCACATTATACCTTGTTTAATGGTTTTTAACTCAAGGCCTGAAAACAAGTTGTAAAAGAAAATACGAGTTTATAGATTTCCCATCGCAAAACATCAAAATATGCGGATCGGAATGATTCACTCTCATGATTAGGATTACTGAAGTTTTTGTTCACCTTTTTCTTTATCCTTTTTCCCCCCTAGAGGCTGTGTTTGGTGTGGATGTGGTGTCCGAGCAGAGATGTTACGTCTCCAAATCCTGAAACGGTACACATACAGTACCTACAGTAAGCATAAAACCTGGAGTCCTACATGCAATGATTACATAACAGTGAAGATATATGTCTGAACTCAGAACAAATAAGTTGAGTCAGTAAGAAACAGCAGCGTGCAGTTTATATCCCACATTCTGAAAAGAAATCAGACTTTCAAAGGAAACTCTAATGAGGCTGTAAATCCCGGCATCTGGTATCAAAATGTCCCATTCTTTAAATTCTGAGAAAGTGCTCGAACCAAACATGAATCTCACTGAGAGCAAAGCTCGCAAGCACAACATTATTTTAACCTCCGACAGCCTGCAGTGCAAACCTTAAAGGAATTATTTTATTAGATATTCTTGAAATGTTTCTGCTGACAGATAACTGAAAACATTTTTACATTTCTTCCTTTTATACTCGTGCCAAACGCCTCGATATCTGTTTCATGTCATGTTGGTCGGCTTTTGCATTCTTGTTAACGGTCCAGTCAGAAAATAACAAACAACTTGTGTTGACTGAAATTTGATTCTTCTCGGATCAGTGAACACAGGATTTCCTTCTGTCACAACAAATCAGAGACATTATCATTATTATAACATGGCTGCAACACTGAGCCACTGGGGGAACTGAAACACAGAACAGACAGCCTGAAGTTTAGTGCAGCTGAGACACTTTGTGGAGAAGAAATCATAGTCACGGACTATGAAGCAACCTCACTTCACACTGTTTAACGTCGTGCTAAGAGACAAACAATTTGATGGACGCACACAAACTTTCCTGAAACCGAACGTGTGACTGTACCATGGAAACTGAGAGGCCCGACTCATAATACATGCATACACAGTGTGATCTAATGTGCAGTTTACAGCTGAATGGAAGACGTATCTGGAGTGTCTCATGCATGATTTGATAATAAGTGGGACATTAATATGTAAGACACGGTGCATGTGTTAGTTTTAGTCAGTGAATCTGAGTCATATGAAAGTAATCACTGATTAATTGTTTCATAACTCCAAAGAAAATATCGTGTTCATTCCCGACTAACAGTGAGATCAGAAGACTGACAGACACTGAGCGTGGAGGTCACAGGGTCTACACGAGGATTAGACACCCTACCGTCAAATATGCAAATGAACATTAATTTTTTGCCACTTGGGGTCTCAGTCAAAACAAGACAAAGACTTGCAGGAGGGAAGAGCTGTTGATCAGCTGTTCAGAGTTGGCCAGCTCTGGAGGAGTGAGTCAGTTGCAGTAATTTGGAGAATCACATCAGAAAAGGTTGATAGAAATGATAGCGCTGGCTTGGGATGGTCTTTTTAAAAAGTAATTCATGAGCTTAAAAGTACAATATGTTGGGTGCAGATCCAGACCTCCTGGAGGAATAAACACCTGGAGTCACATCAGATTCTGCTGTGATTCGGAACCCTTCCCCTACAGGAGGAGGAAAAGGACAACTTTTGGGATTAAAAAGTGGATTTATCTTCACTCCTGACCTCCATTGTCAGGTGTTTATGTTGTGTAATGGTGACTGCTGACTGGAGCTGGGGGGGAAATGTACTTTACTTCATGAAATTAACGTTACAGAGAGGAGAGGGGGAAAAGAACTGACTGGGATGAATAAACACAACTGATCCCACAGTCAAACTTGCTTCGCTGGTGGCGAACACACCATTAAACAACCACTTTTACTGATTATAATCTATCAGACTCAGACACAAATGCTCATGGACCAGGTAATGTTTAAGTTTTATTCATTACATTAAGTACTTCCTTTCTCACTCTCTGACCAAATGAAACGCACCGTCATCTTGAATAAACTTGTGGATGGTTTGAACATTGTTGGAAACATTTGGGTTAATCTAAGTACACAACTCAAAATAATGTATAACAAAGTAGTCGTTTTTAGAGATTTTAATGCAGAAATGTTATTTATTTGATCTTTAAGCAGATCCTAAAACAATGAACTGGCTCCTGCAGTGGTCTTTGACTAATAGCCACATTGCTTTTACTTTACGTCGTTATTCAACCATCGTGTGCAGCCAAGCATACTAGGATTAGACATCATCTTTAATGTGATGTGTTTTGTGTCATTAAACAGGGCAATTAGTCGAGAACAATGAATGAGGTAGCAAACAAACAAACAAACAAACACACAAAGCCGTGTTAACCAGGAAAGAGTGAATCAAGGTGTCTGTTTTGAGTTTTGCTGCTGGCGTCGAATGAAAGCGCTGCTGTTGAAACGAGAATTCTTTCTTTTATGGAACGCAAAGAATTAACTCAGTTTGTTGAGTTCAAGCTGTTTAATCTCATGAGGAAACAATCCAGATTGAATGTGATAACTATTGACAACAGATCGGATCAAAGAATGGAGAAAGGAACTTTAGATTCATAACATATCTATCGAAATGTATCGAGAAGAGATCATCATCATCCAGTCATGACTTCACGTTTATGATCAGTTCTGCTCGTCACCATCAGGTCTGTGTATGTGACTGTGTCTGCAGCTGTGAGGGTAAGGCATTCACTGTGTTGACGATGACATCATTGAATAAAATGCATAAATATGTATGAACACATGAGACAGAGTCAGGATGAAGCAGATCTGAGGTTTCCAGGTGCTGCTGAAGAATTCTTTTATACGTTTTCTTTGGAAATGATATAAACAAAGCACATAAAGTTTAATGGTTCCCTCGAGCCATCAGGTTTTTTCTATTCCTGGTGAGCACATCAGCCGTCAACACTCGTGACACTCGCCTTGTTTCCATTATCTCCTCAGCCCATGAGGCAGAGCGGCGGGCCGATCATACCGTTCAGATTCCACTGAAAGTCTCTTCAAGCTCATCAGACCACATCACAACAACAGGATCCCTGAAAAACAAATGATGTCCGTGTGGTGAGTCAAAGAGGTCTCTAACTCAGACAAACACAAACTAGTTGAAGCAGAAACATGTCAGGTCTTTCATATTTTAGGAAATGCATTTATTATTGTAAGTTTTACATTTTCAATCAGGTGTAGGCACAGTCATAGACATTCAAAGAGTAGGTGTAAAGGGTCTATATGATGTAAAATGGTCAATTACAAGTAAAAGCTCTGCATTCCTGTAAAAGTACAGAAGTATTATCAGCAAAATGCACTTGAAGTATCAGCAGTGAAAGTACCAGTTGTGCAGTAAAATGTCTCAGGCTGTGACTGATATCTGATTCAATGTGACATTATTAGGTTGTTAAAACTGATGCATCAGTGTTGGAGCAGCATTTTACTGTTGTAGCTGCTCCAGGTGGAAACAGTATGAACTACTTTATATACAGTAGCCAGTTTAGTCCTGTGGTTCCCATACTAGGGGTCGGGCCCCTCCAAAGGATCCTCAGATATATCTGAGGGGTCACCACATGATTGATTAGAGAGGAAAGAAGAAAAGATACAGTTCTAAAACACAAGTCTGTTTTCAGATGTTAGACCTTTCTCTAATCTTTGATTTTGTTGTACATATTAGACAGTTACTTAAAGGTCCAATTTGTCTGAAAATTGATTTTTGAGTCTCACTACCAAACAAGTTGGGAATTTTGATTAATTTCTCACCAAATAATGCATGGATCTTGATGAAAAATATCAGGCTTATTTAGGTGGGTTCCAAATAAAAATCTGAATCGAGTGGATTTATATATGTTTCACTTTCGTTTCTTTTAAGAATGTTTTTATTGCAGTTTATAATTGTAACAGTCGCCTTTGATACAAAAAAGCAATCTTATTTTGCATGTTCTTATTTTTTCAATAACAACAATACAGCATCATACAAGAACATACAATTATGGTTATTTGGCGGATTTCGTTTGTGTCAATGGTGTGGTAGTTAAAAAGCAAAAGAACAAACCGAAAGAGGAAACCAAGGGGAGAGAAAAAAGGATTGTGTTAAACATATTGATGTATATACAGCTACCACTGTTATAGGGTTAATATAGTCGATCTTTCATCCCATACTTTCATCCTCCCTCAGAGCCCTTAAATGTCTAAACGCTGGTCCCCATGCCTCATCAAACACTATCCTCCTTCCTGCAATCATGAATCTAAGCTTCTCCAAATGGAGGATCTTGCCCAGCTCTCTCAGCCACATCTCGAATGAAGGCACAGCATCAGACTTCAATAAACACAAAATACATTTTTTAGCCAATACAGTACCCAGATAGACCGGCCATTTGTCACTGCTAGAGTTCAGAGCAGTGTTACTCGTAGACCCCAGACTCCACAAGGGAGTCGGGCTCCCATTTTTTGTTAAATGCTTTAGAGTAAAAATCAAATACAGAAGTCCAGAATGAGTGGAGATTGGGGCATGTCCAGAATTGGTGTGTAAGGGTGCCAGCTTGATTCTTGCATTTGTTACACAGTGCTGATACACTGGGATACGTCTAGTTTACTTTCACTTTTGAGTAGTGCAACCTATGTATTACTTTAAATTATATCAGATTATGTCAAGCATTTACTGAGCACCTGTGAATGTTCATAAGACATGATTCCCAAAATTCCTCAGTGAGGGACCCCCCCTATTCTGTCTCCCACTTGATTCTTGACCTTTCTGTGCTGACTGCTCTCTGATTAATTAGTGTCTAGTTTCAGACTGCCACCGCTCTTCTACATCCTGGACTAACATCATTATCATTTCAAGTACCTGATGTTGTGTTACCTGATGTTGTGGTATGGCAAATGTAGATATATGAGACTTTATAAAGTCCCAGACCTGCAAAGCGACCTTTCTAAATATCCATCTCTTTTATTTTGGTCTCTGTATTTGTGTGCTTTTAATGTTGTGCTGTTTTGTCTTTGAATTGACTTGTCTAACTTTGTTTTTGTGTTGTTTTAACTCTGCAGCACCTTCGATCTACTTTTGAGTATGAAAAACGATTCATAAATAAAAGAGAGAGGTCCTAACTAGACTGGTGGTTCAGAAGGAGACATCTGGATCAGTGACTTGTGTAAGATCAGGTTTTCATCTGTCTTTAGACGGAACCTCCTCCTCAGTGTTACATCTGCGTGACACATGAACAGAAACATGATTCACTGCAGTGTGTCTGTTTGTCAGAGAGAACAAGTCTGTTCAAACAAAACATACAAAACATAACAGGACAGTCTGTCACTCTGAGCCGTCAGCCACCAACTCCACCGGACCGTCACAGTCAGACATTACACGGATATTAAATGTACAGTTTAATCTTCAAATGTTTTCCTGCAGAGGGTCAGAAGCTCATTGAGGATTAAGAATGAAATAGACAGACCAAAGATGGAAATATCATCAACCATTTAAAGACTATTAGAGACATAAATCAATCTTTATTGTACAAAAACCAATCAGTATTATTCACAATATTGTAGATCAACTTTTAGAACATGATACTGAAAAGTACAATAAAGAACACTATTTGCATTTATTTCATAATCTATTTAATTAAAAAGTATATTTTTATATACTAGTATATTTTAGACCTGTAGTAATTCCATTTTCTACTATGTTCACTTCCACTCTGCTAGATTTTGGAGGTGAATATTATACTTTTTACTCTCTACTAGTTACTAGTTACATGCTGTATCAAAATCAGAGTAGCACATTATTATTAATGCAGAAATTATTCATTTTTATCAGCAATCAGATAAAAAAAACCCCATTGATTCTGACTTTGACACGAGTCATATTCGTAAGGTCACTTTCATTTTTACAAAAGTAATATTTCAACACGATATCTTTAATTGACTCAAGTATGACTGGATAAAATTTACAACGCTGACTGAAAGTGATAAACATATGAAATGGAGAAGCCTGATGTCAATAACAAGTTAATCATGGTCAAAGTATTGCAACATTTTCAGACATCTGCTGACAGAATAGCACATTTTAAGAGTCTGCTGTCCTGTTTAAAATCCAAATTGATCAGTTTCACGCACACGTCTGATTGATCTTGTTGAAAACAGATTTATAGTGTTTTGGAATAAAATCTGTCATGGAACACCTGCTGCATTTGTTCTCCTTTATCTGAGTGCTAACAGACGATTGTTGGATGGATCCCTGTGTGAAAACTCTTTTATCTTTTATCTCAGCTTCATGATTATGTGATATAACTAAACCTGCAGGTGCTCCAGAGCTGATACGGTGTCGTCTTGTTTACCCCCACTGAACCTGATCTTCACACGTGTGCACACAAAACACTGTGGGAGAGCAGGACGAGTCAGAATCAGCTGCAGTGTTTTAGAGATCACCATTCCTCACTAATATTTATGTAGCTGTTTGTGTGGCAGATAGGATAAATTATGAAAGATGACGTTCAGACAGCTTTCTGCCCTCTGGGAGGCAACCGCCTGGTGAACAGCTGCAGACGCCCAGAGAGCAAAGACGACACGGAGCAGGAGGGCCCGCCTCCCAGCCTCCATCTTAAAGTGATGTATTACTTTGCTTGAAATATTCCTGATTTTCATCTACATTACAGATCTGTTGGCTAAATATCTCTTGCGAGGCACTTACTGGAGCCCCAGGAACAACAGTATTATCATTTGTGGCACACTGATTTTATGCAGAGAGGTTTTGGAACATGCACCATTAAATCACAATGTAAACTCCAATGAAACGGACCTTGAGGCGATGATTTTAACCTGATGTTGTGACTCTATGTTGTTGAGACTCCATGGCTTAAAAAAATGTTTGAAGACTTTTATAATGTTGAGCTTATATTTGAGTTCTGCTGTGTGGATCCTGGATCTAAAGACGATAAAGTCAGAGGCAAGCGAGTGTTGTAAGGCTTTGCAGAGCCGGAACTTCTGGAGGAATAAACACCCGGGGTCACAACAGATTCTGCTCTGATCCAGAGTCATTTTACCTGCAAGTGGAGAGCTCCGTTTATTTTTCAACTTATGGAGTGCTGGAGAGCAGAGAATTAAGAAGATTAAGAAGTGGATTTATCTTCCATAAAGAATCAAAATTTAGTTTTTAATCCTGTGTATTGAATCGTAGTGGACAACCTTCTCTCGCGAGTCTGACCAGTTATACGGTATGTTAGTGACGCTGACCAACAGGATGACAGAGCTTTGAAAGAGGAAAGATGATGTTAGTACAGTGAGGTGGAACTGTGAGACAGAGGAAAAGTAATGTTTGTTTCTTTTCTTTTTTTGATTCTTTTCTAAACCCAAGACAGCCAGTATTATATAAACCATAAAACACAATGTTTGTTCACATTCTTGTTTCAACAAGTAGCCCCTTCCCGAAGATGTCACACTGGTCATGAAAGATTACGATCTATCATTGGAGTCATGGCAATAATTTATGACTCTAAAATGACACAGTGAGAGTCTGACTTTGTAGCTAGTGTGTCGACATCCAAAAAGATTGAGCCGTAACAGTCGTATATCAGCAGATAAAAGAACATCATATGTCTCCATTTTCTCTCTGTTGACATTTTATATCATTTCTCAGAAAACATTTTGACTTTGGTCACATTTTTACCTGCATAACTTCATCGGCATAATATCTTCCAGTTGTTCCAACTTCAGTTTCCAAAGATGTAATATTATTTATATTTTACCTTGCCATAACATTATCCCATATAATTGTGATCATTTTGTGCTAAATTTGGTTTGTGTTGAACTTCTCAACCCTCTGCAAGTCACCATCCATCATCTGCTCGCTGAGCTCTTCTCATCAATCCTAATGAACAAAAACACAGAGTCTCCGAGCAGTTACTGAACTAAATACACATTATTGTTGTGGCTCAATCCAGGACTGATGTGAATCAGAATAATCAGGAAAGATAAGAGGAAGAGAGAGAAGACGGCGCGGCCGACCAGCTGCAGGGGAAACTCCACCTGCAGCATGTGTCGAGACTTAAGTGAGCTGTCAATCAAAGAGACAGAGCTGAATAAACAGATTATAAATGTAAGATCCAAAAACATTTTATCTGATAGACAATCATTTGTCCAGGTACCAGAGATTATCTCATCAGATCAGAGTCCTAACAGCAGCATGCCAGGAGAGCAGCACAGTGTTTTCTTTTCAGCTCTGGAGGCTGAGTTAGACTACAAACACTCATACAGAATAATTAATTACACATACCTACAGTATAAATGTCTAAATAAGGAAATAAAGGGTTAGGGTTTCTTTCTTTACATCCATCCTCAGTATTTCCCACACTGCATACTCAGACATAAAATGTTAGTTTTAGTTGCTGTCAGGGAGAATTTGGAGATGCAAGAAGCTAAGACAGTTTGAATAGTTTATAGGTTATTTAGAGAGGCCTTAGAGCGCTCACTGTTAAGCACAATTGCATTTCATTACCTTCATGAGCCTTTACTGATGTAATTTCCTAAATGTTTTTCATCTGCAGTCCTGGACATGCTTAATGAATCAAACCTAACTAAGAAGATAATTTCAACCTAAGGGAATCCCCCATTCACTCTTTGGCCCTAAAAATCTAATCAAATAAATCTTCTAAACAAATCTGTGTGCTGCTTTGCGAAACAACATGTTATAGATTAAAATCTGACAAGCCGAGAACAAAATGGCTGCACCAGTGAAGGCCTGAACTGACATCTTGCTCTGTAAGTAATTTAATTCAGTTGATTATATAAAAGTGTGGTAAATAGGTGGTCTAAAATCTTTGATGAGAGGATGTTTTTGTACTTGATTTGATTTTTAGTTTGTTTGGATTACATCCTTGCTGTGATGGATTAGCTTTCTGCAGTGATTTCCAAAAAGGCTGATTACACCGTGACGCGTTGCTTGAGATGCAGCAAAGCTTTTGTTTTCCTATGGTAAGGTACACATGGGTTGTGCACCCCTCTTGCACTGCCTGTTTTTGTTGCTCTTTTCTGAAGCTGAAATTTGTCAGTAGATTCGATCCTTTTGTTGCGCACCACACTGTTTTGTCTGACAGACTTTTCCAAGGTGTTTTTGCAGCTGTTGTGCCTTTAGCAATAAGTATCCTTGTATCATCAGGCCGTCTGTTTCAATTTTTAATGTGGTCATACCTGCATTTGCTACACTTATTAAACTCTTTTTTCCTTCTCTTCTTTTTCTGTTAGCAAAGATAAATGTCAATAAAGAATATTCTGGTAGCAGCTCTTTGTTTTTAGCCAATACTTAAGATCATATAGTCAGATTTGTTGTTTAAAATGACCACCAGTTTGATTAGGTACAATTAGTTCTATATGGGGCAAAAAAAAAGTTTGTCAGCTGTTTACAAATCTAAAATAAAAGTTTGACTTTTTGTTATTTCTGTGTTTAGTTATTTGCAAGTGTTGAAAGCTAAACCTTACTGGATTCAATGCGGGATTTAAAAGGATAATCCCAACCCAAGTTTTGTTCAAGTTTGCACACTTGTTTTTCAATGATTTGGAGCATTTCAAACAAAAAAAAATTGGTCACAGCTGGAGCTAAGAAATAGCCTGTTTTCCTTGGCATGAAGTGCAAACTGAATGCCCTCTGTTGATGACGCATCCTTGGTTATAATGGTTTCACTTAAAACCTGTGGAAATGCGAGCTGTTTTGCTAAACAGCATCAGGGTTTGGGTTTAAAACCCATAGCTAATCCAATGGAAAAAGGGCGTCAGTGAATCTACACAGAGAAGGATGCCATTGGTGACAGGTTATATACATAATGTTGAGTAAACCTCTCAGATCTTATGAATCTCTAAACTTAAACACTTGCACAGGTGAAACATGTTCCATGTGGGAACAGTTAACAATCTGTAAAAGCAGCAATTGGTAGCAACGATCTTAAGGTTTGATAAAAACTGGCCCGTGACTGGATGTTTGATCCCTGGTTTAAGAAACCTGCACGGGCCCTCTCTCTACCACTGTACAAGTGCTCTTGTGTAAGGTTGTTGCACTGTTCAGCTTCCAGGTGTTGATGTGAATACGAGGCATTCCTGAAACACACAGAATTCTTCTCAGTTGCCTGTGATTCATGGGATCTGGACAACAGACGGCTTTGGAACAACTAAAAAAAAGAGTGTAAATTGTGTCAGAAAAGACATCCCTTCTCCAGAGTGCAAATTAGTCTGTGCCCGTCTGTCACATTCCCTCTTCTGATGTCACACCTTCCAAATAACTAAGCGAAAAGTGACCGATCTGACTTTGACATGAGAAAACAACAACATGTGGTGGTCTGGTTCTCTTTGAGGCTGAGAGGAAGAAAAAGAAAACAGGCTCTGCTTCAAGATTGTAACAGTTCCCACTATCTTTAAAAAGTCTGTACTGCTGACTGGTAAAATGGATTATTGAGGAATCAGCTTGATAGAAAATTAACTTCTACAGCCTTTGCTGGTCGAGGAGAGATCATTAAAGGACGATGGAGTGTGTGTGTCTCAAGGCTTCTGCTTTATTGCTTTAGGTGTAATCATTTCCTCATCATGTTGAAGTAAATGAGGCACGTCTCATCACAGTCTGTCACACCAAATAGGTTAATTGGCTTAATAGGTACTTCATGGCTCAGGAAATGTCTGTTTCCTGTAACTTCCAGCACTGAAGTTGCTGATAATTTGTGAGAAGCTGTTGAACACCTGTAGCCACTGTATCTCCTGCTGACTGCACATAATGACTGAATATGACTCAGGTAGAGTCATAAACATTAACATCAGTTAATGGTTGGGTTACACTTCCCGTAAAATGCGTCCTACCTTTTAATCTTTGTCCTCTGGTTTCCTTTTCAACCTGGAAACTGCATTTTAGACACCATCTTCCAAGCAAAGAAAGTTGGTTTGTGGACTACCATGTTGAGGCCTTGAGTGCTGGCCATTAGAAATAATGCAGGGTTGAGACAATTCTGCATAGGCTTTACTTGGAAGCTCCATTCACATGTGATAGACACAAGTCAGAGCTCAGAGGAACAAAACAAACATATTTTGTATGAGAAGCTGTTTAGGCCAAATTTGAATACTTCAATTGCACATACATGCATACTCACATGCACATACATACCTACAGGCATGCATAACATGAAAAATGTGTGTAAGAATGGATATGCATGTGAGACTGCATTTATGTGCGAGTTTAGTACCTATATACATGAGAGTGAGAATGTATATATGCATTCATTCCTGTAGCCTTAATTATGGAAATGCTAACTTTTGAAACTGTGTGTTATGTTTTAAATAAAAAATTCTCAAAATGTGTTATTTCCATTAGGCTAATTCCATTTCTATAAATCAATATCTGATATCAATAGAATTGATTAACCAAAACAACCGTCCAACTAACAAAGGCTGTCATGTAAGCACATATTCAACCCTTAGCTGGGGCTAGAAGTCTCATTAGCATCACTTCTGACAAGTTAGCTAGCTAAAAGTTAGGTCCCGTTAGAGCAAACCAGGCCAGGAAAATGTTTTGAATTATGTTCCAGGCTAGTGACCTCGAACATACAGGTAGTTCCTAGCAGCCCTGCTCTGACTCAGTAGGCTATGCGGGATATATTAAACTGCAGCTGTCAATAGCAACAATATAAGCTGAAGAAAATAACTGACTATCTTAAAGGACTATATCCTTTACAAAAAACAAATGCTCAACGATATTAAATGAACATCAGAGTCCTAAATTAAGGGAAACCTACGTAGGCTAAGCATGCCATGAGTTCTGTTTGTTTAGGGTTTGTGTTTGTCTTGTTGATGAGGATATTTTTGTTTTACAGATTGGCACAAGGAGCACTGTGTTGTTTTTTTTAAAAATGTGAATGGAAAAGGGTTGATGTGAATTTTTGAATTTTCCGTAAACTTTATGACATACAGCCAATGATAATGTGTCACGCCATCTATAAAGGTAGTAATGCAGAAGTGAGCTTGTCCAGTACCTACATTGGCTACTTGCAACAGTTTGGACCACAGGTTAAGTGGGCTATTGCTTTTATTTGTGTACTGATGCCACACAAGCTTTTGCTTTCATTTAGCATTTTTCTTTGCAGACCAATTGCAAATGTGTTTTGACGGCCAAGTTGTTGGGAGCCACTGGAATTCTGGTGTATTTGTCATTCTGTTCCTCCATGATGGTGCCAGCTGTGACTGCAGAATGTCACACAGTTTACCATTCATCATCTCACCCTGTCCCTTCATCCCTGATGCTTGAATCCTGTTTGCGTGATCTGTCGGTAAATACATTGTCCAGGTCTCAGCTGTGCAAATGTCACTGTAACAGATTCTGGGGAATTTCCTGCTTTTTACAGCGATTCTGTTTGTGATGGTTCTAAGATGTGTGCCACATTATATCTGCAGCCACAGTAGACTCTGCTTAATTCATCCTCGACATCTTCTTCCAATTAGAGATACCATAGCGGATCAAAGGTCTGCTCACATCAGAATGGAAACAGCTGGGAATAAAGGTGGTAAATACACACTGAATGAGACCCTCGCGTGTCTTTAGCCCTCGTGAAGCTGTAATGTTCTTCAGCATACAAAAATATTGTCTTCAGGAAAAAGTCTCTCTCACTCTCTCTTTGATCTTTGTCAAGCAAAATAAAGCTTTTCCTGAGGGTGGCACCAGTAAAATCCATAAATCAAACGCTGTGTTGATGTCATAATAAAGTCAATATAATTACCAGTTTCCGACTTGTAAAAAGTGTCTATGTCAACATCCCAGTCATGATTTCAACCAGGAAGCATGACTGGGAAGACTTACAGCTTATAAATACAGAGTGCCTGAAACACACAAACACGGATGCCTTATGTCAGCCTAAATCTGATGCCAAGTTAAATACAAACCCAAATTGAATGTATAGTGTTATACAGGCATTGGACGGTATTTAACCTCAAACTCTGCAATCATACAACTGTCTAGAGTTGTCTTGTGATGTTAACGGTTGTAAGTTGTAAACACAGGAATCTTTTCCATCTCTGATCCCTTGTGGGAGTTTAGATCATCTCAGACTCAGATTGTCAAACTCAACTTCCATCAGTCTAAGGGCGCACTCACACTAGGCTATCCATACTGTGCCCAAGCACATTTGACCCCCCGAAGTCCAGTTTGTTTGACTAGTGTAAGCACTCCGTACCATGCTCACCTTGACCCTGGCATGGTTGGAAGAGGTGTGCTTCGGTACGGTACGGTTGCTCATGCACATGCACATGCACAAGCATGGTGCGCAACGTGAACATCAAGTACAATCATGCGTATCACGTCGGCTTGCGTAATCAAGAAACCCAGGAATGTGAGGGGGCAGAATGACACAAAATAAGTCACAAAACGTCAGTAAAGTTAGTGATGATCTCTGTGTTGTTCTGCATTGTGATGTAACCACGCTACAACATGATGAGTTATGTACAAGAGGTAAATGTGGTCAGGCCCAGTTGCGGCCGGAGCAATGTGAGTGTGGGCCAGCGGTGGACTGGGCAGGAGGGACAATTGTGCTTTTGCACTTGGCTTCCCTAATGATTGTAACAGAATGACTGTATGTCAATACCATAACCTTAATCAAAAAACAGGCAACAAATCTCTCTCTGTGATGGATTACTTTTAAAAATTTCATGTTCAATTTGACAAATGGCTGCTTGGGGAGTAGGAAATGAATCTAAAAACTGGCATCAGGTTTTAGAAATTATTTCTTAATGTTTTTAATGGGCTGAAATCACACAAAAACAACAACATGCTGCAGAAAATAGCTTGCTGACAGACTCATTATGAATAATATGAGATGCCAAAGACATTAAGCTAATAAAATCTTCAAAAGAAATCAGATTAGAGCTACTGTCTGAACCTTTAAGCTGCTGTTGCTGCAGAAAGAGGATGACCAGGCAGCAGCAGCCATGTTGTCCAGGTGTGAAGCAGATGTTTTAGAGGAAAACCTGAGCACAGACACTGTTTGTCTCTGAGTTTTTCACCACCTCACCTCAAATGTTACTTTACACTGGATCTATTTTTGGATTCCTGCCATCAGTATATACAGTCGGATAAATGTGTGTCTGCTTGTACCTGTACATGTGTCTTCAGGGTTTTAATGAACAGCGGCCAACAAAAGAACCAAATGTGGGCAGAAATTAGCTGTGGCAGGTAACACTGTCAGGTTCCTGGCCAACTTGGCAGGAGATGAATCGGGCTCGCGATCTGATGCGTCTGCTTCATCTGCTGCATCCATCTGCTCTTTAACACTCTGCACCTTTGCTTCCTGGTACTTGTTGCATCTGTGCTGCAGCACAAAGTCCTCAAAAAACTCCACAACAGGTCCAAATTCATGTACAGGCTGGCACCAGGACTAAAGGAAATGTTTTGTTCTCTTTTCAACTGAGTGAGCTCATGGTGAAGATGACTACTAATTAAATTTGAAATTATTTGCACACACTCAAATATTAGATGTTGTCATCAGTCTTTTAGTTTGATTGATTAGGGAGGAGATTCGAGGGTCAGTGCTGATTCGTTTGCTCTGATTCAACACACCCATCCAATATTAAAACAAGTATTTACTCGCTATATATATATATATATATATATATATATATATATATATATATATATATATATATATATATATATAGTTCTGTTTTTGGTCTCTGCAAACTCCAGAGGAAAATATCTTTGTCTGGTGTTTGCTGCTGGGGAGATAAATCTATGGATTGTTCAACATACAATCTGGTTTAGATCAGTGTTGTTCAATCCTGCTCCGAGGGGCACGCTATCCTGCATGATGCTATCCTGCATGATGCTATCCTGCATGATGTTTCCCTGCCCCAAAACACCTGATTCGGATGGATGGATGGATGGCTGGCTGGCTGGCTGGCTGGCTGGCTGGCTGGCTGGATGGATAGATAACTTTATTAAAAAAATTGGGAGATTAGGTCAGCTCGTCATCGAGCTCTGCTGAAACCTGATAATGACCCATTCATCCGATCTCATCTCATTCATTTGATCATCTAAATCATGCAGAATAGAGTATCCACAGGAACAGGGTTGAATAACACTGATTTGGACGATAATAACGAGCAACAGAGCTGGAGATACCATTCACATGTTGGAAGTTTGAGTCTGAGATATTGGGATTTGCTAATGGTAGCAAACGTTGGTGACAAGAACTACGGGACTACATTTAAACAAAATCCAAAAAACAATGCAATCAATTCAGCTAATTTAATGATATAATAATGAATAGGAAGAATTCCAGCAACTTCCAAAATGTCATATATTATGTAGAGTGAAAACAACATGACCATTGCAGCGTACAAGGGAAAGCCAAACTGGACCTTCGTTGTACGGTCGCAGTTTGGTTAGGTTTAGGAAAACCTTATGATTTGGGTTAAAATAAATTACAAACGTTAGTAAGTAACTAACATTAAGTTATGTAAGTGACGTAACTTAATCATGTTAGTATGTTAAAAGAACTCACTGTTGACTTCTGGTTTCACACTTGTTACGGCCACAATAAAACACGCAGTTGGCTCCACCTTGTGACCAGCAACATATAAAGAGCCGTAGGACCCAGAACTTCCCACCCTAAACTAAATGAAAAAATAAAAAATAAATAACAAACAAAGCCATGAAACTGGACTACAAGACATTCATGCTCAAACTGAGGAAACACAGAAACATTCTAAAATGGCCAGGACTGCATAGTCTGTTGAAGAAAGAGCTCCTTCTCCTTCAACCTCTGTTAAATATGGACAGGGCCTAATCACCTAAATAACACAACTAAAGAAGGAAGTCAGCGAATGTGACTCAACGTAACATTAATAAAACTTAAAACATTACCTCATCTATGTGGATTTCTGCCTGAGTCACACCAGAGGGATTTTCATTAGTAAGTGGGGGTGGTTTAATAATGAAGACAAGAAGAAGTCTTAAAACAGTCGCTGCTCTCAGTTACATGAAAGGCTGCTTTAAATCACTGCAGACCGCTCTATTAACATGAACAAATCACACTCGATGGGTCCAAACTTCTGACACACCTGAGATGAATTTGTTCACAAGAGATAACAAAGTGTCAGATTTTAGTATTTTGTTTTTCTAATGTCTGACAAAGAGCTGAGAGGGTTAAAGGTTGACATCTCCCAGCTGCACCTCCAGATCAAACTCATTTCATGAATTCAATCAAGTCATCTGCTGTGTATAGAAACAGTGTAGCAGAAACAACTGTAACCCAATATAAATGAATGAAAAGCAAAGGGAGAACGATAGAGTGATTCTAGAGGGAAGTAATGTCCCCGCTTATTTTCTGCTTCATGTCAAAAAGGACATATATCATCAGAAAGTATGATCGGAACTTAACTGCCAGTCATTAACCTGGAAAGGAATTATAAATAATGCAAAATTACACAGAAAACAAAATGAATGAGTAGCTTAAGGAGATCAAGACCGATATATTAAATTTCATCTAGGCAAAGATCCAGGAATATGTGGAGAAAAATGAGCTCGTCAGGATAATGACCTTCATTAAATTTACATTTTGACTCAATCTCACTCCCTCTGGGACCAAAATAAAAGCCTCAATAAATCATATTTTCCTGCTATAACAACATGCAGTGAGTTAAACTCACTTTTCAGTGCTCCCGTCTGAAGGGAGGCACCAGAACTGGATAATTTATCTGAGTGAACTTTTCTTCTCAGCAGGTGTTTGTTTGCCAAACTGTGAAACTACCGTCAGAGGAGGAATTTGTATTTTGATGACAGTTTGACGAGGCAGACTCTTTGAGTGATTGTTCTGTTGTTGTTGTTTTCACGCCAAATTTGGTCTACAACATTGTGGATGTGTATTATTTAATCACATCACAAATTCACAATCATGGCCATTTTTAGTCTGTAAGATGTTTCAATCATGTCAATCAAATAATCAAATACAGTGTTTTGGAGCAAAAAGACAGAACACTGACTGTTTTTGACATCTATTAAAGAAACAAACTCAGGCCTGATTGGCCTGATCTCCAACAACATGGAGACAGCTTACTTGGAAGAGGTGGAGTTGCTGACATCATGGTGCAAGACCAACAACCTGGACCTGAATGACACCAAGACCAAGGAGATGGTGGTAGATTTCAGGAGGGAGAACCCATAACCCTAACCCTAACCCATTACGCACCACTACAGATCTACGGGACCCCCGTGGAAAAGGTGTGCAACTATAGGGGCCTTTCCAGCCTACGTCATCACAGGATGCGCGCATCATTGGCCCATAAACAGCGGAAGACAGAACGAGTAGCTGCAAAGATTAGTGTTTTTTAGTTAAATAGTTGTATTTTATACACTATCTACATGCCTAGCTGTTGCATGTATGGGTGTACCAGTCGGAGCTCGAAGGAATTAAAACTTTTTGCAATTCCAAGAGGAAACAGGCCATTTCAGAAACACAGAAGGAGCCTGTGGCTGCAAGCCATTAAGCGAACAGACTGGACAGAGGACATCATCAGAAATGCCTGCGTTTGCGGTGCTCATTTCATATCTGGTAAGTTATCGTGACTATCTTGTTTACCTTAACTTGGATGTCTTTTTTATTGTTATTATTATTGATATGTTGCATAACTAGACAATCAGGTAACAACTCTTTGGGGTCGGCGGCATCGCCGGCAATGTTGGGGGTATAGTTGTACTCTTTCGCGTCTATTTCCGGAACAGAAAATAAGAGCGATGTAATTCTTTTTTTAATGAAAGCGGGACACTTCAGCCTTTACATCGATCCCATCGGTGTGTCTGTAGCTTGCCCGGAAGCCGAGCTGTCAAGCCGGTACTTGTAGGCTCGCAGTTTCTCTCTAGTGTAAACACTGGGTTTCTCCACTAAATACAGATAAATATCCGGCCATTGGACATCGGGCCACTTTGTGACGTCTTCCTCCCACTCTGTAATTCCATAAGGATCTGGAAGGATCTTGCTTACCATTAGATAATGTTAGTTTGTTTAAGTAATTTTCACGATCCTTTAAAGTTAATCCACTTGTATACGTTGACATACTGTCACTGAACTCCGCCATATTGCCTCAACAATGCGCGCGCATCCCGATTGCGTCATCATTGTTTACAAACTGGAAAGGGGTGTATAGGTATCACCTATAGCTGCACACTATCACCTCAGACGGCTGAGGAAATTTAAGATCTCCACAGGGCTGCAGAAAACCTTCTTCTCTGCCACTATCCAGTCTGTCATCTCTGGAAGCATCATCGCCTGGTATGGCAACTGCAGTGCCCAGAAAATATTTTGTGTGTTTATGTCAAAAAACTTGAAATAACAATGTTCTAATCTCTCTGGATATTTTACAGCTTTGTCTCACCCAAGTTCAGCTGCAATTATCTCTTACTGGTTTGGGAAGAAGTGATATCATGTGCAATTTCTTTTATTTTAGACTAAAGTGGCTCTTGTGAAAGTTTATAAAGGCAGTATTTATGTTGATGATGCTGGTTAAATCTGTAATGGAAAAAAAATTAAAAGCATGATGAATCTCTTAAAAAACTGTTGGATTTAGATCTGTTGTATCATTTTTCATTTGTGCCGTTGTGTTTCTGTGTTTTATTTGTTGCTTTAGGCACAGTGTGACAAACCAGCTGTATTAAATAGAACCTATGAATAATGCTGAATTGATTTTCTCTTTCAAAAATTCACTGAGTTTTAGAAAAATAACACAAAAACTGAAAACACAATTTTGTAATTAAGATTTTTTGAACAAAGCTCAGCAAAGACAAACAGAAAATCATATTTTACTTATTGTGAAAAAAAAATAAATGAAACTGAGCAAAAGACAAAAGTGTATTTTGACTATTCAGTGTAGGAAACAGTTCAGTGTGTAACATCAAGTGCTCAAGCTGCTCTGCAGGCGGTACATTAGTGTCTATGCTGTATGTCGCGAAAGGAGTATTCACATCCTCTACTTGGGTACAAGTACAAATACAACAATGAAAAAATACGTCATTAAAAGTAATGTCCTTTATTCAAAATCACACTTAAGTACAGAAGTAAATCCAGCAAAATGCATTTAAAGTAGCAAAAGTAAAAAATATTCATTTCACAGATAAATGTTCCCTTTGACTTACTGTATGTATTATTATTAGATTGGTAATACTGATGCATCAATGTTAGAGCAGCATTTTAATGCTGTAGCTACTAACTTTATATAGTTAGTTCAGTCCAGTGGCTCCAAACTTAGTTTATTTGTTGAATGATAACATAAGAATTCTCCTCCTTGAACCGACACCTTACCGTGGTGGAGGGGTTTGAGTACCTGAATGATCCTAGGAGCTATGTTGTCCGGGGCTTAATACCCCTGGTAGGGTCTCCCAAGGCAGACAGGTCCTAGGTGACAGGTCAGACTAAGAGCGGTTCCAAAGCCCCCTATGACTGAAATTACATCAAGGAAGTGTACGTCGCCCGGAATGGCGTCACCGGGGCCCCACCCTGGAGCCAGGCCCGGGGTTGGGGCTCGCAGGCGAGCGCCTGGTGGCCGGGTCTTTGCCCACGGGACCCGGCCGGGTACAGCCCGAAGGAGCAACGTGGGCCCGCCCTCCAGTAGGCCCACCACCCGCAGGAGGTTTCAGAAGGGGCCGGTGCGGTGCGATTTGGGTGGCTGTCCTGGGCGGGTGCCCCGGCGACCCAATCCCCGGACGGTGACTCTAGCCATGGGGACATGGAAGAGAGGGGCTGAGCTGTCAACTGATCACCACCTGGTGGTGAGTTGGTTTCGCTGGCAGGGGAGGAAGCTGGACAGACTTGGCAGACCCAAACGTACTGTGAGGGTCTGCTGGGAACGTCTGGTGGAACCCTCTGTCGGGGAGGTCTTCAACTCCCACCTCCGGGAGAGCTTTGACCAGATCCCGAGGGAGGCTGGGGACATTGAGTCCGAATGGGCCTTGTTCTCCGCCTCCATTGTTGACGCGGCTGTTCGGAGCTGTGGCCGTAAGGTCTCCGGTGCCTGTCGTGGCGGCAATCCCCGAACTCGGTGGTGGACACCGAAAGTAAGGGATGCTGTCAAGCTGAGGAAGGAGTCCTATCGAGCCTGGCTGGCTCGGGGGACTCCTGAGGCAGCTGACGGGTACCGGCAGGCCGAGTGTGCTGCAGCACGGGCGGTCGCGGAAGCAAAGACTCGGGTCTGGGAAAAGTTCGGGGAGGCCATGGAGAAGGACTACCGGTCGGCCTCGAGGAAATTCTGGCAAACCATCCGGCGCCTTAGGAAGGGGAAGCAGCACCCCGCCAACACTGTTTACGGTGGAGGCGGGGAGCTGTTGACCTCGACTGGGGATATCGTCGGGCGGTGGAAGGAGTACTTCGAGGATCTCCTCAATCCCACTGACACGTCTTCCATAGAGGAAGCAGAGGCTGGGGACTCGGAGGTTGATCCATTCATCACCCAAGCCGAAGTCACCGAGGTAGTCCGGAAGCTGCCCGGTGGCAAAGCACCGGGGGTGGATGAGATCCGCCCTGAGTACCTCAAGTCTCTGGATGTTGTGGGGCTGTCTTGGCTGACACGTTTCTGCAACATCGCGTGGCAGTCGGGGACAGTGCCTCTGGACTGGCAGACCGGGGTGGTGGTCCCTCTATTCAAAAAGGGGGACCGGAGGGTGTGTTCCAACTACCGGGGGATCACACTCCTCAGCCTCCCTGGTAAAGTCTATTCCAGGGTACTGGAGAGGAGAATTCGGCCGATAGTCGAACCTCGGATTCAGGAGGAACAATGCGGTTTTCGTCCTGGCCGTGGAACACTGGACCAGCTCTATACCCTCAGCAGGGTGCTCGAGGGTTCATGGGAGTTTGCCCAACCAGTCCACATGTGTTTTGTGGACTTGGAGAAGGCATTCGACCGTGTCCCTTGTGGCATTCTGTGGGGGGTGCTTCGGGAGTACGGGGTCGGGGGCCCTCTACTAAGGGCTGTACGGTCCCTGTACGACCGGAGCAGGAGCTTGGTTCGCATTGCCGGCAGTAAGTCAGACCTGTTTCCAGTACATGTTGGACTCCGGCAGGGCTGCCCTTTGTCACCGGTTCTGTTCATTATTTTTATGGACAGAATTTCTAGGCGCAGTCATGGGCCGGAGGGGATCTGGTTCGGGAGCCACTGGATTTCATCCCTGCTTTTCGCAGATGATGTTGTCTTGTTGGCTCCTTCGAGCCGGGACCTCCAGCATGTCCTGGGGCGGTTTGCAGCCGAGTGTGAAGCAGCTGGGATGAGAATCAGCACCTCCAAGTCTGAGGCCATGGTTCTCGACCGGAAAAAGGTGGCTTGTTCCCTCCAGGTTGGGGGAGAGTTCCTGCCTCAAGTGGAGGAGTTCAAGTATCTCGGGGTCTTGTTCACGAGTGAGGGAAGGATGGAGCGTGAGATTGACAGGTGGATCGGTGCGGCGGCCGCAGTAATGCGGTCGTTGTATCGGTCTGTCGTGGTGAAGAGAGAGCTGAGCCGAAAGGCGAAGCTCTCGATTTACCGGTCAGTCTACGTTCCTACCCTCACCTATGGTCATGAACTTTGGGTCGTGACCGAAAGAATAAGATCCCGGATACAAGCGGCCGAAATGAGTTTCCTCCACAGGGTGGCAGGGCGCTCCCTTAGAGATAGGGTGAGGAGCTCTGTCACACGGGAGGAACTCGGAGTAGAACCGCTGCTCCTCCACATTGAGAGGAGTCAGCTGAGGTGGCTCGGGCATCTGTATCGGATGCCCCCTGGACGCCTCCCTCGGGAGGTGTTCCCGGCATGCCCCACCGGGAGGAGGAGACCCCGAGGAAGACCCAGGACACGCTGGAGTGACTATGTCGCCCGGCTGGCCTGGGAACGCCTTGGGATCCTCCCGGAGGAGCTGGAGGAAGTGTCCGGGGAGAGGGAAGTCTGGGTGTCCCTGCTAAGGCAGCTGCCCCCGCGACCCGGCCCCGGATAAGCGGCAGAAAATGGATGGATGGATGGATGGATAACATAAGAATTAATACTATTCCACTGCGTTGTTTCAACTTGCTAGGTTATTCTTCTTCTGCAGCTGAACCACAACTGATTCCAAAGATTCCAAGGTTTTGATAAAAAAAAAAATTGTACCCAGCCCATTCCTTATCAGATAAATGACCATATCACAATGAAAGCTGCTTATTGCAACCCATCTTTATGATTCTTGTTAGGCAGAGAAGTAATAATTGCATCAGCAAAGGAGGAAGTCAGGTGAAGTAGTATAAAGAGGGACAAAGGAGGAGGTTAGGATGGATGATCAGGTCAAACATACACAGGACTTTCACCCAGGAGAGTTGCGTGCGTAATGTACAGACATTCATAACCAAAGTTTCATAAGTAATTTAGTATTTTTAACCCAAACTATGATGTTTTCCTGAACCTAATCATGTAGTTTTCTTGCCTGAACCTAACCAAACTGTGACAGTACAACGAAGGTCTGGTACACCTGTCGCTGGTACACTGCCACAGTCATGTCGTGTTGAGACCAGTGATACATGTTGTTTTGGGAGTCACTGGCAATCAACCTATTCAGATGTTTAGGGGGATGTTTGGCTGATTCATTGTGTTTAGAAGCAGCCCTGATCCATGATAGTAATGCTTTGTATGAGGGTTCCGTAAAGTTCTCCCTGAACTACTTTACATTAGAAGAACCTCCACCAAACAGCAGCTGGAGTTTGTGCACCTGTCAGGGTGTGAGTGCGGGGGTTGGGATACCCTGGTACAGGAGCAGGGAAGTGTCTATGGGAAAGACTGTCACATTGGCAATTGTTGGCTGGTGGTTTTTTTTTTCAGTTTAATCCCCAGTGTGATTAGTACAAATACTCTTAATTTCCTGAGCTACACAGAACACACATGCAGTCTTTGTTAAAAACCTGTTAGCCAGACTAACCCAAACTAATTCCTCTGGCTGAGAAACAGGAAGAGATGATAAATGTTGTTGAGAGGTTTGGAGTGGAGTCAGACTGGGTGAATAATAAAAAAAAAACAGCCTGCAGGAATACTTTGGAAACACAAAGGTGGAGGATATGAAGCCTCAGCTGTTCCAGAGATCTCAACCCTGGTGGTGAAATCACAGCGGAGGTCTCTCTGCACCAGACACCCAAACCACAAACCTTTGGTAATGTGGCCGTACATCATGTGGTGTACATGATGCTGCCTCCCAGTCCCTTTAGGGGAGTCTCACTGGTAAAAAAAAAAAAAAAAAGAAGTTGGCATTTAAGCTTTGTGACCCTATCATGGCCTCATTCATCTGTCTTTTAAAACAAATGTTTTGTGCTGTCTGTTCAGACTCAGACAACTTCACTGCAGCTTGAAGTTTTTATTATTCAAAACTGTTCCACTTTTTTTTACAACTTGTTCAGTCTCCTTCAACATATTTTTATGTGCATTTTGAAGTAATGCTTTAGAAAAGGCTGATGGAAATGCTGAAATGGGAGAAAACTTTATGAATTTCGCAAAAACATTTTTTCATCTCACTTGAGACGGAATTAAATGCACTTAAAAGCACAATATGCAATTTCTGCCCTCAATCTAAACAAAACAAAAGATGATCAAGTTAGGTGCAGATCCAGACCCTCTGGAGGAATAAACACCAGGAGTGTCCTCAGATTCTGAGCCATTTACCAACTGGAGGAGAGCTCAAAGATAACTTTTGAACTTTCGGGATTAAAAAGTGGATTTATCTTCACTCCTGTTTATCAACCTGACTGCAGCAGTGATCCGGAGGTGACCTCCATTGTCAGGTGTTTATGTTCTGTAATGTTGACTGCTGCCTGGAGATGGAGGGGAAATGTACTTTACTTCATGAACGTAACATTACAGAGAGGAGAGGGGGAAAAGAAGAGAGAGAACCAGAGTCTCTGCTGAGTGCTGAGTTTCGTCAGAGGTTGACCTTAATTCAAATGTCATTGCTCGCTAGCTTACGTAAGAGAAAATTTGCTTCGCTGGCGGTGAACACACGATTAAACAACCACCACCGTTGGTGAAAATCTATCTGATGTGACTCAGGCAAAAATGTTCACAGACGAGGTCATTTCATTCACGTTACGTTGAGCCAACTTTCCTCACTCTTTGACTCTCTCCTGGAAGATTTAGCAACAGGCAGTCAAATGAAATGTACAGCTACCTTGAATGAACTTGTGGATTTCTCTGGTTTGAAAACATTTGGGACAATGTGAGTACACATCTCAACAAAATACAGATCAGCGACCTAGTTGTTTTCAGCCATTTCAATGCAAAACTGTATTATATCTTAAAAGGGAGACAGAGACACCTTCCCATTTTCCACTCCAGAGAAGAAGAAGCTGCTTCCGTGGTGATGTCATACTGGATAAATTCCTTAAGACCTCTCTCTATTTTGCTCTTGTAGATGGTGAAGACGGCTGATTTTGATTCTTCTTCTTTGAGGTTTAATGGTTGTTGGCACACAACTGGTTTAGTCTCTGGCATGTGATACATGTTACTTGTTGTAACTTCCGCTGTCCTCAGTTGTGTGTGCAAAATGTGTGCAGCTTCAATATTAAGATATTTTGTCTTCTACTAATCAGAAAAGGCTGTATGGATTAACATGCACTTGTGCTGTTTAACATCATCTCACAAGTCAATAATAAATCACATGGCGAGCAAAAACAATTATGCAACAAATGAAACACATTCCACAGAAAAGTACAGATGTGTTAAAGACATATTTCAGTTATGGCTATGGTTTATAATTAAGTGTTAATCATGTTAAATCCCCCAGTGAAGTGATGGTGGAAGGCATCATCGTCACTCATGATTTCAAACTTTAATCATTGTACAGTTGTGTTGAATCATTTTTCTGCAACTTTGCCAGAAATCCCCACAAATGATGTTTCCTAATGGTCCTTATGTTTCCCTCCTGCTGGAGAAAATGTACATGTTGCATGGACATGTTTCCCCTCCCAGGCCTTTCTCACAGAGTGTTTCATCACTTGTTATAATAAGATAGAACAAAGGCAGATTGATGTCCGCAACAACAGCAAAACCACAGGGAGGACAAGACTGCACATGTAGAGTCTTGTAAAATATTTGTCTGCAGCTGTTATGTTTTAAGATGCTACAAACAATTTTTTATATCTTCATGCCTTCATCTTTACAAACTCATTCTTAAACCTTTCAAACCCACAGATTTATATTTTAAATTCTAGTGGAAATCTAAAGTTACTGTTGATGTATGTGCCTAATTCTTCCAGCTCTTTTTTCAGGGATGGGAAGTAATGAAGTACAAATACTTTGTAACTGTACTTAAGTATATTTTTTTTCAGGTATCTGTACTTTACTTGAGTATTCATATCTCTGACAACTTTTGACCTTTCCTCTCTACATCTGAACACAACATTACATCTCTGAACTTTTTCCTCCTCATGTTTTCAAAACAGGCTCTTTACTTTAATTTGATGTAATTGAGGGGAATTATGAAATTTTTTTATTTGGCATCACTGCACGCCACCTTCCCAACATCACAAGACTGATTTCAACCTATCAGTGCACATCACGCACGGTAGATGTAGCGAGATGAAACAAAGACGTAAGAAGACAGAAACAGACAGAGAGGGAGACTGGAATGGGGAGAAAAGGCATGTTAGTGTCTCGTATCTGCAGAGACCCTGCAGCCCTCTGCCTGGATTTTCTTATTTTCTCACTTTGTTGCTGCTCGGGACGCTTTACCAACACAAAATGTGGCTATTTGACGTCCTGGGAATGAGACTCAACAATCAACTGTCTTTGTGGTGCGTTTAGGAACACCTGGGACAAATCCTACTGATTCTACCTTTAACTTTAAGGGGGAAAGAATGTGTGGACTTTTGCCACCTCTGTCCATTTTTAATGTAAATCTAAATTAAACTTAATGGGAGATCTTACTGAAGGTCCTTTACTGACCCTGTTTTTTGGGGGGATGGCAGCTCCAATAGATTCCAGTGGAAGCCCAGTTTTCGATGTAGAAATGTCAACAGAAACATTTGTCAAATTATGCAGAAAAAGAACGACACGGCTCACTACTATGTCCAGCAGTGAGTTCTTTATTTCACTCCTGCTCTGTACTCTGTGCCTCACAGCTGTGAAAAATGAAGATAAAAAGTTTCATTTGTCAGCACAGGTTTAAACAGCAGCAGGTGACACTGATGGAGAGTTTAGAAGTCGTGGTGCTGAGTGAATAAACTTTATATTGCAAACGACTGTGACACACTAAGGTGTCAGCTCTTGTCCGTGGGGAGTGAAGGAGATTTGTTAATGTTACAGAATGTCAGCAACCATTTAACAAAAGTTGTTGTAAACAGACGATTATGAGCATGAACAAATATAAATCCACCCACATTGGTTACATTATATGCAGTATAGGGACCCACTCATACCATCGCAGGTCTCCATGGTAAACTTCATTGTTGTATTGAGAACTGGTTCTGAATATTAAGCAGTTGCACGCTTATAAAAAAACAGGAATTTATTAAGAAACTTGTTTTTGAAGGATAAACCTGAAGATATTCTGTATTTTTCTTCAAGCCACAGATCAAATAATAAGACCCGAACCAACAGTGAATGTATTTCCTGACAAATATCGTGCGGTTTCTTACTCAAATGAGAACATCCTTTCCACTTTAAAGGGTCAGTCCACCTGAATTGAGCCTGGGACAAAGTTGTCGCTGAGTGGCTAACCTCGGTCACTTCAATCAGTAGGTGGCAAGCAAGACAAAACTTGACTTGAGTCTTGAGGAGTTGTTGCGTTTATTCACCGACACACACTACACTGCTACGTTCACAGCTATAATGTTACTGAAACCCTCATACTCACCATCGTATGCTCAGGAAGTAGTCTGGACAGTATGTATGCACATGTGTCTTGGGCCACATTGAAGGACGGCCCACCTACTCAAAAGATATCCTTTGTGAAACAAGAAGAAGAAGAAGAAAGAAGAAGCCACAGCGAGGGGTAGAACGGATTACATACTGTCTGATTTCCATGTGGTTCACTGTGACGTAAATTACACGTTTGGGCTCTCTCAACCCGCCAATGTTAGCAGCAGATGTTTTAGGAAAGTCCCCAGACTCCCTTCAAAAATTGCTCAATTTTAAAAGTTGTTTTGTTTGGGAGACACTTGAAAAACTTACGACAACATATTCTTAATTATTTGAGCCTTCTTGTTATTTCAGGAAATGTTGCACCTAAAGTTCTTTCATTCTTTGTGTAATAACTGCGATGTACCCGTATATTCGAATATAGAGTAGGGGAGTGGGATCTGAAGAGGTCGCCCAGTAGCAACAGCAAATTGAACTAAAGTGTTTTAAGGGTTCTTACTTAAACTCTCGAAGACCTGTATGAATCTCAAACATCTGAGCACCTGTCAGTTACATATCATCTGTCAAAGTGTCATGTTCGTATAATGGAAACAGTCTGAATTCATCATGCAGCAGCTCGATGGTGTTGTCAGTTCGTGTCGGAGCGTCTGGGACGTCTGTTTGGCAGCTTCGCTCTCAGAGCTGCAGACTGGTGACGCATTTTAATTTCATCCTGACAACCAGGAGAAACATTTATCCATTAAGGGAAACTGAGAGTAAATTTTTTTTTCTTTTAAGATGTTTGGACGTCACTCACAATCACGTCACTGATCAACAATTTCTGCTTACGTAATAAGTCGTCCCGTCCAAGATACAGAAGAGTGAGAATAGTTTATGTGTAGTAGGAAAAGATTCATAGGAGCTGTTAGATAAAGAGTTTTCTCTGTGACATACTCTCCTCTCCCTGCCGGCTGCATGTTTTAACCTCCAGACAGGAATCACTGGCACTCTGTCGATGGGTTCAGTGTTGTTCGCTCTGACTGATGACCTCCTTTTTAGAGATATTGTCTTTCCAGACGCGGTCGCCCGGAGGTGAAATGTGGTAGTGGAAAAATCTCCTCCTCCTCCTCCTCATCCTCCTCCTCCTCACCTCATCTGTTCTGCTGCTGCTGCCTGTCGGAGCAGCGAGGAGGTAGAGGATCTGATGGAAAATGATATCACCGTGGACCACTACCCGTCAAAACCCTCCACCCCTCCAGGCAGGCAACCCCCGCTCCCTCTTTAACAGCCTGTAGAGAGCTCTGCTGACCCCTAATGGCAGCTGGAGGAGCAGGACACAATGAATGGGAATGAATGCTTGGTTGTCTCTTTTTTAAGTTTTTGTCGTATGATTCATGTCTCATGGCACACATTTTTGATAATTTCCTGTTAGAGTTAGTATACAAAAAAAACCCAACTGATCTGAACAGTATATGCGTATATATTGAGTCCATATGGTACGTTGAAGTTTTGGGGAGTTTATCTCTAAAAAATGTGACACTGCCTCAGGCAACATGATTCAAAACAACCATAGAGCAAATCATAACATTTCTAAAGGGGGTGATTTTATATTCAAGGGAAAACACTTGAGTTTCCGTAAACTGTTAAAGCTTTATTGGACTCAAATCAGTTACATTTGGCCAGACAAATAGCCAGCATGACACAGGAAAAAGTGGTTATAGATAAAAACCAGTGTTTCGTGTTAAAATATTACTTTGGTAGGAGTGAGAGTCACCCATGCAAAGAGTAATTGAGTAAAAGTCTCTTCTTAATTTAATATTAGATTCATTAAGTATCAAAAGCTGTTAAGATAAATTCTTTTTTTAAGTGCTACTTACTGGCTCTGATTCAGTATAAATGGAAATACTCAAGTACAGTACAAGTACTTCAAAACTGTACTGCACATGAAAGTGCACTCCATAACAACATGAATCTCCGGTAAGAAAAGTAAATAGTTACAAAAACATTATAAGAATCAGAAAAATGATTCATGGGAAATATTTGAAATGATAAGAAATTGCTTTAAAACAAGGGTATGTTGTCACATCACAGTGGTGAAGAAATGGAAAATGCTAGACTGCTTTTCAACAAATCAAAAAATATCCCAAACTTCTCTTAAGAAGTACTTTCTGTACTTTACTTTTACAAACGTCTTTGGCTGTATTACGTACCTGTTTAATTGAAAATCCTGACAAAACACTTCAAAGAACAGAGAGTTTGTCCCACACTGAAATACTCTGGAGAAGACCTAACGCCTGCAGGCAGAATATGAAGGCAGCAGCAGCTGGAATATTTCAGATGTTGCACAATTTCTTCCAGTGTTTTATAGCTGATCGGATCAAATTGTGTCATGCTAATTAAATTGGTATTAAAACGGGCACAATACAAAGTCTGTACCTGATGTGGAGGAATTGACAGCTTGTCTAATGTTCTCTCCTTTTGTCAGTAAAGGAGGAGGAACATTCATCACATGACTTTGTGGAAAACCTCTCTTCATAGATGTGATAATGATTTGTTTTCCCTCGACCTGCGTTCAGCTTTTTCAATGCTCTTGTTTCTTTATTTTACCAGTGCTTTACCATGTTTCCATTTGCATAACTCCTGTGTGGATCAGGTGGCTTTGATGAGAAAACAGGTAAAGTCTGATAAATGTTGAATGTGATTGATGATTCCTCTGCAGCGAGCTTCAAGTGTCTGCAAGCTGATGGCGATCAACATCTGCCTGAAGCGAAGGACATCAATCTCAAATGTGATGAGATGTCAGAGTGAAGATTTGTCTGTCATGCTCAGCCTTGCATCAAAACTGCTGCGACTTCGACAGGCTACCAAACATGACAGTGTGCAGGTTTTACGTTCTGGTTCAGACCAGGAGACGAAATAAACAGACAGACAGTCTGCTGCCTGAAGGCATCAGTGTCAGTGTGACCTTTCACCTCTTGTTTACCTGAAGGACTTCAGGTTGACATTTCCACTTACAGACACCTGTTCGGGAGTCTGTGTGACCTCCAGGGTTATGGAAATACCGCTGTGACCTTTGACCCTGATGCAAGTTGAGGCATCAGTGAGCAAATGAGTCTGAGCAGGTTGAACAGCAGCCAACAAACATGAACACTACTATTACTTCATTTTACTTTGATGTAAAGTAAGAAAAATGCAGGGATTCTTAAGAAATTAAAGCAGACAACTCCACTATTCTTCACAATCGCAGAGAAAAGATGTTTATCTGAACAATTTAAAAACAAGAGACACAAACATTAGATGTTTGAATGGTTCCATTGTGTTTCCATCTGAGAATGCAGGCCATCACAGAGATGTTTTTACTCAGCTGAAGGTAATATTGCCTTCATTAATTTGATGTGAAAAGATTTTAACAAAAGCCTGATGGTTTCATCAGTTCCCAAATGTTATGTGGGCAACAGACTGATCTCATTACAAGATAAAATCCCGTAATTAGGGAGACTTCGTGAGGAGAAAAATGCCCGAGTTATTGATCGCTTTAAAATGACGCTCTGTAGCAAAGATGTCTCATTTTCTCTCGGGACTTGGGGGGGGGGGACTAATAGCATGTTCCTGTGGTGTCAACTAAAAAAGTTGGAGAAAATTTTGGTAAACAAGTTGTGGAGTTGACGTCATGTGACGCTGAAACATGGCGGATGAAAGTAAACATGCATATTTGTGAAATTCATTTCATGGCCTTTGCTCTTCATGTCAATTAAATAAACAGCTGTCAACATGTTGTTTTTTAACGGTCTGACTGCTAAAATGCAAAAAAAACCTATTTTTGGTGTCTTTGTTGCTCCCACATCCCGACTTGACTCACGTGAACACATCTACTAAAAAATTAATGGCATTTGAATGTCATGCTAAACACAGAAATCCTGCTCAAGATCAGATTCTCCACAGATGTTTCCCTGACTACATGATTGCTTAGTCACTCACTGATTTTGTCAATAAAAGACAAAGTGTGCAGCGGTTGTTGGAGGACAAACCACGTCACTGTGCTTTTTACTTGAGGGTCATGGGAAAATGTACACAGAGGAAAAATGTAGACGTTGCACCAAAACAGAAAACCCAAAAAAGGAGCGACAGCCGAAGCGATGAGCAGTGAAGTGGACGTGTTGTCTCACCTACAGGTTTCCCTCCACCCTGCTGCTCTGACGACACAAGTTCATTTAAAGGTTTTCCAGCATTCTCCACATGCCTCAGGGTGTGTGTGTGTGTGTGTGTGTGAGGTACCTCTCCTCCGCCACGTTGCTCTCTGCAGGCTTTATGACAAAACCACAAACCAAATATCTCCCATGTGTCTCAACTGAAAACTGATCATCATATTTTCTCTTATTTTTATACATTTTCTCAGTTTTAACCTTCTTATAATATACAATTTAGATACAATATGTAACATCACGGCTATAAAATGTCTAAAACCGGCTTGACCTCTGTTATATATGTTGTTAAGTTGTGTACTTACATTTTTCCAGATGTTCCAGCAATGTTCAAACCAGAGAACATTGTGTAATGGCGTTTTCACCACCAGTGAAGCACATTTCACATCGCATTACTGTGTGTGTCTGTTTGAATCCAGGTGAACCTCTGATTGAACTCAGCACTCAGCAGAGACTCTGGTTCTCTCTCTTCTTTTTCCCCTCTCCTCTCTGAAACGTTACGTTCATGAAGTAAAGTACATTTCCCCTCCAGCTCCAGTCATCAGTCAACATTACAGAACATAAACACCCAACAATGGAGGTCACCTCCGCTGATCACTGCTGCAGTCAGGTTGATAAACAGGAGTGAAGATAAATCCACTTTTTAATCCCAAAAGTTAAAAAGTAATGTGATGATCTGCACCCTACTCTCTCCTCCAGAGCTGTCCGACTCTGAGCGTTTAAAGGAAATGCTTATTTGGTTTTCATTTCACCGACTGGCCTCAGACAGGTGTTGTAGACGTTGTTTAAAAGATGCTTCTAATACACAACTCACATACTGTAAAACATGCAACAAAACCCACCAATTCTGCATGAAAAGATGATGATTTGTTACATTTGTTGAGGCTGTAGTTGATGCGTCATCAGCCAATTAAATTTGTCACGAGACGAGATGCATCGGGATCCTGGTGGTTTACCACCTCAGCTGAGGGAAACCTCAACAGCTTTAGTTAAGTCCATGTTTTTGTGTTCTTTGTAAATAATTTAATTAAAAACTGATTAAATGAACAAACTTCCTTTGTCATAAGATTTATAGTTGCATCATTGCAGAATGTTTTGAACTGAGCGTCTCAATAACTGCTGCGGTTTTCTTAATAAAAACCAACGTCAGAGTTATGTTAATTAAGACTTCCCAGTGTGAATCTCCCAGGAGGAGCCTGGTTTGACTGGCATCACTCACAGACCACACAGATTTCAATATGAAGCCTCAGAGCTTGTACTGTGAATGACGAAACAATCCTGTGGGACCTTTCAGCTCTCCTCCTCTCAAACATTTGTGGTTTATATCACGCAGACGACGGCTGAATCAGAGTGAAGGAAAGATAGAAACTCGACTTTATTTATTCGACTGACTTCCACAGATTTTTGATGTAAGAAATAATGCAAGTGGTTCATGAACAATAGTCATTGAAGGGGCTCTATGCAGTTTTGTAGAAGAAATTCAAACTAATGAGGTAATAATACTAACTCAGAAATATGTATTTTTTTCCATAACAAATAAACAAGCTGTTCTCAGAGGAAAATAAGGTCCCAGAACACTGTTTGAAGCTAGATAGGTGGCAGGGTCCGCCACATATAAACAAAGTAAAAGCAGTATGAAACTGTGTCATCCTTTAAGGACTTCACCAAAACTACTGAGTGCACGAAGGAGAAGGAGAAGAAGAAGAAGAAGAAGAAGAAGAAGAAGAAGAAGAAGAAGAAGAAGAAGAAATAAATAAATCACATTGTTCTTTCCTGGAATGTTCCTCTAAATTTATGGTTACATATCAGTTCCTTTCAAGGAAAAAAAAAGAAGTCATTGACATTATTTCAACTTGACAGCTGTGTCAATGCGAGATATTTGACAATTTGTCTTCTACAGATAAGAGATTGAACACATTACTCACATCATTCTGGTTCTGTTACTGCTCACTGTTTTCTGACAAGACTCGAGATAGAAACGTTCAACTTCTCTGGGTTTTTGATGAAAAAAACCTGCTTGGCAAACTGACAGCTGCATTTTGAAGTCAACTTAGAAGCCCTGCAGTCACAGATCCATAAAATCAGCAAAAACATGACAAATATGTTTAAGCAAAGATATTTTTTTCTTCCGTGATGTTTGCTGCACGTCCACACAGCATCCCTCCCGGAGTCCAGCTTAAGAACACAAATCAAATTTCCTTTTATGGCAGGTCAAGGCTGATGATTTTACATGTTTATGTTTTTTTTTTAAATGAATCAAGGTCATATAACAGGTACATATTTAACACATGAAGCTGGAGCCTGAATGTGTGTTTGTGTGTGAGATCAACAGACCGTAAAGTCATCACTGCAGCTCAGAACTCACTCATTGGGGATTCTCATCCACGGATAAATCCACCTCAGAGAATTCAGGGAAAGAAGCCCTGAACTCATCCCAGCGACCAGAAATTTATGAGTGTTTTTTCCGAGCAGAAATCTGAGTGTGCAGATAGTGAGGAGGCCTCAGCCCACCTGCAGCTTCAGACATTCCTGCTCTCATTTGTGTCTCTGACACGGCCGTCCAGAGACTCTTCTCATGACTGTGCAGCCTGTCTCAGGCTGGATGAGAGCGACGGTTTCCTGCTCGAATTAATCCGTGTGAAGGTGACATCATCGAATCTGTGAGCCAAGAGAGCAGAGTCTTGCTTCATCCTCAAGCTTCAGATACTTAATGCCAGAACTATTTTTAAAGGAGCACTCCAACATTTTGTGACAGGCACAAATCCTGGGGCCTCTTTTATAAAACAGAGTTGCGATCATTTGAGCTTAAATATGACTTCAGCAGAAAACCATGTATAAGGGGTCATTTATGAAACCTCACTTTGATGTGGAATTGGTTATATCACGGAGCGGACGTGAGTGATTTTCTTGCTGGTTACGTTGCAGTATTGCAGTTTCACCCAAACCCGATCACAAAATAAATGTTAGCTAAGTACGTTTCTGCAAAACCACAATTAAGTTCAACCTGTAAGTTTCTCTTTGTTAAAACTCTAGGTTTGATTAGGTTGAATTTTCTATTTCTCTCTTGTCACAGTGCTGTGGTTATGCTCTGATTAGGTTTAGGCACAAAAACCACTTGGTTACGGTTAGGAAAACATTATGATTTGGCTTAAAACTGGTTTGACTCGAACTACGGTTCAACCTTGTTGGCTGTAATAACGACACCACCATCCCCTCCACCTCCTGATTAGTCAGCTAATAAGCATTTAATGTGAACCTGACATGCCACGTTTGGTACAAATACTCAGTCAACACTGGACGTATCTGGGGTTTGCAGAAACTAGAAATGATAACTTTATATCCTGGAGACTGGGCTGCTAAATGAGTTCTGGTTGGGTATCCATGCTCTAATCAGGATAAGAGGGGAGGTTGACCAGCAGCTAAATAAACAAGAACAACAATAGTAATAAGGTTTTAGTTTCAGTCGGGGACCTGCTGTAGCTGTTGAGCTGATGGCCGACATGATAACGAACTGGAAACATGTTTTTGAGATTTACTTTGACCTGCAGACAAATGTTTTAAACACTTACAACTAAACCTTTAAAGCCTTTTCACACCAAGCACAGATTTTCATCCAAAAGATTTGCACGAAAAACAAAAGGATTTTATGGGTTCTTATTAATGTATGGAAACCGCTGTGGAACATTTGTGCAGGGGAAAAACTATTCAGACCTCGATGTCAGCTGTTATGGCCACAACAAAACAAAAAGTTGGCTCTACCTTGTGACCCGCAACATATTAAAAAGGAGGCAATACCAGAAAACAAGTTTGCAAAAGTGAATATTTATTTGCAAATGATACCAAAACACCACAACGACCTCAACAACCAAGTCAAGGACAATATATGACTTCATTGTATCCCAGCGGCTGGGATACAATGAAGATGGTAACGTAGCTGATATTCACCTGATTACGCTCTATGTTGGTCACAGAAAAGGGCTTTTAATGGAACACGTCACTGTGGATCATTCGCACTGGGCCAGGTGTGCATGTTTGTCATGCAGACAAATCACGTGGATTTTCTGTATTGCCGCACCGCATTTTTGCATCGCACAGATAGGAAACGGCTTTTAGAGTTCATACCAGCAATTATTTCTGTGTCAAGTGCAACACAATAGCTGTCGCATTACAGTGTGAACTTCTTTTAAATTTGACATTCAGATGTATGAATTGTTTTCCTCCAGAATTTATGTCTGCCTGACAAAAAAGCAAACATTTTTCACATCATGGGACGTTAAAACTCTAATTGGACCACGGGGATTAACAGCTCTTAAAAACAATGAGGGGAAAATCTGGAATATATTAGTCTGAATGAATGGCTCTTTAGCTTGAATGAACAATGGACTTACAGAAAAAAGGAAAAAACAGAACTAATCAATTAAACGCACCATATCTGTAATAAAATACGTACTGCATGACCCCCGTACATTCCTGCCTCATGCAGTCTTCCGCATTGTCTCACCCACAGGTGGGTCCAGCAGAGCAGATGTATCTTTGTTTGAACACCTCGTCTAAAGTAGAACGTTGTTCAAAGCCTTGTGGAGTCTTCGAATGTGCAGATTCATATGATGCATTTTTAATGAATGGAGGGTGGAGCTCGACAATGTGTTTGGAAATCAACATTTTTACGACATGTTAATGCAATAAACACCCGTGGACAATCAGAGACTTCACCATATATGTCACTAATCATTCGCACAACCCCGTGTCTGTGGATGAAACCCCATCTTCTCACAGCAGCTGGAGTTTAGCAACCATAGGACAAGAAGAAAAAATAAATCAAGTGATGAAATATCAACACAGAGTTGACACTTCAGCTAATCCCGAAGGAAATACGTGACGTCTTCAAAAAACCGAGTCCTTAATGCGTTTTAATGTCAAACACTCAGCATGGAAATCAATCCAGCATGCTCCTTCTTTTGCATAAGAATATAAAATCAACAGCAACAGAAATCTATGTTCACAGCAGAAATGGATTCTGAGAGTTTGGCCCTCAGTACTGTTGGTTGTTTCTTACACGAGTAATTTAGAAATAATATACTCTTTCACCAATTTTAGGACATAAAATTTGAATTAAAGTAATACAGTACAGTGATTATTTCCAAGCACTTGTTAAAAACTTGAGCGGAGGTGTTCTTTACACATTTGTACAACAACAGATAACATAAATAACATTTTTTATCGAGCGAGGATCAAGGATGACAGTAAACTTAACAGATGCATGGATTTTTAAAGGACCTGGAAAACGGAAAGGAGCAGAGTTTATGTGGCTGGACTGGAAAGTATTCCAACACCTCAGGCGATTGGAAAACCCCAGTGTTAATAAAAATAACTGGCATCAAATCGACAGTTTTGCAGTGAGGAAAATGTTCTTTCTTGTCCGTGAGTGTGAACATGCGTGTTGATGAACTGATGACAGAGGAATGGATGTCTGACACATTTCTAACAGTAATGGAGATGTACAGCGTTGGCTAATTGCCATGTGGTGACCTGAGTTTCCCTGTGAGGAGTCTCGGCACACAAAAAGATTGTGCAATTGTTCTACGTAGAACCACCGGAGCATGGTGTGACAGAGAACCTTTTATGAGAAGTCATTGTAGCACCAAAGAAGTGTGTTTTGTGCTGGATCATTTCAACATTGTCTTATGAAGTATGTTTCTATACATAAGGTTTTAAGGCACAAAAATTATCCTACAAAGAAACATCGGAGCTTTCCAGGAAAATGGTTTCTCTATAGCACCAAAAGGTTCTATATAGGTTCATCATATATGGTGTCACAGCAACACCAAATGTTTAATATATAGACATCTGAGCTATAAAAAAAACTCTAAACCTTTTTATATTGGTTCTCCTTTGCACAAAATTGTTCTGTGTAGAACTGAGTTTGGCACTATTTATATATATATATATATTCTAGTTGTTAAGTCCTCATAAAGCCAGGGGATGAGGGGAGTAACATAGTGAGACGAAAACCGAAGGAAAAGAAACAGGATGTAGCAGTTTAAACTCAAAAATTATTTATTTACAAAAATGATCAACAAAAAACACTCTGACTCGGACTCTTGCTGGACACTACAGCCGCTGACGGCCCACTGGCACCCACTGCGCTTTCAACAGGACCAGGCCTAAATGGTGATTGGGATCACTAAGATAGGAGTTTCTGTCCATTCCTTGCTCAGAGTTCTCTGAGAATGTTCTGGAATCACTCCTAAGCTAAGACTCCTTGCTAGGAATTTTTAGGTTAAGTTAGGAGCTCTCTGAGAGGATTCTCAGAATCTTTAGGAATACGGGCCCAGGACTGATTAAGATTCACTCACAGCACTAACAGATTTTCTGGTGGGTCATAGAGAATTAGACAGAACCTTTCTATTGAGTGATGTGTAGTACCATGAACAACAATCCCGTCAGGATTCTTTAAACAACACCCTGGTACAACAATTTAGTCTTTGTAGAGAAATCATCTGCAGATAAACAGCAAGACAAGGTTCTACATTGATGTGTAACAACTTTCTGTAAGAATCATTCACAGGCAGAAAATGTTATTTTCAGAGCCATATGATCTATAGAATACTTTTTCATTTTGGCATTTCAGCTTTTTAATTTACAGCACCAACAGGTTTTCTACTGGACCAGTGGGAATGGTACTGGAGAGAGCCTTTCTATTGGCTCTGAAAGGTTCTATGTAGAAACCTCTTGTCTCGGCGCTACAGAGGAACAGAGTTAAATAACAGGGTTTGAAGAAGGAGGAGCTGAGCAGCTTTACTCCTAAAAGCTTTGTCATTCTGTTCTCCCTGTTAATGCTCTATAAAGTGGGGAATTTATGTGAAAAACTTTGAGAGAACAAATTTCTGAGAAGGACGACATCAGTCACATCCATTTATGAAATAAATTACCTCATGTCAGTTTTGTTCTCAGCAGTCCGGTAATCGTGGCTGTTTATGAACCCTGACATTACATCACAACCTGTAATAAGTTTGATCTAAAGGGACAAGAATGACACTAAAATGATGATTGGTTCTACATGTGCAGCAGGTATACTGTGTTCAGATGGCTGCCTGACTACATGACCACATTTAATCCTTTTAACAGGCAGATGCATGAGGTCATCTTTGTTGCTTGCTTGGAAAACGAGGATTATCTCATCACTCTATCAAGCTTTAAAACCTGGAGTTCTGCAGTGACTAAAAAAGAAATTTAACCCCGTCAGCTCACGTGTTGAATCAAGTCAGGTCTGCTGCAGAATTTGCCCAGATATGCACAAAATCAAGAAAAGAAGAAAACCACAACTCAAAACGAACATTCACTCAAAAGGCAAGATAAAAAATTGAATTACACGAAAATGACGTAACTTTTAATGTGGTTCTGGAAAAAAATTGTTGTTGAATCTCATTCATGGGTTGGCGTCCGATCCGAGCCACATCCATCTACACACCTGTTACCACTTCCCTTATTTTGTTCTGCAGTCGCCTGGCCGTCCCCACCCAGCTCGTCACCTGCTTCTCATTTGCTCATCAGCCCTGAAGATACTTAACCAGCCCATTCTCACTGATAACTCAGTGTGTCAGTTCATCCTTTTGCAATCTTTTCACTTCTGGTTTTGAGCTTTTGCCACCCAGCCCTTAATCTATCTGCAAAGGAACAGTTCAGTCATTTTCTCCAAGACCTCATTCTAACGGAAAGTTAGAAGTTTCGTGGTCCATAAAACATTTCTGGAGCTTCACAGCAAAACAGCGTTGCAGCATTCTGCTAAACAACTGAAGAAGCTGGGGACTTGTTTTAAAACGTAAAACAACATAAAATGGCTCCATACAGCTCGTCCGGTGTAATCAAGTCTCAGAACCCCCGGGATCCCAAACCAATTTGAAAAGATCTTATTTCCACCTTATTTTATTCTTTATAGCTGAAATCTTCACTAGCGTTAGCAAAGTGGGTGCACGAACTCGACCATGTGTCAATTGTGTAATGCTGCATTCATGTGCTCCTCGTTTAGTTCCATTGTGCATCATGTCTGTGAATGTGGGAGCAACATGGGCATCTAAAAGAAGCTGTTTTGTATTTTATCACTGAGCGTTTTAACGATATGCTAACAGCTGTTTCCAGTTTTTAGTGACATGAAGAGCAAAGCAAACGATACAATGACTATACAACACATGACTTTGGTAAAAGTTTCTTACCATCAATCTAATTTATACTTTCTTCCGCCATATTTCAGCATCATGAAGTCCACTCTGCAACTCATGCACCAACATTTTCTCAGACTTTGAGTTGTTGTTCAGACTTTAGAGTGCGTTCACGTGAATTTTTCCCAGTCCGAAAAATCCTAATGTTAATTCTGAATACTTGCTCAATTGTTGTAGTAAAATTTGCAATTTCTTTTGCCAATTTTCTGTAAATTCATAAAAAAATGTGTGCCACTTTTGGAGGCAATACTTGACGACTGAGTGACAGGCTAACATGCTCCACAAAGTCCAACTTTCTCTCCTTTCCACATCACCTGACTGCAACATTTAACTATGCACCTGTTCCCACTTCCCTCATCTGCCCTGCAGTCAACTGACATCCCAAGACCACCTCCTCACCTGCATCTCATCTGCTCGTCAGCCTTGCAGACACTTAACCGTCCCATTCTCACGGTTCATCCTCGTGGCAACGTTGCCTTCTTGCTATTTTTGCTTTTGAGCCTCTGCGTATCAATAAATCATCGAAATTGTCCTGCATACCTGCTTGTCTCCTTTTCGGTCCAATCCTGCATTCCCGGAGTCCCAAAACACATCATGACAGATTGAATATCAAGGTTTTGTCCTCCATACTTGAACAGGAGTCCAAAGTTATAATAAAAAGTGACAGCACGAGCATAGACTGTAACAGAGCTTCACCTTTTTCCAAAGCATGACTTAAACCCACCTGAAGTTACTGAAATGTTCGGGTTGCCTCTGATAACCATCAGGGCTCCACTGTATTAGACGACCCATGCTTTTAAAGATGCATTTGTTGAGAGGCATTACTCACCAGGCTCCAGACTCAAATTAGCTGCTGTTAGCCGCCTCCAGTGGCACGAAGGTCTGCTGATGACAGGAGAGATGGCCGTGCAGCAAGCGGTTACACAAATCACCTGAAACCTCAAACCTGTGATTTTTCATCCTCCGACCTTTAGGTGATGATAGTTCATCATGTCAGAGCCGTGCTTTCTGTGGTTTATATTTTTTTTCTCTTTCTCAGAACTCGACCTTCTTGTCTTGAAAACTGTGAGATCAGTGAGTCATTCTCCCTGAAAGAAAAGGTCAAAACATTAGGAGTCATTCACACACCGGTGAGTGTTAATAAAAGTGAGGAAAACTATGTAGCCTCATACATCACCTCAAAACCACAGCAGACTTTTAAACAGTACTCAATTCAAATTCTCTCCACCCTCCTTCCATCATACTATACTTTGTTTTATCTAATGTTTCTTGCTCTTAGTTAATACAATTGAATTAAAGGATAGCATGTGTCTTTTTCAATTATATAATCACCCAAACGTCCCATGCCAGCAAGACATTTTGACTGCAGGCTGTAGAACTGTCTGCTTTTTTAATATATGTTTATATGTATTGAAGCTCTCCAGACACCAGCGTTTGTTCTGTGTACTTGTAGAATAACTGATGCGCACGTAGTTCGTTCAGGTCATGAGTTGTGTGTTAACAGCAGGATGTACACGCTACACATGCAACCACCAACACAAGCCGAGAAAGGAGGATTTGTTTGTTAAGAGACAGAAAGCAATGAGTTTGTTTCTAAAAGATGGAAATCGGAAAAGAGAAGTAAGTAAAGAAATCTAACTATTTTTTGTAAAAAAAAAATAATTTATCTATGTTGACTGATGGTGGGATTCATGCTAACACGTGTTAACACAAGCTAAACTGACAGCATCTCAAGAACTTCTACTAAAAAACAACAGCTGGCCTTTCAATAAAAATGAGTTCGTACAAAATCAGTATTTACATTTTGAGTTGTATAAAGTACCCAAAAGTCATACTAGTAAAGATATTGTGTTGAAATATTGCTTTGGTAAACGTGAAAGTCGCCCATATGAATAGTAAAAGTTTAGTGTCTGATATTAAATGTAGTTAAGTATCAAAAGTAAATTATACTTGTATTTGCATGTGTGTATGTTATGGGTCGATAGATTATTGGCCTGGCTGATTATCAGAGTCGGTGTTTTTTTATCCATTGCCAATAAAATAATTGATTTACAAATGCACTTCTTTGGCAGCATGTAATTTGCAAAGTAATTAGTAACTAAAGTAAATTAAATAAAATAACTGTAGTGGATTAAAGAAAAAACACATTATTTGCCTCCAAGATGTAATGAGTTGAAGTATAAAGTAGCAGAAAATTGAAATACTACAATTTTGAGGTACTTGTACATTACATAAATGTGTTACTTGGGTGAATGTTGTACCGAAACACTGTTATTAATTTCAATTCTTGAGTGCGAGTGAGGTGGACAATGTGCGGATTTGTCCTGATTTTTAAAAGATGACATTTTTCGTTATCTCTCATTCTATATCGTACATAACAATTCCAGGCCACCATATAGTTGGACAGTTAAAGCGGCGTATAACGAGTCATACATATGTCAGGCAGTGACCTCTAGTGGCGATGGTAATTACTACTGCAGAAAAGGAGGAAGTCAGGTTATGTAGTGTGTGTCAGGCCTGGACCAAAAGGAGGAAGTCAGGTTATGTAGTGTGTGTCAGGCCTGGACCAAAATGAGGACTCAGATGCAGAGGATATCACTTATAAGCACACTTTATTGAGTTCGGCTCCTTCTTTGAAGAGTGACAAATGAATAGGCTATGAAACACTCACTAAATCACTAAGGCCTGGCTAGAAAAATCACGGAAGAACATAACTTCCAAAATGAGAGAAAACACTCATAAAAGGGAGGGACAATAAACACTAGAATCAAGGAAAACAGAAAAATAGACTACAAATCAAAACTCTCTCGAAGGAGTAAAAACAAAAGGCTAGATAATAACTCAAAACGCTCCCGAAGGAGGAAAACCAAATCTAAGATAAATGGGACAAAAGAAAAAGGCTCACCAAACCAGGAGGCTCTACAACTATCTAACACAAAATCGCTCCCAAAACGGGAGGACAGAAAACAGTTCAGTTCATTATCTACCGCTTTTCCGTGAGGGTCGCGGAGATGTTGCCGCTTTATCGCCCCTTTCAGGGGATTGCGGGTTACTGGGGCCAAATCCAGTTCATATAGGGCGGAGGCCAGGGTATATCCCTGGTTGAGTCGCCAGCTCATCGCAGGGCCCTCTGACGGCAGAGGCTGCCACACAAGGTGCCAACTGCGCGCCAGGAGCAGTTTTGGGGTTCAGTATCTTGCTCAAGGATACTTCGGCATGTAGCTCAGTTCCGCCCAGGGGAGCCGGGGTTTGAACCAGCGACCTTCTAGTCACTGGTCACCTGCTCTACCCACTGAGCTACAGCCGCCCCCACAGAAAACAGATACAACAAAATACAAATCAAACGCTAAACTAGAAAATATTATCAAACGAAAAATCACTCTCAAGGAGGAAGCAGAAAACAACTTACGTGGCGAATAAACTCTCGTGGCAAAACTGACTATGACTATGATAAAGGGCTTGGGTGCACGGACTAGGACGAAACACTTTGGCACAAGACAAAGGGAAGACGCCGACTATAAACACATGAGGGTAATGGGGAACAGGTGGACACAATCAGGGATCAGGTGAGACAATCAGACCGGTGACACATGAGGAAGGGCAAGTGACCTGAAACGAGAGGAGAGTTAGATTTCAAAATAAAACAGGAAGTTACGAGACAAAAAACCCAAGAAGACAAACCTCACCGCGGTGTGACAGTGTGAAGTCCACATACGGATGACACAATGTATCTAAAGTTACACAAGTAATCAGTTATTTTAACACAAACCATGATTTATTTTTTTTAAACCTAACCGAAATGTGAACAATATGATGGTCAGGTACACCTGTCGCTTTCACAATGGCCATTTTTTTTTGAGAACGGTGATGAATGTCGTTTTGGAAGTTACTGGCAATCCACATATTTAGTTGTTTATTTATAAAGATCAAATTTAATGAGTGCTGCTCAAAGTGTTTAAACATTACATTTTAATGACTCAACAGAAACATGACTTTCAGGAAAATGCCCTTTAAGATCTTCGAAACAATCTTACGTTAGTGTATCAGTGAACTGAAGCCTCCTCCGTCCCTGAGACTGTGTTCAGTTTTCAAACAGTTTCAGGCTCTCCCTCTGCAGACAGCACTCTCACGTGGAGCTCAGATGTTTGAAGTGAGCCATCAAATGGAAATTCCTGAGCGAACATAATTCTGTCGAGCCAGGCATCCCGCTGCATGTGGCACCGCGTGTGAACATCGCAGAGCTCATGAAAATAAGTGGGTCCAATTTTCTGTCTTTGAGGTTTTCTGACACACGATAATCTCGCCCCGAGTCAAAGTGGGCAGCTGATGGATGTTTAAGAGGCATCCAGACGTCATGAATCACCTGAAACCTCTCATAAATACAAGGTGAGCTGACTGCTCATCTCTCTCAGATTTATACATGTTTGAATGTTACCTCGGGACAGAGCTGCACGGGGCTGAACAACCTGTCCGTGTTGGCAGGATGAAAAAGGAAAAACTGAGTCTCGTGGAAAAAAATGGAAGTTATTTCTGCTGCACAGGTGGTAGCAACACGACTTCTGCTTCAATCTCTGGAAATATTTTTCTTATTATGATGACTAAAAGGTGCAAGATCATTTTCAGTGTCACTCCTGCACAGCTGTAGTCCAAACCATATCTGAGCTTCATCTTGTTTTTAAGCACCTTATCGAATTTGCCTGGACAGGAAGGAGGGCACGACTGCATTTATGGCCACGAATGTTCCCACTAATGAATGATAAAAAAAAAAATGAAGAAAGATCTCCTGTATGACGTACAGTACAGCAGCACCTGATAAAAGTCACTGCACTCTGCTTTTCTTTACCGTCAACACACCATCAACATGACATTAACGTGATCTGCTTGGCTGAGGGCTGACCGAGTGGACACAGCTAAGCTCTTCAGTATTTCTCAGATCACTGCTGATGGACAAAAAACATGCATATTCAGAGAGCAGGTTTTTTTTTAAAGGCAGAGTAAAAATAAAAAATAATTCCAAACAGCTTGCGTGTGCTTTCAGAATGAGTTTAGTGGCTCCAGTGGTCATGAAGCTCACTCAGCACGGCGAGGATCTTTTCTCCGTTTCAGTAAGAAAAAGAAAAACACTGCAGTGAGGTAGTTTTTGTAGTTTCTCTTGAGCAGCTCTCAGATTAACAGATCAGGAGAAAAGCTGAGCATGTGAGTGCCTTTTTAAAAGGGAGAAGAAGTGTTAGCCAGACTGTTTGAACTGAAAAAGAACAGAACTTGAATGCAGGTTTGACATGTTCACTGCACTAGCTCGTTTAACTCTGTTTTCGAAGCCAGGCTCCCTCCCAGAGTCACTGTAGTATTACTACTGCACTTAAGCAGATCAGGCTGTTACTATTTCAAAGATTGGAATCTATTAAAGATAATATTTAACATTTCAGCCTCCAAGCCCCATGCAGGGATGGCATTCTCAGACTTAAATACATACATGCATGACTACCAGAGGATTCATCTGACCATGGCCGGCTCTAGCCATTTTGGTGCCCGAGGCGAGATTAGGATTTGGATGGATGTGGTGGTGCTACTGCTGCTTGTTGCCTGACCTGCAGCTGTATTCAAACATACAGAACATCCATATTGTTACACCACTGTACAAGCAAAGACATGTAGCTGCAGCAGACAGAGAAGGACAAAACAACTGCTGCAGCCTGCACACTACTACCAGCACCAGTGGTTCAACATAACACATTATTACCTACTTGTGATTATGCATTAGTAAAATAAAAGAGGTTGCACTATAATCAAATAGTTACACATGCCCAACAATATGGGTAATTATTTGTCCGTGTTGGAACTTCAGCACAATGTCAAACAGTGTAGGTAGGAGGAGAAACACTGAACAGCAGCATCAGTTAACCAGACAGCAGCAACAGTTCGCCAAATAAGCTAACAGGCCTGACATTCAGATGATTCATAAACATCCTTAGAAGCTAACATAGCTTAATTATCTAGCATTATTAGCTAGTTTTGCTCTATTTTAATTTAAGATAGCTAGTACAAATGAAACATCTTTATACAACACGGTATTGTTTTGACACCTCTAAAGTAGGATTTCTCCCTCTGACCTGAGATGCACCGCCCCACTTTCAGCTCAGTCAGTGCTCACCTGACACGGCACCCCAAATGCAGGCAGGGTCAAATGATGAGGAACAACAGGAAGGCACAGTTTGTTATACTTTCTTTCTTTCTTTGTTCACTTGTTATTGTCAAGGTAGGACGTGAGGGAAAGGCGCCAATAGGAGCCGCAAATTATTAGTGTAATTTTTTTAATTTGCGGCGCCCCTCCAGCATGTGGCGCTCTAGGCGACCACCTACATAGCCTATGTCAGGTCTGACTGGCCCTTTCCTCTACCACAACCAGCAGCAGCAGGGTAGGGCCCTTACAGTTCCCGTTAAATGTGGAGTGCCATTTTACATTGTTTCTATAAACCTTGCTGTCATTCACGAAAAGGAAGGTTAACCAATGATCTACAGTATTCCTATGATAGACTAAATTAATTAATAAACTCACATTTGGTCCTGGGTTGTTATTTGGGACTCTGAGGAAAACCAAAGCGATCCAGTTGTCTTTGTAGCGGCACCACAATAATGCCCCTTGGAAACGTTAGAAGGGGAAAGTTGTCTGTTGCCACTTTAATATGGCTGAAGCGGGACGTAACACAGCATCCAAGAAGACAGAGGCTGGTTTGAGGAAGGGATTACAGCACCGACTTGGTTGTCTGGCTGGATTTGGCTCCTGGCATCCTGGGGTTGAGTCAGCAAATAGGACCGCTGACTTAGGTGAACAGGTAAAGGAGCTAACTACCTAATGGCAGGTACAATTAGCAGCAGCCAAGCACATATTTTGTATGCCTGGTTTATGCTTTGATTTTCTCACTTACCAACTCATTTTCTTCCTTCCTTCCTTCTAATCTTCCTTCCTTACCTCCTGTGCATCCTTTCCTCTTTTCTCATTTTCATTCTTTAGCTGATCGGACAAGATGAAAATGTCCGAACCTCCCCGAGAACTGTTGTGCTGCATGCCTTCCATGCTGAAAAGTTCTTCTTCCTTTGCTCAGTGTCTTAAAAATAAAAACAACAAAACACATGTCTGCTTATTGATACCATTTGTGGAAGGCGCTGTTTCAATTACAATTTTAAAAGGTCACACAGACCTATGAAAGCTAATTGGTCTTACAGCGAGTTTGTTCAAACGAGGAGCTCATTTCCACAATGCCCTGTATTTATTTTGGAGAACGATCACTGCCTGAGGTTCATTGTTCAGTATCCACATTTACATCACGTTGAACCACCGATGTTTACAATGAGTGCTGTCATTGAATACGATTTCTGTCTCTGGCAGAAAGCAACAGTCGGGAGGTCATGAAGATATGGTTACCTGAAAGAATATAATTAAAACTGATTCATAGAAAAGTTCATGCTGACATAATCGATCATTTAATTTGATGTTGATGTACCCACAGAACTGATTATGTTACTCACAACAAACTTATTTGTGTTTCTTTGTCGGAAATTTATATTTTATGAAGGAAATCTGGTGTGACAAGAAGCCATGAATTAGACTAAACTGATCCAATTATATGCTGTGTCATTTCCCTGCTGACCTGATCCTGTTACCATTTTAAAAGTAATCTTAATGTTGACGCTGAAATTCTTTAGACCACAACCTGATACCTGATCATGCGTCTGAGTGTATAATCACGAAAATATTTGACCTCCCTCATGCACCGTTAGAACTTGTGTCAAAATAAATCTTCATAACTCCTGTTTTTATCTGCGATAATGATGATTTAATCAGAAACAGGGAGGTGAGCAGCCATTTTGCTTTAAGGCACTGTGTACTGCCTTAGTTTAAATTTGGATTATGTTAGATGTCATAATATAATAATATAATGTTTCTTAAAGTCCGGGAAATTCTGCCTTCTTGTGCCACACAGAAATTTTTTTCTTAGCCGTTGCTCAGAGCCGGCCAGCACTGGAGGATAGATTCAGGTGTAGAGCCAGACCTACTGGAGGAATAAACACCGAGAGGATTCTGCTCTGATTGGGAGACGTTTACTGATGGGAGGAGAGCTCAGAGATTAGTTTTTAGTCTTTCGGATTAATTAATGTTTATCAACCTGACTGCAGCAGTGATCCACAGAGGTGACCTCCATGACCCATGTTCTGTAATGTTGACTGCTGACTGGAGCTGGAGGGGAAATGTACTTTACGTCATGAACGTAATGTTTCAGAGAGGAGAGGAGAAAAAGAAGAGAGAGCCAGAGTCTCTGCTGAGTTCAGTCAGAGGTTCACCTGGATTCAATCATTCACTATCTTACAGATAATTTACAGTAAAACAATCTGGCTGTTTGGGGCAAAAAAAACACCATTGCCTATAAAAAACTTTAAAATCTGACATGACTCCGGCGGAAATGTTCATGGATGAGGTTGTGTTTTAATGTTTTATTCCCATAACATTTTGTCTTGTTCGCCGACTTCCTTCCTCAGTGTCTGACTCTCTATCCCTGGAGTAATGGTATGGCGACAGGTGACCAAATGAAATGCACTGAAACCTTGAGTAGACTGGATTTCTCTGATTTGAACATTGTCGGAAATATTTGGGATAATATAAGTACACATCTCAACATAATATAGAACAAAGTTCTTGTCGTTTTAGACATTTTTAGGGCTTAAAGTACTCCAGCGTGGTGCTGGATTTCCAGCATCAGACTATTTTAGAAAGGGAAAAAAAAGTCCACATGGGATTTGTTTTTGACGTGGTTTAACCAATCATCTTCAGCGAAGCAAAGGGTAGTTCCACCTACCAATGGTATGAGGCCAACCAACAAGTGCTAGCCAATCAGAGGCAGAGCAGGGCGGGTCTTGCCAAGAAACTTGAGTGGGGTGTCATAGCCCTGCAGCTGGGCTCAAATAGAAGCAACATTTATTAAACCTGGCTAAGACACAACCTTACTTGAGAGAGAAGTTAAGAACAAATAGCGCTGGGCACAGATGGAAGAAAGTGGTGGACATGGGAAGCCATTCAGCACTTGATGCCACAAATTGAGGGAGCAGGGTGCTGCAGCATGTGTTCAAAGAAGCTACAGTACAGTAGCAGCTCGTCATGAATTAGATGCCAGTCACAAAGCTTTGGTCCGTGCACTCTGTCATACGAGTAAGTTACCGTAAACAACGGCCACAGCTGCCACTGCGCCTTCAATGACCGAGTGATTTGTGACCAAAAAATACATGTGTGCACATTCACAGCAGAAGGAAGCACTTTTCTAAGTTTAAGAAGGTATCCTCATTACTGTTTACAGCTGACATTCACATGCATACTGCAATGCACATATGGCCTAGGTTCTTCCAGGTTTTCACTGCCCATCATCTTTTCAGACGCTGATCAATCATGAAGCAGTGAAATGATTCCCTACATTCATATGAATTGCAACCCAGAAAACAGCTGCATAACATTATCCCAGCATTCGAGCTTCCCACCCTGAGCGTAACGTAAAAATGGCTGCCATGTGAATATGGTCAATAGAAACCTCTGGAATCACACAATCTGTGACGATGTTCCCATGACAGAAACATCCACTTAATTAACCATCCTCCTCCTGTAACATGATATCAACTGACCCTTTTCTGTCTGCAGAAATGTTTTCGACATGACAGCAATACTATCGAATCTGATTTACTGCTTAATGTTTATGTGGTTATTATCACTACCTACACCACTACCTAACCAAACCAGGCAATTCACTTTCATTTCTGGGCTTTTAAAAGACTCTCTGTGCAAAGAACAGTGAGGCCATCACAATAAATGGAAGCACTTATCTTTTAACACTGGTTCTGGGACTAGTAGCTCATATTGTGTCACCTTGGCAAAGTCAAGCATATTTGGTGCTGATTATTAATGTGTCCACTGATTCAGGCCTGCCTGCAGCTGCTTGCGCAAGGGCTTAATCCCCAGACTATAACTTTAGAGATTATGTCTCTGACTTTCTCTTAAATTGCCAATGAAGTTGACAAGATGATCTTAATTCATCAGAATCTGTGCTTCACTTTTTCCGTAATTGTCCATTTGTTTTCACACTCACATGTGCAGTGGTGACACGTGAGTGAAAATAAACATCGCAGCCTGCTTCTCATTACTCTAATTGGTGATTTAGTAAGTCAATGGCAGCTGCCTACATATAAACCCACGCTGGGCTCTGGCTGAATATAAACGCCAGCTCTTCCGCTAATAGGGATCTGGCTTTAACTGAGACTCTCCTGCAGTTTCCGTTGTCTGGCAGCGACCGAGATTTTGACGAATAGGAGAGATAATATGTCCTGAAGTAATGTCATAAACAGAGTTCTGCCTCTCACTGATGCACAGGATCTGACTGTCCTCTTTTAAAAGGCTGAAGGGGAGTTTGTAGTTTGTAATTTTTTTACCATCGTGCTTCTAAAAATGAATCAACAAAATCTCAGACACATGAGTACCGGGAAGTTTGGTGGAACAATATCACAATATTTACATACTCTTTCATTTCCTATAGTTAACCAATTAAAAGTCTCAGACTAAACATGTAACTGAAGGCATGCGCACATTCTTTCTATTTGCAGGTGTTTGATAACAATAAGTTGCACAGACAAAACAAAAGGACCTGCATGTTTATTGCTTGTTCCTATTTCTTCCTTAAATGTCAAGTGTGTAGGACTTAGTGGCAGAATTAAAATATAATATTCATTATTTCATAATCACCTGAAACTTTTTGGACTGTCGAATGAGACTTTTATATCAAGCGGGTCCCACCATGTTTCTACGGTAGCCCAAAACGGACAAACCAAACACTGGCTCTCTTTCATGTATTTGGCCACCAAGGAGGAAGGTGGGAGGAGGGGTATTGTATTGGTTGCACTTTGCAAGCTCATCGCTAGATGGCGCTAAATCCTAAACATTGGACCTTTTTTAATTTTGCAGTCTGACAATGTTTAGACCACAAATGTTGTTCACCAGGAAGTTCATTTAGAGCTGTCAGGTTTACACATAGAGGACCCAAATGCAGACATGGAGCAGGCAGATAAGCAACAAAATGCAAATTTTAATGAAAGCTGATTGTCCAAAATCCAAATCCAAAAATGGTAACAACCAAAGGCAGGCACACTGCAGATAACAAAACAGGAGAGGATCCAAGAGCAAAAGCAAAACAAAGAAAAAAAAAAACAGAAATAACACGAGGAATCAGGAACCAAAAGCAGGAAACACGACAGGAATGGGACAGAAAGATACAGAATGAGGGGGTGATTAACTGATGGGTGTACACAGAGAAGGGAAATCAGACAAAGGGAGGAAGAGAAATATGACACATGAGGATAAAAACTTTGTATGCATTATCTCCCAAGGAATAATGCATGGATCTTGATGAAAAATGTAGGTGGCTGGTATCTATAACTGAGTACAATTTGTAATTTGGATCTGATCATAAAAATCGGGATCCAGCAGATTAAAATATTTTTTAGGCGGACTGTTGGGCCTTAGTTGAGGTATGCACAGTGATAAGTTGACTAAATATGTCTCTGATAAATAAAATAACATCTATTGATACTAAATAAAAACTGAAAACTATAAAGCTGATCATCTAAAATTATGAAATGTATTGATCTGTTACGAGTGATGGTTTAACTGAGACCCCTAAAATGTGACAATTACGGAGTTCCTCCCTCAGAAAAAATCTTCGCCTGCGTACAGACACATAAACAGACAAGATTGATTCTGATATGTCATCAAGTCACTCAGAATAAATATTAATCAGAGACAGCTGATACGATCTGCTGCATGCAACATGTCTTAATTTAATCAGTGAACGTAAGTGCTTGTAAAAATGAGCTGAGCTGAACACCAATCTCTACTTTGAGAAAGAGAAAAGAGAAGATTTAATAACACATTTGTTCTTAATGGCTCAAGGTTAGGAGAGCTGCTTTGTAACAGTTTCGGGCTGAGGTGGCCAAAACACGGAGGAGCTCAGGAAATTCAAGATTGCATTGGCATTGATCAGGTATTTAAGTCAAACAGATCCATTAAAACACATCTGCACTGACACCATTTCTAATCTGTTTTAGAAACTGTGTCTCTTCAGAAAACATCAACAAAACACAAAAACAGGCCAAGAAATCTGTTATTAATCTGATTTGAAAAAACTAACTTTAAAATATTTTTGTTTTTTCATGGAAAAGAACAAATGCTAGCTACGCTACATCATGACAGTGCATTTTTGCTCAGTCATCAGTTATAAGCTGAATCCTGTACTTCAAAATGGTCCTTAACACTCAGACAGACTGCATGTAGCCCACTTTTGCCTGCAGGTACACATATTGAGAGCACTTTGGGTAAAAGTTTGCACTGGGCTGTAAAATTGTAAATTTGCAAACTGCCAACACCTGTTAATGATTAAATCTCTCAATAGTTGACATGTGTTTGAATTCCCTCTTGCAGAAAGTCTGTAGGGATGAAGATGCATTAGTAATTTACTGACTAATGTTTCCTGTTTGATTCATTTTTGGTTTAAGCCATAGCATTTTTATTCAACTAACTATATTAGGTAAAATTCTTTAGCTACTGTCACAAGAGCTAAAACAATGATGCACAACAGTATGGATGATTAACATTATGTGTACAGGCAGGAGTCGGTAGTCCTCAGCCAGGCAGCTAAGCTAGATGAAAAGGGTGCTGGCCAGTGTGTCTGGACGCCAGGGTTTTCCATTTAAAATAATGTTCTGGTTAAATTACAAACCATTATAGTCATGCTCCTCTGGTGAACCCTGTTTGATTTGTGTCATGAATAAAATTGTAAAGTTATGTCGTAACATTGCTGTCAAGCTTTAGACGCTATGTTAATGTTACTTAGGTTAGGAGATGTGGCGGAGGATGACGGAGGACAACAGAGTAACGTGACAGAGAGGAGGGAGGGCAAGAAGACAGAACCAGAGTCTTTGGTGAGTGCTGAGTTTACTCAGAGGCTGACCTGAATTCAAACACAGACACACACACACCCTCAGTGGCGTGCCATAGCTCGCTAGCTTATGGCTAATGTACAATATGCCCAACATTCCCAGACAGGGTAATGTTTGAAAGTTTTATCATGTGGAGAGAGTCAAAGAATGTATTGATCCCGTTTGATCAGTGAACTACATCGTCTCACTCAACACACTTCACCAACACCAACATGGCCGCCAACTCGACACAGAAAAGGTACAAAAAAAGACGAAAATCACAATAAATCTGGTCACATTGACAACTGCAGTCATGTGAAAGTAGAGTTGGTCAGTTCTGTGGGCCGCTAACATACAGGAGCAGCTCTACAATGTTTAAGTTACAGGTTTTGGTGACCGACGTCTCATTAGTTTTATGACAAACTGAGACTTTCTCAAGTTGAAGAAACTGAATTATCTTTTAAATTGACAAACATCATATGTGTGATTCATGACACAATTCAAACAGGATCAAACAATTATTTGTCTCTCTCCATTCACTACCATACAAAGTTTTTCCAAAATAAGGTCCCATGAGGGAAACCGGAAGAGGCACAGATCAATGTGACTGGGTTGTGATTAAAGAAGTGGAAAAGCACCCATTTTAATTCAGTTTTGAATTTATTCAGCCTGTGGATGTAAGTGAGATCCTTGATTAGATCTGATGGCAAGAAAATACCTAAAACTTTGGGTATTTCAATTATTAGTGCATTTAATTATTCAATCAAATCATTGCCTAATCAATGCACTCAGCTAGTTTATTAGGTACAACTAGCTAAAACTAGTCAAACAGTCCTGTATTGTGTTTTTCTGTTATTTTGTCCACCCAATTTATATCAATGAGGGCGGGCTAAATAACATAAAAGTCTCTCTCTCTGTCACTAAATCAAACACAACACAAGCTACCTCCAAACTTATAATGAAGCTATATCAGAACCTGTCACAAAACAAAACATTTTTATACTTTTACGTGACTATATTTCACTGCTTTAATGTACTTGTTTGCACTACTTTTACTTGTATTTTTTCTGCTGTGATATTAGTGCTTTAACATCTTCTCTCTCCAAACGACGGCCATCCTCCAACACAATGTGGAAGTGTAGTGGAAACGCAGCTTCGAGATGTGTGTGTGCTCTTTTGAATCATTAACCCCAGACCGTGTTCTCATGAGTAAGCTTATAAGTAGCGGGACGACGACCAAGCAGACTTTCCATGACTCGCCACGATGAGACCAGCGCTTCCTGCCGGGTCAGACGAGTCGGCTTCCACTCGGCCTGGTTCTCCTCATGACGTCGCGCCTGGGCTCCGGCCAAACTAAAGATTTTTCCGTGTGAGGTTTACTGCAGCTTTGGTAGATGTTATCACTTTAATGTCTCCTCACACAACAATGGGAACTGTGTTGTTTTGAAGTGAAGAAGTGTTAATGTGATGGTACTGTGGCCCACATGGACAGGAAATGTGTTTTGAAGTGTTTGGGTTTGGCCACGAGTCAAAGGGTCGGAAGGCTCAGATTACATTCACACGTTTTTTGTTCTCTGTACTTGAGTGTTATCTAAAGTGTAGTATTTCAATCCATAGTATTCAGATACTTCATTCAAATAAACATACAAATATCACACTAGAAAGCGACACTGCTCTGCTCTGTTACAAGTTAAAGTCCTGCATAGGAAACATTTCTTAAGCAAAAGTATGAGTATAATAAAGAAAATTTTCTTAAAGTAGCAGGAAAATGTCCCCTGCGACTGTTACACAACAATGTTATATCATTGGATAATTATTACTCATGTATTAAACATGAAACAAATGTGTACTTAAGTATACAATACTTAAATAAATGTACTCAACAACAATGCAGCACTTTAGTTTATGCTTCATTTTCACAAGTTGAAGTAAAAGATTTAAGACTTTTCTCTGCACATAAATGGTTTTTTATCTTTCACATTTTGAGCAGAAATGTGTGTAAATCCGTGTGGAAACATCACACACCTACTTCAGTGCAGTTATTTCCTGAGGAAAATGAATAGGTCATCTTCTGTGTACACATCACGACAAAATTAGAGGTTACATTTCATATTGGAACGAACACTAGTCCCTGGCAGGTGCTCTGGGATTTAAAACCGGAGCAACGGGGCGGCTTGTTAGAAATCTTTCTCTTAAATTACATAAATGGCTCACAGAAATCTATTTCTATTGACATTTTAGGCAAGAAATGAGCCATGCAGTTGCAGAATCTGTCTTCAATTTAACACAAATATATTTAGTTTTTATTGTTTTTCAAGAGTTGGTGCATTATGTCAGACACCCCTGATTTGCATGAAGTACCTAGATTTCAACTTTATGCAAAAGAGGAGCAGGAGCATTTCTTTCGTCTCATGAAACACCACGCTCCGTTACCAGAATGCATGACAAGGAAATGACGGATCCTTTGGACATGAACCATAAGAGACCTTATTGTGTCCAGTCCAAAGCACACCTGTGCACTAATCATGCTATTTACCTTTTTAACTAGAATAAAGTTTTAACTAGTTTTCAAATTCGATTTTGACACAGGAGATCTGAATTCTGCCTCACCTTGCAGTTAACTTCCCTCCATAAATCATTAGTGACTCTGCATGTGTGAGCTGCAACACATTGAACCACTTCTCTGATGTTTACATCGTCTTCATCCTAAATCTCTTTTCTTCACAAACATGGAGCTTTTTGGTCAAAAACACTAAAGCAAAGAACCTCTGTGCTGTTTTTTACAGAGAGAAAATATAAGAGTCACTCCAAAATCATAAATGTTTCAGCTCTTCACATCACTGAGACATAAAGTAACAAGACTCTTTGCTGTGGTTTCATGCTCTACAGTGATGCAATGAGTGAGCAGGTCAGCCAAGATTTCACTTTCGGCCAAGACTCAGACAGTCTGCATACATTCATTCTGTCTGAAACAGTTAATGTAAAGAGACGCAGGAAACAAAATGATAATTGGCTCTTTAGTTCCTGGAGAGCTGCCAACAAAACCAATAAATCCTGACTCGTCATGCTTTAATGGGAGTCATCACCATGACTGAAACACATCTTCAGCCAATCAGATCGCTTTATGTGTTGTATGACAGCATGTAGAACAGATAGAGGCCATAGAATAGACCACAAACTATCTGTAAATACTGTGGTGGTTTGTTTTTGTCACCTCAGATGCCAGACGAGTAGAGCTTACCTCACAGTGACTGACAGACCACTGTAGGAAACAAAGAGATCTGCAGCTTTTAACGTCCATGTTCTGAATGAATTGTTTCTGAGATCATTCTTAAGTCTTATGAATAAGTTATGGTTTATAAAATGTGAAAATAAGTGAACAGAACCTACCACGAGTGCAGATTTTGATCTGTTAAAGCTTCCTCATGCTACCATGCAGGTTTTTTAAACACTGGTAAATCTGCCAAAAATAGTTTCTCTTTGTTTTTTTTCTCTCTCTTTTTTGGTTCTGGTGTGTCATGTTACACATCATGGACACACCGGAAAAACAGGGAACGCACAATATGTAATTTCTGCCACTAGGGCTCTCTATCAAAGGAGAGACTCGGGTGCAGATCCAGACCCCCTGGAGGAATAAACACCTGGAGTCACATCAGATTCTGCTCTGATCCAGAGCCTTTTACCAACGGGAGGAGAGCTCAGAGATTGCTTTAGAACTTTTGGGATTAAGAAGTCAACCTGACTGCAGCAGTGATCTGCGGAGGTGACCTCCATTGTCAGGTGTTTATGTTCTGTAATGTTGACTGCTGACTGGAGCTGGAGGGGAAATGTACCTTACTTCATGAACGTAACGTTACAGAGAGGAGAGGGGAAAAAAAGAGAGAGAACCAGAGTCTCTGCTGAGTGCTGAGCTTTGTCAGAGGCTGACCTGAATTCAAACATTCACCATCTTACAACTAATGTACAGTAGAGGTGTGGAAATTTCTCGATCATAAGATGTATTGCAGAGACAGAGCATAAACGGGAGATGTCCGCCTGTGTTGATTATTGATTTGCCGGTTGTAAAGGTATGTCGTAACACAGACACAGACACACACACACGCCCTCAGTGGCGTGCAATAGCTCGCTAGCTTATGGCTAATGTACAATATGCACAAACATTCCCAGACAGGGTAATGTTTGAAAGTTTGATCATGTTATGTTTGGTCTCGGTCGCCGACTTGCTTCCTCTCTGACTCTCCTGAAAGTTAAAGCAACAGGTGACCAAGTGAAGCGCGCCGTTACCTGAAATAAACTTGTGGATTTCTTTGATTTGAACATTGTTGGCAACATATGGGATAATGTAAGTAAACAACTCATTTAAAAGCAGAAAACTCAACGGCAGTCACAAAAAGGGGTGGAAATTAGCATTTTCACCCGGGACCTGATAAATACCAGTGACTACTGCAGAGTCATTTGACTTGGCAACAAATGCCGATTTTACCTTTTCCCATTCAAGACAAAAGGCAGATGTTAGTGGGTGTTTGTGGGTTTTTTGTCCAGTTTGAAAGAGGTATTATTTACAGAAAAATAGCCCTGCAGGTCTTGCAGGGATACTCATCTTGCTTGGAAAGCCAAGCATACTAAAAGCTTTCAGCTGTTTCTTGTCTCTGTGTTCCACCAGAGACAGTCAGGCCCATCATTGCTGACAGGAATCACATTTGTTCTGACTTCATGAAACCACCCAGAGCTCCAATCAGGCAGGATGATGTACAACCAAAACTCTGTCCAATAAATAAAATTTCGCTTTGATTTATATGGTCTAATTGGTCGGTGTGAAACTGACGGAGCCAAACAAAAAATCAAACTGTTCCACGCTGATTTCAACCAAAGAAAACAAACTGAAGGGTCGATCACATCCTGTTGGTCGGATTCAAACCGCTGACACCAGACAGTCGAGCAGTGCTGATCTGCTGGCCGTCGCTCTGAGATGACATCACAGCCGGCTAATGGGAGTTTCTGTTGGCTGCTGGAGTTCAGGAGTTCAGCGCTGAAACACAAGACTGGGAATGAGGAGCCACAAAACAAAACAAAACATGAAGCCAACGGTTACAAAGACGAAACTGTTAGCTGGACTGATCATTAATGTTAACTTGGCCTCACAGGTTCTTTCTGTCTGTTACAGAAATGACAAATGAGGCCACATTTGGAGACAGAGGCCAGAGTTGGATCATCCAGTTGGTGTCTTGTATTCGTGATTTGAATAACCTCTCCATTCCTGCAGCAAACTGTGTGGTGGCTCTTTTACAAACTCATGCTGTGCAGACTAGTTGTGTTCGAACCCTCCAAACTTTATTTTAAGTTATATTAGAGATCGCAAAGTTTCCAAAGATATCAAATATGTCAGGTTAAACTTAAATAAGTGAAATAAGTGTAAAAGGACAAAACTTTGTAATAGGTGGCGACTCCACTGGTTTCAAGAAGTATGTGAGCTTTTGAGAACATGACCCTACTTCTCACTTGATTTATTACATCAGTAAACAGTTTCTTAATGACTTTATGGTCTCTATCCCTAGTTTCAAGTCTTCTACAACACAGCATGATGTTCATTTAGTAAATTATGGTCCTTTTAGAGTAAAATAGACAATAAAGCAGGGTATGCTGTAGGGTGTGGCAACCCTGTGATTGACAAGTTCTCCAATCAAGATATCCTCCCAAGATCCACCCTCTCATCCAAATGTGGTAATTTCTGGTTTCAAAAAACCAACATGATGACGGCTGTGATGCCAAACTCGAGGCTTCACGAGTCATGATAAATCCACAGAGAATTATCACCTGAATCTGCAGCTCCCCTTGGCTTTACAGTGCTTTATAGCTGTCAGGTCAGAGTTTCAGGTCATTGTTTTGCACTACCTGATCTGCAGACAGACACCGTTAGAAACTAGTTGGTGAACATAGCAAAGCATTTAGCAGTTAAAGAGACAGATATCTCCCTCAGTTTTTGGTGCATATTGGACTTACACTCATCATCAGGTGCAGTTTGTCCTCATCAGAAAAGAGGCTCTACAGGTCATCTGTGCACACAGCTTACTATGAACCATATTTACATCTATTGTTAGGTGGCGATCTGTAGTGGATGTAGTAAAATTGAGGGAAGCAATGGAGGAAGTCAGGTGACGTAGACGAAGATCCAGTCCAATTCGCTTAACACTGGTACTCTCCAACAGCCATCTTCAAGTCATATTTGTAATTTGGTAAAGATCGATCTTTTCAGTCGTTAAGGTACGAGGACATGTTGAATGAATGATGATGTTGCTCCGTAACTGATGGATGTGTAAATAGGTTGCTGTTTGCTAACACGTTCGCCAAATCCATTGAAAAGATGAACGTTGTGTTGTTTCTGCTGCCCCCATGTGGCTCAAAAGTTGAGTTCTTGTAGCTTTAAAATAAAAGATGTAGGTCAGAACTGACACAACATTTCAAAATACAGGGTTGAAAGATTGTTTAATTCTCCTCCACAACATTTTAAAGGGACTTTTTACTCCACTACTGTCTATCCATCTGATCAAAACATGACATGAATGAAATCTTCCTTCACTGTCAGAGGGAACATGTCAAACTGAAAGAATGAGAAGCAGGACTGGACCTGACTAAACTTCCTCTGATTCAACACACTGCAATTTGAACACAGGTGTACGCACTGAGGAGAAAACACTCATGTCATCTTCTGTTGTCTCATCGTGTCAAACTGATGGTTTCAGGCTTGTGTAACAAGTTTCTGAGCTTTGACCTCATCCTCTCTGGGGGACGCTTTATGGAGCGCAGCCTTTTGAATGTAGCTCAGTTAAATCCACAATCAAACTGCAGAGAGGGCTGTAAAAAGCAGCTCAGTTTACAGACAACATGAGCTTGTTTCTACTTTACTGTGGAGGCTGTTTTTCTTGGAAATACATGTATTAAAAAATCTGTCATAAAACAGAATATTACAATGCATTTATGGTGCTCAAATGTTTTTAATCTGCTAAATATTTCACGACAGTGCAGTTACTCAACATGCATCTGTCTTTTTCATAAATGTCAAGCTGCATTACTCTGAGCAGAATAAATGGATCAACCCCTCCTCTGTTTGACAGCCACACAGCAAAATATACAATCAGCATCCAGTCTGCCTGCTTGTGTGAAACCTCCACTGATTCCATATTTCCCTCATTAGTGTGCAGCGTGTGGGCCAGGTCCATCTGCCTCCCATTAACAGTGGCAGCCAGAGAGGCTCGACTCTCACACAGCCTCGACTTACGCAGCCCATGTGAAAGCCTCTATAAAAAGTTTCCCGTTGTTACCTTTGTGTCATGGAAAGTTGTCGTTTGGAGACATACCATGAAGTTGTTTTTTTTCCCTGAGCAAGCCTGTCACCTACTGGTAGAGCTGTGAACAACAGAGATCTGCGAGTGTCCATTAGAGGGTAAAAAATGTGAATTATTAGTCATTTTTTGAAAAGCAAAAGATGTTTTTAGTAATAAGACAGTAAACTAAAGTCAGATTCAGGGAGCTGAAACCATTTTTTTAAGGTTGACATCTGAATGAAGCCATGACTTGTTGATGAAGTGCTTTTTTGTACTACTCCTTGCATATACACATATTTACATCATATTTATGAAAAACATATTTTCTGTTTGTATATGTATAAATGTAACTGCATAGGTTCCTTGTCAATGCATTTTAGTGCAACTTTTTAATATTTTGTTATATTTTATCCCCAATTTTTGTTTTTTGTTTATACATGTTCTGTTTGTAGCGTGCAGGAGGCCACAACTGCATTTCATTATGCCTTCATGTGTTTTAGACAGACATTAAAGCTGAACCTTGAAATATTCATGAAAGGCCACAAAAGGTTTCAGCTGGAGTGACTTCATTCTCAGTAAAAGACGTTCATGTTTCTGTTTTGGGAACACAGATGTTATAGGTTGTCAAGTTGACATTCAGTAAGTATAAATATTAAAAGGATGAGAACTATTTTAAAAGAAATGGGAAAAAAAGGGAGATCAGAGCAGCTCTGTCTAGAATCATTCCCAGTATTTACGCGTTTACTGGTAATGTTTTCAGTCTGTGTGAGTCTGTGTGTCATCATGGTGGTCCTGGTGACACCTTTTATAGCGTGATTGAAAACAATCACCAGGCAAATAACTCAAAGTCACTTGTATGTGTCTGTTTGTATTTTGCGCTGTTGTGACACTATCGTGCTGACAAAAAGCTGTCCACAGACAGTCATGTAGCTCTACAGGTGTGTAGCTGAGATCAAAATGAAGGCGGATCTCGCCGATGGGTATGGTGCGAGCAGTAGGGAGAAGATGTTGATGCTCTTTTCCCATATTCGTTTAAAGTTGCAGATCACCGTTTCTCACGCTGTGTTCCAGACAACTTCAGGTCGAAAATTTCCAACTTCCGACCTCAAAGCGTTCCAGATGCAAGATGCCAAAAATGAACAAAAATCTTGGCTGAACATAACAAAATTATATCTCTTTGGCGAGCGTACACACAACTGACCTTCCAGCAGTGGAGCCTCCTCTAAAAGAAATAGAGGAGAAAAACAACACCAGGTAAGGGCACTTGAAAATATATCTAAACAGGTCATTCACTAGCCTTTTACAAATACTGTCGTCTACAAATACACTGCCCCCGTCCCATGGGTGCTTCGAATGTAGTGTGACATCAGACAGCTAGAGTAGGTGGACCTTCCACAAGTAGCAATTCCTACTTCGAGTGTCGTTCTATTGTACTTTTTTTAAGTATGAGGTTGGAAATTAGTGTGTTTCCAAAGACATGCTAACATTTGCTAATTAGCACAAAACACAAAGTACAGCTGAGGCTAATGGGAACGTCTTTAGCTTTGCAGGTTTTTTAATTAATTTAAATTTTGTCTTGATTACGGTGCTACATAGGTCAGAAGATCAAAAAACGTATGACAATTAAAGGTGCAATATGTAAGAATTGGCCACTCTTCGATACATACTCAAGGCCAATAAGGAGCTGCATATCACCAATGTAATCGCTAACTGGCTCTAACTGTAGCTGCCGTTAGCTCAATTAGCCATTCAGCTAGCGGTCTGGACTGGAAGCTCTGGGACCAGATTTGTGTTGGTGTTTAATAATAAACTTTATTTATTTATAATAATAAACTTTATTTATATAGCAGTTTTTAAAAACAGAGTTTTACAAAGTGCTTTGACAAAAACAAAGCAAAATTGTAGAGGACAAACGAAGTAAATGGCATTTACAATTAAGCAATTTGAAAGAAATAATTGAAGAACAGAAGTAAAGGAAAAAAATAATAAAATAAAACAAAATAGAGAAATGGAAATAAATCAGAATGGGTAAAATAAACAAAACAAATAAATTAATATGTAAACTCAAACGGTAGGAGCAAGAGCAAAAGCAAAAGGACGACATCACATAAAGGCAAGTCTATAAAAATGGGTTTTAAGAAGTGCTTTAAAAGAAGTTACTGGTCCTGCGAGCCTTATCTCCTCAGTCAGGGCGTTCCAAAGCCGAGGGGCCCTGATGGCGAAGGCACAATCACCTTTGGTTTTTAACCTCGACTTTGGGACGGTTAGAAAGGCCCCGCCGGAGGATCTAAGGCTGCGAGCGGGCTCATAGGGAGTTAAAATGTCTGTTATATGGGTCGGAGCCAGCCCCACAAGTGCTTTAAAAGTGATCAGTAAAATCTTAAAATCAATTCTAAAACGGACGGGGAGCCAATGAAGGGAAGCTAGGACTGGGGTAATGTGACGTCGTCTGTTAAAACCAGTTAGAAGCCTAGCTGCTGAATTTTGTACCAGTTGGAGGCGAGAGAGTGATATTTGGTTGATACCGGAGAGAAGGCTATCACAGGAGGTTTTGACTGGGACGGGCAGAGGGCACAATAAATAGACACCATGATGTCAAAACTGTCATTTCTTCACGTTATGTTAATGGATATAATTCAATATTTCTAACTAAATTCCTACATACTTTAATCCTACATACTTTAATTCTGATGGGGACAGTTCAAACTTTCATGGTAACCCATCAAAAAGTTGTTAAGAGGCTTTTAAGGGATTTATGAGTGAGCTGACTGATGATGATCATTGAGACATTTTCTGACACTCACAGAGCTAGGTTATTAATGTGAAATGATTCATTGACCTCTGCTTACCTCAAATGCAATCTGACAAGTAATTAATTCATTAAAAGGTACTGAATGATCTTCCTAAAAGCTCTTCACACATACCCAAAACTGACAACACAGTGAGAGAAATGTCAATCAATCAAACACGTGTCCACATGAGGAGAGGTCTAATCAGTCAAAATGTGAAAACACCTGTGCAGGTAAACCCAGCGGTTTAATCATCTCTGCTGCTGAGAAGGTGCTTTAACTGACAAGATCAGACCCGCTACATTTTGTATTATATTAAAAACTAAACAATTAACTGAAGAAATAATATGAAATCGATCTATCCACCATTCTTAACTCCCTTGCTTTCAATTGTGAATTTGAGGGGCATTTGACAGATCAGAAGACCTCCTTCTCCCTGTATACTTCATCTTCAGTTGTTTCATGCACTCAGTAAAAAACAAAATCACATCTCCTCACTTTTCTTTCCCTTATTCTCCTCTGATTGTGTACTGAATGCCCCCAGAGTAGGATGTGAGATTCTGCTTTTGAGCGTATTGTCAGATTTTTATCCAATAGAAACAACCTTTGTGTCCCGACCTCGGCTGCTGATTGAACCCAGATGGCGGCAGCTGCACGTTCTAATGACTCATCTCCTTCATCCGAAAGGCTCTCTTGAAATATGGTAGCGCCAGCTCTGTGTAATTGTGACATTCTTGCATTGTTTGATGTCCATGAGAATGAGCGGAGCAGTCTGCAGTGCACGTGTTGACTGAGCGTACCGTACATGTGGTGCAGCTCTGCTCACTGACAGATGATGCATGGACGGGCTGGTGTTTGGAGTTAGGAGGAAATATTTTGCCTCTGTGGTCGTGTTTATACTCTGACAGGTCTGATACACTGTCAGGGCTGAGCGATGAACGAGCTGCTCCAATGTGGTGGCTTTGATCTGAGTTGGCTGTGTGATCCGCTCTGTCCAAAATAATCCAAACTCGCCTCGTTCACACAGAGGAAGTGAAAGTTTCACACTTTTGTAGCTTGGCATGCTACAGAAGAAGTTATGGTTATGATGGCACAAAGACTGAGAAGGGAAACCAGTTTTAATGATCAGAGGCAGGAATGTGACTCAGTGGGTTATGACATCAACATACCAGTGGATCATTTTTAGCCATGTGGCCGTCCACAGACTGGCCCTGTGACAGTCACAGTCATCGTCCACCACTTCTGAAAATGTTGGCTGGATTGCCACAAAGTTTTGTACAGACCTGAATGGTCCAGAGAGCATGAAGCTTACTAAACCTAATGACCCTCTTTTCCAGTTTACTGACCGCTCAAAGCACTTTACAACACTTGTCACATTAACACACTGATGGCAGAGGCTGCCATGCAAGGTGTCGACCTGCTCATAAGGAGCAATTTGGGGTTCAGTATCTTGCTCAAGGATGTGCAGCTGGGAGAATCAAACCAGCGACCCTCCATTGACTGGACTACTGACCTACCTGCTCTACCTCTGCCTGGACATTAAAATTTGATGTATCGTACTCTGGTGATCGTCTCCATCATCAAGTAAAAATCTTATTTTTTTAAGATTCTTTGCATCATGACTAAATTTCTGCCAAAACTAATGACTTTCCCATCAGCCTCAAATGTGTGTCTAGTGCTAATAAGCAAATGCAAGTATGCCAGCACCATTGTACTGTAACTTGGACTCAAGTCGACTCAAGCCACTGTTTTGATGACTTGACTTGTCTTTTCTTTATATACAGACTGGATACTGCAGGTAAGACTGAAGTATCTTGATGGGAATAAGGTGACTCGACTAGCCTTAAAGCAACATTATGCCGGAATTCCTATTTTGTACAATTTTGCACCTTCTACTTTTTTTCAGTGCAACACAACTGTCATGAATTCAAATCCCAGGTTTCTGTAACAATCTGACAACAATCTATTGTTACATGCTAACTACAAACACAACTCAGCACGTCTCAACAATGTTATGTCTTGAAAACTCTGTTAAACCTCAGTTGAAATGGGCTGATTTGGCGAATGAGTTGAAAACAAGTGCATCACAAGACATAAAACTTAGCAAGCAGCTAATATTACTGACTATTCAGCAGCAACAAGTCCAGCTTGGTGTCTGTCTGCTGAGCCTGGTTCCATTTCTTGTGCCTAATATGGCTCTGGACCTCCATCTCCCAACGGTCCAAAGCTCTTCTGATAGCGGGTTAAACACCAACACTTCCCGGCGGTGCTGCGAGCAGAGTCCGCTAACAGAGCTCACTTGTAGCTACAGTTCTTAGATGTTACAGGTTGCTTTCAGGAAACTGTAAATCACGGAAAGTTTAGGCAGAGCAGCCGGAGGACATCCGAGGGAAAACAAGAAAACATTCTCTCCACAAAGTATGATGGTCACAAGTGTTACACACTGTTACAAAGCACAGAAACAAGTGATAGCGGTGCAGAGTAGCTGAGACAGAGAGTACATTCACACCTTTACAAGTCATTAAAAATATTTTTTTTATTTTAAGGTGAAAAAGTTACAAAATGTTGCTTTACCTGAGAACTGGAGTTGACTTGACTTGACACAAACAGTGACTTGACTTGCCCAAGACCAAATGGCTTGAGTCACATGTCTGGCTAACACACCCCAATAAAATGGAAAACATGGTAGACATTTGGCCGACTCACAGGATTCGTGCTGACTCTGAGAGGAGGTGACCTGCAGGGCGCCGTGCACCACGAGCGGAGGTCATCTGTAATGAGGCAGAACATCTCGGGCAGTAAAAAGCCAGAGGACGGGTTAATGTCAGAGGTATCGACTCCACCTGCTTCTCACGTCCACACGAGGGTCAAATGTTCTCAGCTCAGCTCACTGGTTCTCCTAACTGGAAAGTTTAAGCTGTCCATCATGGCAGGATCTTTGAAGTCGTGGCGTCGAGTCGTTAATGTTTATACCTGTGTCACTTTGATTGTTGCAGGGATTTATTGAGCTGCTGTACCATTAGGCTGCATACCTGCTTTATTATGCAGATTTATGGGAGGTGTTCAAGTGCTGCTCATGCTTCTGCTTGTGTTGCACTTCGTCACGGTCTCAGTCTAATTAAAGCGACTCTGAGGTTAGTGTGCACAGAGTAAATCCCTCATATTCATTGTTCAGTGATGTTTCATGCTTTATGCTTTTATGCTTCTGAAGAGATCAGGAAAGCTGTCAGACTGCTGTCCTCCGTCACAGCTGGTTCTCCTCCCGGAGGTCAGGACCCCTCCAGGGATCACAGACAGACTTACAGTGGGTTACAGGATGAATCCACATGAAATATGTCTCACATACAATAATGGAGAGAGGGGTCGTGTTTTATGTCGGGTTTCCATGTGTTTCCTTGTTTGTTTGTTTATGAGCAGATCTCAGATTTCAGCTCAGTATCGCTGAGCTGGGGCCTCTTCCATAAAGTGGACACAGTGGGAATTAAAGTCGAACACCTGACTTGAATGAAACTAACAAATCAGTCAGTGCTAAAGTGGTTCCACAAAGCTCAATCCAAGCTCCCACAGCCATGAGGTCGAATACAGATCAAACCGATCCACCATGGCAAACAGCAGTGTTAAAGAGCGAGCAGCGATGTTCAGAGCCAAGGAGCAGCGCTTACTTTCGGAACCCTATATGAAGAATTTAATAATCTTATCACAAAAAAAGGCAATATAGCTGCCAAAAATAAAATCAGAGAGTCTAGAAAGGCTGAGCGGTTTAATGTGTAAGTAGGGACTAATTTCAAGTGGGTATTTCCGACTTCCAATCTAAAAGAGTTCTAGTGCATCTGCTCGGAAAAACATGGACGCTCGCTGTGAACAGGCGTTTGAATGGAAAGTCTGCAAACTTCACAGCAACTACAGCAGCTGATTTAATAGCTAGAGATGTGGGTTTGAATCCAACTTTGCCAACCTTTGCCAAATGGTAAGTACATTTACATTTACATTTAGGGCATTTAGCAGATGCTTTTGTCCAAAGCCACAACCACAACATATCACTGTCGATATAGTAGAAAAGAAAAAATGCTATGTCATGCTATGCGGGGTCGAGGTGAAGTCTGAACAAGTGAGTCTTGAGTCTTTTGCAGAAGATGGCGAGTGACTCTGCTGTCCTGACATTGGTCGGGAGTTCGTTCCACCACTGGGGCGCCAGAGCAGAGAAGAGTCGCGACTTTGCTGAGCAGCCTTTGTTTGCTTACCTTGTAAGTAAGGTAAGTTTGCCCACTGGCCATAAAAGTGCTTGCCAAGCTATACAATTTGTCTATTAATAATATTTGAAGAAGACATTACCCTTTTTCTAGAAGGTAATTTCTTATTCCAACCAATTAATTCCAATGCCAATAAACTCCCATTGGACAAATACAAAATAAACACATATGGTCGGGTCAAAGTTCAATTAAAATTTTATTTTACATTCTAATCAACACAAGGTGACAGGCAGAATAATCAGTAAAACTAGCAGACACATTTATTAAAACAGCATTAAAATTATACATTTTCAAAAAATCAATCTTGTCACACAACTTGCATCTTCCACAAAACTTGAGAAATGTATGCATCTACAAAGCTGAACTAGCAAAAGCTAGACCTCATTTAGATGAGGAGGAGGAGGAGGAGCAGAGTGGGAGGTAAACTGGTCAGCAGGAAGTTTTGGCTGCAGCATGAGGCAGCGCTGACGTAATAAACTGTGTTGTCTGAGCACTGACTGTAGTCTTCACCACAGAAGTAGCTGGCAGGCATGCTGCTCCTCCAGAATGAGTTATACATCCTCACCGTCCTCCGTCCTGAAAGGTCAGAGGTCAAAGGTTCAACATGAGTCTACCTACTTTAAACATTTTGAATTCAGGACTTTGATCTGTGTTCTGGTGAGCTACATTTAGCAACAGAAATACACATCTAGCTCCAGAAAAAGAGAAGTAAACGTATAAAAAGAGAAATGAAGAGGTTAAATTTCACTCTTACTTGGTTCATAATAATCATAGATGACAACACTTGCTTCCTGCACTTTGCCAACTTTGTACTCCATGACCAGAGGAATCTCTAGACACATCTCGTCTGTTGTCACCTGAAACACATTTCACACTTTAGTCCTTTACTTCAGAGACAAAACATTCAGATATGTCGTGTCTATGACTCAGTGTGTTTCAGTAAAGCTTACAGAGTCCAGGTACAGGACGACTTTCCCCGGCTGTGTCTCCACCTTCTTTAAGGCCCCATAAGTCGGTAAGCCTTCTGGCGGCAGGCTGAAGCCGCTCAGCAGACCCACCTCCATGATGGCCATGCCTGTCGCATTCAGACCCAAACCCTCTGACAGACTGCAGAGGGTGATACAACAACGTGAAGATGTTAGAAAACTACAGTATGTTTCATCACGCAGACATAAAACCATTTTACTTATTAAGTTGTAAATGTATTTATTTTTGTCAAATGTGTGCATGAACAGAGTGTAAATCATCAGAAAATAAAGTAATAAAATGTAAAAATTGAAACTATATTAAAACAAACTGTATTTGTGTAGCAATTTCTTTAAATGATTATTTAAGTTAATAAAGTCATTAGAAGCATATAGTATTCATACTTACAAACTTTAATAAAAAAACAATAAAGAAATGTAAGTCACCGTATGAATAACGTTTTTATAAAAGTAAACTTTGGTTGCTAATAGGGGTGTCACAAATAACCGGTATTGACAATAATGAAGATATTTTTCAAATGAAATACTGATGTCATGTTATTGTTACACATATGATAATATAATTTAAATAGTCCAATGCCTCTTAAATAATTCCCATTTCTTTATGTTCTCGGTTTGTCCTAGTGGGTGGCGGTAATGCGCTCTAACGCTGACTGCCACCTGCCATAAAACGGAAGGCGAAGAAGCCCCAGTAGGTAATATCTCTCTCAACCGCCCTACACACTTATTTTCAGTGTAATTAATTTGGCAAAAAAGGGACAAAACACAGTGAAGTTAAAAAATGTAAATAGATAGATGTAAATAGATCGTGAATTCCTTCCGCCATGATTGTAGCAGTTTGGGCCACTGTAAAAAAAATGTTTTGAATCTTGTCAAAATCTAAATACAAAATATATGTACATTTCATTTATTTTTTTAACTCTATGATGACAAAGTCGAAACAAATATCCCAGCAGACTCTTTAGTCAACAGTAAACGCATTACACAGCACGAGAAGTTAAAGCATCACTATGTAGAAATTTGCATTTTGTGTGATTTGGCGCCCCCCACAGTTTCTGAGTGCAACACCACTGTGGTAAAAACAAATTCCAGGTCTGCAACAGTTTGTCAGATGTAATGTAGGTGCTGACTACAAACAAAACTCATGACGTCATAACAATGTTATGTGTTGAAAACTTGTATGTTGAAGTAAGCATGTATGTAACGCTGTGATCCTGCCCTCTCACTGAAGTTACATAGTGCAGAAACAAGTGATAGAGACACCATTCAGTTACAAGACACTGTACCGTCAACATGATGTTAAAGCTGTTATTTTCAGGTAAAAACGTTACATAATGTTGCTTTAAGTAATTGGATGTTTACACCACTCCTGTTTTCAAAATTTTTATTTTTTACTGTATGTTTGTAATCTTGTTATCAAATTCCCATCTGGTGTTTCTATTGTTTTCTTCTTGACTTACGTCTTTACTGATTATGTTTTACTGTTTGTAAACAGCCGCAGTAGTTTGACATATCAAACACAAGCTGTTGATGTTCTGTTGCCGATACAGTTGCATCACGCTGACGTCATGTGAACAAACGGGGAACGACTGTCAGAGAGCCAACCTGCTCACCTGCTGCAGATGTCCAGAGTTGCTGATATTGACTCTGAGTCTCGCAGGTCGACGTACAGATGAAACGCCTCGTGTTCGCCTGCGTGTCCGCCTGCGCGTCGTCTCCTTTTCATCAGCTCCTCCCTCCTGATGTTGTAAAACACGTTCAGCTGCGGCAGAAGAAGATGAGAAGGACAATCAGAGACAACTGTCATGTGCTGATTACAAGATTACTCCACTTGAAGAAATCCAGGACCGGATTGAATTACAGCAGTATTACAAGAAAATCACCTGCTGGCCTCAGATCTGAGGGAACTCCTGCTCTGTGTCTTACTCGATCGTTCTCTCTACTACTTTGAATGTTCCTCTGTCTGCTTTTTTGTGCTTCTTATGTGGTTTATTATGTCGCTCTATTTCCTTCCATCCCCACCTCTAGTTTCCTTCGTGATCTCATTGGATGTTCCTCTTCCCCTTGCCATGGTAAGGCATCTCTGGACTACTTGAACAAAAGGACTCGTTCTGACTCGAGGGTTTTTTGTCTCAGATGAAAGAAATTTGAGGAAATGAGGAAATCGTTTTAAAAATCTTGTAATCTCAATGTTTGCTTTAGTGGCAATTTGTATCACATATTTATGATTTCATGTTTTTTGTTGTATTATTGGATTTGATATAACCTCAATACATTTGTCTTTATAAGGTTCCAAAGTGTATAATGAGATTAACATGTCTAAGTATTTATATGCAATGGTTGTAAAAACACAGTAGAGCTGATACAGAAACTTGATGTGCAGTGCCTGCTCAGGCCTGTGTCTGAATGCTCCTGTTCTGATTGGTCAGCTGTCAGAGGGTGAATAGAAGTGCTGTAGCAATGGCCAGTATGAGGAAAATAATGTTTTTTGTGAACATTAACCCTCTTGCAACCGATTGACATTTACACTTTATGTTTATTTAACTTTCATTTTTGTATCATTTTGGCTGTATTATTGCATATTGCATACATTTTGGCAAAGGTGTTTGTTATTTTACAGACAGATAAAACTGTTGTACATATTATGAACCAGTAAAACAATTTTTTTCGTGCCACTCTCATTACAGCATAAAATCATGCATCCCATGTTATCAGGATTTCAGTCAGTGGTCCTGGATGAGTTTTTGTAATTTTTCACTAGATAGGGCAGTTTACCTGTATGTTGGCCCAAATACATGCAATTTCCCTCGTGTCCTAAAGGGGGATTTACCTCCTAGTAAAACTTGACCCTCATGCAACTGATAAAAAAAAAAACATATTTAGTAAGAAAAAATGTTCCATGTCAAAAACTGCCATAAAAATACTATATATTAATTAAATATATGCACAGTGGCATCATGTAAACAAACTGGTATTTAAAGGGTTAAAATCCTGAAAATGAATCAATATTTGGTCGTTATTATCAGGACTGATGTTGGTTGAAAAATGTAACCCAGTGAAAGATGAAAATAATATTAATATATAGTATTTTTAATGGCAGTTTTTGACATGGAACAGTTTTTGTTCTTAATGTGGTCTAAGTATTTTTTTATTATCAGTTGCATGAGGGTTAAAGCATTTCTAGTAGACAACCATAATAAAATAATGAACATGAAAATTACTGTGATATTGGACCTTTAATGCAACTGAAAACCTGCTCCTATCATCTTTGCTGTTGAAATGCGATCATGAGTTCATCACACCTATGAATGCTGCCCAGCAGAAAGCGTCCTCACAGTACATATAATTTACTGTAGCTGACAACATCTCCCATGACAGTTTGAACATTGCTGCCGTACCTGAAACAGAGCTCCTCCTCGGCCCACTGCGGTCACCTGCAGGTTCAGCTCCTCCTCTGGTTCAATCTGAAACAATTTGACACAAATTTTAGCCCCCAGATTACAGTGTTCTACCTGAATATCAGGGTATCCCATCAGTAACTATTTGACAAGTCTTCCATAAAGGTCAGTATTTTCATACTTTTGAGATACTAAGTCATTATTTTCAGATTAGGTTTTGTAATGAGTTATTGGATATTTCCATCAAATTGGTGGAAATGGGCTTCCATTGGCTTTGAATTTGTTCCAACTTGACTATTTGAGAAAGCGACAGCCCCGGGTTTAGAACAAGCCCCAAAAGTAAAAAAAAAATATTTTCATAGTCTTTATGTCACATTGCCATGACTCCCAGAGGATGAACTCTTCTGACTTTGACTCAATTTTAGCACTAAAATCAGGACAAAATAACAGATTTGGGCTCCACTGCTTAATCACAGTGTTCTTTGATTGTAGGATAAAACATTTTTAAACTCATTAACACATGTGCCTCACCTCTCTTTGGTTATTTCTACTTTTTAATCATCAACAGATGCTGAATCTGCACACAGATAATCTTTCAGCTTTTGTTTCTGATACGTGTTTGGTGTCAGTGTACCTGCTGGCTCTGGTGAAGCAGGTAGTTGTCCTGGCGGATGTGGAAGTAGGCGACGGTGTTTGAGGGGTTGGTGTTCACTTTGACGGTGAGGTCAAAGTCGTGAGACCCACCAAGAACTGCAAACTTGGACAAGGCCTGCAGAGCCACGACTGTGTCCTGAGACAGGAAACAAGATTTAAATATACACTGCATATCTTACCGTAGCTGATGGACTCCTGCTTTGATATTCACTTCTGATTTCCTGTTTACGGCTATAGTTGTTTTTCAGTGCGTACATGTGTGCATGTCTGTGCATCTGTTCCTGTAGACAAATAGTCATTTCTGCCTGACAAACCCTGAGAAAGTCCTTACTGTATTTAGATCTGCTGACTCAGTATTTATATCTTTGTTGTTTCCTTGTAGCATCTGTCATGCATGTTTGTGCATGTGTGCATTCATGCGTGCTAAGGGGTTAATTCCACTTTAGTCACCACATGCCCAGACGGCCACAGCCTCCTTCTGATGTGACACTAACCACAGTTTCCAGTTTAAAGTGACGCAGACTGGAATTTCTCCTTTTACATGAATCCAGTGTAACCAGTAAACAAGAGCCTTAAATCTGGTAAAGGTAAGTAACCATGTTTGATTTTTTATTTGCAAACAAATCCCATGAAAAGGCCAAAACCCATAATGAGTTAGCCCATCCCCATACTTTCTGATTTCTCTGACTGTGGCTTTCAGCTCCAAGCTCATTGCTTCCTACTGAGGGCATAAATCTTTAAAAAACGTCTAACAAATATAAAAGTCTCAGTAATATTATGAAACAACTGGTTACTGTAGTTTCTTTCAAACATTTCTCAAACATGTGGAAATTGTGAATTTGTTTGGGACTATTTTCAGCGGTGGATTAATCCACATTTGGTGGTCTAGTGCAAATTTGGAGCACAAGATGATTTTTTTATTGCTGACATTTACTAGAATCAGTTGAGATAAACTCTGTGGCCTCTCGGGCTGATTATAGACCAAAAACCTTTCCTAAAAATGGCATTCAGCATCCAGCTCATTAATTATTCTTTTTCGAATTTTAGTATCTCACCTGAGTGCTCCCGAATCCTCCCTTGGGGTTCCGCTGCTGGCTGAGCCACTTCATGAGGCCGAGGCCCTCTGTGATGAGACCCAGTTTGTGTTGAGAGAGCAGCGTGTAGGACGCCATCTCGATGTCCGCAGAGCGAGGCTGCCACGAGGACGACAGGCTGGTGTCCGGGGAAGACCACATCGGCACGCCATCTTCTCACAGAGGAGAGTCGGTAGAGATACAGGCATGGTTAGAAGAATCAGAATTATTTGGTGTATTATAAAAGAGATGGGGTCGTTGTACTGTGGCTTTTACATATTTAAAAGAGGAGGCCATGTCTTCAATGACTTCAAGACATGCAAAAAGAAAGCTGCTGAGAGCTGGAGAACTCTGGGTGTTTATTCTTCCAGAGACTCTGGCTCTGCCTCAGCTCTTTTCTCCAGAGACACAGCGTTTTTTATTTTATTTATTTTGTAAATAAAGTACTATAATTAGTCTCTCTTGCTGAATAGAGGGTAAATGTATTTGACTTCATGAACGTACAGAGTGGAGAGGATAAAAAAGAGAGAGACTGGAGCGAAAGAAAGAAGCAGAGTCTCAGGAGAGTGCTGAGGTTAGTCAGAGGCTGACCTCAACGCAGAACTGAACTGCTTGCTTGTTAGCTTAAGGCTATTGTACAATAAGGTATTCTGGCTGTTTGAGCTTATCAACCAGTTTATCAATCTACCTTATCAAATGGAAAAATTTAAAAGTCAGATGGAGACAGCGCATTCACCTAGCTCATAGAGCTAACATCAGCTTAAGTGGCTAGCTAGCTATAGCTGATAAAATGCACAAAATCACAGGTTAGTGGCTAGAAAAAGGCAGCCTGCTTTTGTCTCCCTCTTTGTGAAGTCAAGGACCTCTTGTTTTGAAAATATGTATGAATTTTGATGGTAAATCTGCCATTTTATTATCATAAAATACACGTGTAATCCTAAAATGGCATAGCAACAGTAACTTAGACGGAGGGGGAGTTTAGTGATTGGTTATTGGTAACTGATTTTACTCCAAGATGACTACAACTCAGTGAAGCAGTTACACCTACACATTTCATACACACACACACACACACACACACACACACACACACACACTGTACCTCTCATCTCGGCTCGTCCAATTAGCTCATTGATTGCTGTCGGTGCGCTGGAACTGCCGGCCAGAGCCAGAGCATAAGTGAGTAGGCTGAGGCTGTAGTTACTGGAGACGCCGAGAGCCAGACGGGTCTCCAGGAACATCAGGGCGGCAGACACCTGGCTCCAGTACTGAGCCTGACAGACAGAGAACAGGGCAGTGGTGTGTAAGCAGTCACTTCAGCTCAAAGGCATTTATGAGATCAGATCATAAAGATGCGGAGGGGTGAGGCAACATCTTTGGACGTGAGAATGTTTGTCTTGTTAGGATGTGTAGTGTTTGATCCCATCTGTGGTCACATGAGTTTGTCCAGCTTTCACTCTTCCTGTTTTTACACAGCGTTTATTAAAATCAAACTTTATTGATCCCTGTGGGGAAAACAGAGTAAGAGCCAAAATCAGGTCAAATTGTTTTCTTACATGTGGCTGGAGGGAGCAAAAGTCTTCTGTGGAGAAAAGTTGGGGTCACTTCTTACTCAAAAAACAATCTGTCCTGTAGCTGCAGTGCATTCTGGGTGAAGTTTGATTCTTTTATTGGCTCTCACCTTGATGTCGTTATCTTCCAGCAGGGCGATGAGGACGTAGGCTGTGAGCGACACAGGGCCATCCAGGCCTCCTTGGAGCTCTGTGTGGATGACCCGACCAGGCTCTTCGAATCTCCCATCAGCGCCCTGCTGGGCTCCTAACCAGGCTGCCGCTCCTTGGAGCACGTTGGCGTCAATGCTGATGAATGACCGTGCCTGCAGGAAACACCTCAGCACGAAAGCAGAGAGCCTGCAGAGATGGAGTTTCTCTCATCAGTGATTCTGAGGATATCTCTCCATGTTTTGAGCTACTAGTTTGTGACATACCAGGTGCTTCCAGATGAGTCGCTGTCTCCAAAGGCACTGAAGGAGCCGTCCATTCTCTGATAGGACAGCTCTCGCTCATAACCTGGTGAGAAAGACAGCAGGGATTATGCAGCAGTCAGGTCTTCCTCAGGCTTCTTCTGGGAATGTGCATGAATATTTTTTTTACATGGATACAGAAGACAAATTAAAATAATAAACATGTAGAAAAATGGCCTCAAAAATAAGTCAATTCATCTCCTAAAATCAGATTATTTTACTCAGTAGAAAGCAAAAATAGTCTCCAAATAACAGTAAAGCAAGTTGTTATGAGATTTTTGTAGGTTTAAATATTGATGCTAGTGCAGCAATATTCTGTTTTACTTTTGAGATGTAGATTTAGTAGAAATAAACACATTTTTATAGATTTGTTTTAAACCACAGACACATCATAAAGAAAATGTTCCATTGCTAAAAAAACATGTTTATAGGCTGAATGTAAAAATAGACTTTCCTTGCATTTTGTTGTGAGATCTGATTAAAAGAAACAAAAATTAAAAAAAACTATCGTTACATTTTACAGGTTTATAACTACTGAAGCGTGCACTGCTTTCTGTCCACTTCTCTTGATACTACCACTGGGGAAAGCCAAAACCAGAGAGCTCAATTATTTTTAAAGGGACAGTCGCCCCAAAATCAATATCACAGGACGTGAGAGGCTCATGCTTGTGACAGCATGGGATGCAAACATTAATGGCGTCCTCCTCGGCTCAGCTGGGTAAGTTAGCTTTGTTATCTAGCCTCTCGTCCAAGGGTAGATGCAGCTTCCTTCTGCAGGGTGCCATTGAGTTATTACTCACATTAAATCTAGATGGATACATAACACTACAAATAATGGCGTGTTCAGACCAAACGTGAAGAAAATATTCATGTCGTAGATGTGTTACGTACAGCTCTGGGTGTCCACAAATGGCCACGATTAATGATTATTATCCTGTCCCCCATTGTTGTTCATGAATGTCCGGACATCAGCAATGTTAACGTCATGTTTCACTTTCGCTTCAGTTCAATATTTTCAACTCATGCGAATGCTCGCTTGACGCGATTTTTCGCATCATTTCTTCAATCACATCTCGTCATTCGCGTGTTATCATTGACTTTGTATGTAATCTAGTTGCACGGAAAATTTGCATCACGTTTGGTCTGAACACACCATAAGAGAAAAAATATTTTGATTTGGGGTGAATAGCACCTTTAACACACTGAAAGGGGCCATTTTTAGTACATTTCCTTTTGATACTTTGAGTATATTTAACTGACATACTTTCACTCAAGTAGAATTTTGAATGTAACAGTTCCCTCTAAAAAAGTATTTATACAGTGGGATGCTTCTTCTACTTGTGTAAAGTATTTGGATACTGCAGTAACTGCCTCATGGCGTTAATGCTAGCAAGCTAACTGATAAGATCAGTGGCTGATGCTTGTATTTACAGACAGAATATTTGACAAGTGGCAACAAAGATGCTTCTTTTGTGAAATCAATGACTCTGTTTCTCAAAATGTACCACAAATTCAGATGGTTAATCTCTTTCTGTAAACTCCATATGTGCAGTTTCCAGGGTTAATGTGACCTGATCCATGTCCTTGTTCTACCTTTCATCATGTATCTTGTTGCTGTGTCTGTGGTGTCCTGGTCAGCCTGTCCTGTAGCGCTCAGATACTGCAGAACGTAGATGTTTGGTGCAAAGTGGATCATGTTCTGTTCCCCACAGCCGTATGGCATCTGGATGAGAGAGTCCAGGCCGCTGATGGACGGGCCGAGGATGTCACCTTCATCACCATGGAAACCAGACAAATCAGACATGATGAGTAACACCAGGGAGAAGAGTCATGTTTACTGATTGTTAGCCAAGCTAAACATGGAGGAGATGTTTCACTGTTGCAGCAGATTACTGATACAAATATTTTGATTTGGATGAGCTGCTCTAGAGGAAGATTTAATCTCACTGGGTGACTTAAACCTCTGTGGGTGGAGTCACTGAGGCAGTAATGGTGGATGAGTAATAAGAGCACATCTGTCTGCATAAGCCAAGCAGGTCAACTCTGAAGATTCTTCTGATATTTGTCAGTGTGATGATGTCAAATTAAAGGTCATATCTTTGTTATGTTTCATTTATACAAAGAAAGCTAAAAAGCATCTGGCGGGCAAAGTCAAATCTTAAAGTGGGCCAGCTTTGACCTGTGGGCCCCACTTTGGGCAGTCCTCTTTTAAAAGGTCACATATTCTTACAGCTCATTATTTTTGTTATGTATTTTTCAAAAATTAATCTAAACTACAAAATTCCTTGTGTTTGCCCTCCATTTATGTGTTCACAATCCAATTTTAACAATGTGTGTTGCTATTTTTGAATTTACTCTCAAATAGAAAGGCCTCTGTTAACCATTAACGTATGTAGGGTAGGCCAAAAGGCTTATAATACATGTGTATGTGCGCACAGGGACTAAGAACAACTGAGAATTGGTTTGGTCAGAAAGGAAACACACTTTAACTGTCGATCAGAGAGGGCAGAGAAACACATCTTTTCACCCGGGTATCTACTCCTCAAAATATCACCGGCAAACTTGTAGCAAAAGGCAAAGTTCAGCTCCGAGTTGAGTCTCAATGAGGAAAGTGAAGTAATCTTTCCACCGTTCACATGACAACCAGCTGCTTCCTCACTGCTGACACAACATTTAACCTTTAACATGACTACAGTGGTGATTCTCACTGTTGTTATAAATATCTATGTTCAACACCTGGACACAGGAAATTATGACCTCAGCACGCAGCATCTTGTGTTGCACATGTGTTGCATGTTGAACGTCTGCACCTTGTTATATTGAAACACTAACTTCCTGCACGGCTCGCTTTGAACACGTGTGTTCCATCGACCCTAAACCATGAAGAAACTACCTCTGGTTATTTTAATCCATGTTGTCGAGAACACGTGTGTACAATGCTTGAAACATGCTGGACTCCGTATGTGTGACAACGTGCCATTAAAAACATTGCGCACGCTTCAGGACAGTAAACTAGATCTGCAACTACTGACTACAGGCAGACCCGGCGGCAGAAACGTATTAGTGGGCGGGCAGGCCCAGCAGTTTTTTTAAAGAAACTTCTAATATCCATTATTATTACATTAGTCTGACCAAAGGGTTCAGTTTGGTCCAGACAGGTCCAAGGCGGGGGGAGGGTACAGGTGACTCATTGGGCGGGCCCAGCCCCCCTTATGACTACAAGTGCTTTCATTTTATTTTCATTGTTGTTGTGATCTGCTTGTATCTGTTGTGAATCTGTGTTTTCGGTGTGTTTACATACCAACGGCCGTCACTGAAACTCTCTCGCTGCCCTCCACAACATCTGCCGGGAAGGTGTAAATCACGTCTCTGGAAAGGCTAGATTGCGAGTCAGAAACCTCAAACAGCAGCGAGGTGGAGAACGACTGCTCGAGTCCTTCGGCCTGAAGAATCAACAGCCAGGAAATGTGGAAACACAACACACAGACAAACAAACCAAGTGAGTAATATTCGTGGGAAAGGCAGAGCAGTAAAACAAGATCAAGATTTCTTGGGTTTCTTGTCTGAAACACTTTGTTTGTTTTGGAGCTGCAGCCAGTCAACAGATGTTCTGATTAAAACAATCCGACTTTGACTCTTACTGTCGATGACATTTGTTGACCTCAGATCAAGACCACCTTGACTATATGCTCAATAACTTAGGAAAAAGGACACATAAGCACCTTGACCAGCACCACCATGCGAACGAAGTCGGATCCCAAAGGTGACATGGCTTTCACAGAGATGGGGATCTCTCCAAGGACCTGCGGCCTGATGGGAATGAGGACGGACGCTCCGCTCTGACTCCTCACTGACACATGACGAATGTTGGGCGTGGAGAGCTCCTCATAGTCTGGTAAGACGAACTCGAAGGTGTCACTGTGTGCAACAATCACCATGACCTGACAACAAAGACAGAAAGAATTCACACAGAAGTCCGACAATACCAACAGTAGGAGGTAACAAAAGACAGCATTCTGTTGAAACTAAATATTAAATTAAAACAGAAATTTTAAGGAAGACAGCTCTCTGAGGGTTTACTGAGCTCTTTGTGTAGGATTTAAAGAGAACCTGGGTCATGTTATCCAACACCTGCTGTAGTCTGCTGTTGGCACACGGTGACATATTACACTCTCAGACTCAACAGACTGATTTAAAGTAGATATATCATGTAGTCTGAGGCCAGCATCAACAACATCATGTGATCTACATCACGATGTATTAAGACTCCAGATTAACATCTTTGGCAGCGAGCAAAGTTCTTCATCAGTTCAAATGTTTATGCATTTCATAATGAAATATACAGATATGTAATTCGCTAAAATGCTAGCCGAAACTGGTTACACTACAGCAACAGAGTCAGAAAATTAAAACTCTCAGGAGTGTCCTGATCATGTGTTAAGAGCTCCCATGAAATTAGAATGAGTAAACAAAATACCCTCGATAGGGTAGTCGCAGACTTTTATTTCAGCCACCGTATTTAAAAAACTGTAGCTGTAGCTTTTGTTTGTTGTTGTTGTTTTTGTTGTGCTTCAATACATCAACATGGGGTTACAGAAGAAAGTCTATAAGAGATACAACTTCCATCACACCAAACTGATGGAAAAATACAACTTCATTGACCCAAACTGATTAACAACAGCGACTTGCATCATTCAAGTAAAATTATAAGTTTAGTCCTTTTTTTATTACTTATGACGCCTTCAATATTTTGCATGTATTAAATCATGTGAAAATCAAGCTTTTCTTGAGACCATCCACTCCAATTGAGTCCAGCTGTGTGAGGAGGGTCAGACTGACCTCCAGGTCCTGTAGCAGATAGTTGAACAGAATGACCTCCAGCAGCAGCTCCTCTCCTCGGATAATGTAGGCCGGAAGATTCAAGGACAGGAAGAAATCCTGGAACACTGTGAGCTGCAGAAGGATATTATGGAAACCTCATTATGTACTGTCTCATCAGGTGAAGACAGCACTAACAGTTAAAAAGTGATTTAAATCGAATGAGAAATTAGTAAAATAGACTGAAAAAAACACTGAATAGACATCAGCTTAGAGTTCACTTAAGTTAACAAAAAAGAAAAGACACATTTAGAGCATGTTGAGATGTCTCCTCAAAATGTTTTTTACAGGAAGTCATTTAAGTGATGTAAATACCTCTGCAGGCCTCTCCACGATGCCCAGGCCCAGGTTCTCAGACATAACGAAGGCGGTGGCTGTCCAGGTTGTGATGCTGTCTGGTACAGTCAGATGTATCTCTGTTGAGTCTGAATTACTGTGGAAAAAAGATGAGAGACATGATTTTAAATGTAAAACAGTGCTAAAAATATGATTCCAAATAAATACTGAAATATCAGGTCTGCAGTTTACTCCAAATGAAATCAAATTGGTTCTATTCATAACTTCAAAATGGCGACCAGGAAAAAGAGATGCATTTTTTTTTTATCCCCACAACAGCGACGGTTTTGTTTGTTGTTATCTGTATCTGACAAAGTGTGTCAGAAGATTTGTAGCAGACTGAGAGTTTATACAACTCAATCATAGTAATATGCTTTAATTTCTTTTGAACAATTTGCTCTTCAAGCACTACTCTGCATGTAATTCCCTCACTATACTGTATAATGCTAGTTTTAAGTATTAGAATAAAAAGAGGTGTCATCTGCATAGAGAAGCAGTTTGCAGTAAAAATATTTTTTCTATATATATATATATATATATATATATATATATATATATATATATATATATATATATATATATATATATATATATATAAAATATATGATTGTTTGTCTCGATCAATCATAGCTCCATTCTCTTTTGGGGCACACTTTTACACAGCAACATGACATGTATTGAATAATTCAATGTTTCTGAAGCTTCACCCTGTGTTAGTATCCATCCATATCCAGGTCTCTGGAAAGTTCCACCGCTCTCGTGGCTCCTGTTGTTGCTCCATATATGGAATGTCTGTCTGGGTCAGGTGATGTATTCCCTCCCCTGCTGTTTAGAGATGAGTGTCAATTACATAAGCATCACATAGTCACAATAGACTGAAATATACAGTAAGCTTTTGATTAACATTGTTTTTTAAAACTTACGAAATTCAGGCTTCAGATGATGGTCAATCATGTATAAAGTGGCATCCGTCAACGCTATAAGATCACATGTCTGCAGAGAGACACAGAGTACATGAAAAATACACAATTTACTCCATATTTGGCAGGAGAGTTAAGGATTAGGGTTAATACACGACAACCACTAGTTACATTTCAATGTAAATAGAATTCTGAAGTTATTCCTGTAAGAACAGTTGGCCCAGTGGGGAATGCTGGCGGGAAAAAGGGCAGCTAGGAGAGTCAAATAATAGGCCTGATAGCTCCACAGCTAACTGAGCTAACTGGCTAAAAGCAGCTATAGTTGGCAGTATAGTTTCTTTGGCAAAAATAAATGCTTTCTGTCCATCAGGAACTCTGTAAAAATCTGTTGAGGCAAAGAACGAGCAGGACAAAATATTTTCTCCAAAAAATATGATCAAGATCAGAGTCCTAGTCAGAGCTGCAGTTAATCACCTCGTTAGGACGGTGGAGTTAATGTGAACTTCACTCATAAAATACCAGTTCTTGCTTTAATACAGTGCTGATTCAGCACCCAAATAAACTTTTGAATTTAGTGCACATCATTTTCTTTCCTGTCATAGAAGGGGCATATTAATGTTGAATCATGAAGAAAATGGGGGTATCACTTAATTCTTGTGTTGGTGGATTGTTTTAAGGTATCTACCATCTCTTAAAGCCAAAAATCTCATACAGTACCTTTACTTTCAAGTGACAAAGCTGAATCAAGAGGACATTGCAAATTATGACTCTGTTTTGGATGGCGGTTGACTGCTGAGTGAGCCATGAAATAAGAATGAAATTGCCTATCAAGCCAGTCAACACAGATATAAAACCCAGTTTAACTGCCAAGGACCATTTAAAGGTGCATTAGGTCAGAGAGTGGTGTAAAGTTTCTGATATAAGTGGGGGTTATGTTTAAGACCAGAGGAGATTGATGTGCAGGGATGAGGGTAGGTTTCTAAGGTAGCTTTACATTAAAGTGTGTTTACAGGTAAAGTAGGCGCCAGGTTTTGAAAAGGAAGATCAACATACGGAATAAAAAAGGTGACTCTGGTTCTGCTGTCTCGATTTTGATCATTTGTATCTATACTGTCCATCATGAGTCCAACATGTTAATGTACACGAGTGCAATGCTAGACCAGTGGACTGATTTTCAAAACCTACATTACTCACATTAAACCTTAGCCATGGAGTGACATCCCTGGAGACATTTTATCAGATTACACACAGCTTCCTCTGGAGCCACAAAAAAGGCTTGATACTATCTTTTTTAACATATGCAGTAGTACCCCCCAAGACCTGTAAACACATTTTAATGTGTAAAATCAGTAGAATTACCCTTTAAGTCAGGGTTAGAGAATGACAAAACATTAATACTTGGCTTTTCAGCCGGGCAATGTTGGTTCCTTATAACCAAGACTACCATCTTTCTCTAAATGTAACCAGGACATTTAAGTGTCTAATCGTTGCCCAACATCAGCCTATTTATAGTTGAATCAAATCAGAAAACATCTTGTTTTGTGCGTGGTCTGCATATAACAGTTTTGGATGACAAATGATATTGTCCTTATAATTGCCGTTCTAGAGGGACTTAATTTGGAGGAATTGTTGGCATCGTAGTTACTTAATTGTGTATGCAAAGACATAACACATATTTCTGCATCCCACTGGTGATAATGTATGGCAGAGATTTGTACAAATACAAATAACTGAGTAAAGCAGGGAATAAGTTTAAAATGCTCATCTCTAAGCAAGACAGAAGCATAATCAACCATCAGTGACTGTTCCTTCTGATTAACAGGAAGTTAACACAATACTCTAGTGATAGAACAGATGTGATGTGTCTCTGGGGAAGGTAACCTTAAAGACGGAGTATGGATCTCCCATTCTCAACATGTCAGAATAGGCGTCGGCCATGGAAACACTGTACTCCCCCATCTCCTTCAGCACCTGTGAAAGCAACACCAACATCCTCAGAGCCCACAATGACCGACAAAACAGATCATGACACAAAAAGAGCACTTATTGTTTAAAACCTGTTTGACTGAAGGGGGACAAAACAGTTCATGGTGCCTCAGTTAACAATGAGCAGATACTGGGGTCAGGGGTGGCAGATTGGATTTCATAGAAGTGCCTGCGGGGGATGTTAATATACTGGGAAAAATATGGGTGGACATGTAGCTGGAAAACTGCTACTGTTGGAACCGGAGAGGTCCCTGGTGAGATATGGAAGCTTCTGGTGTTCACAGATCACAGGATGTACTGTAATAAATGCCAACTAACTATCTGTACAAAATATGTGACTCAAGATTTTTGACTGAGGAGAAATTATTAGCAACGTCAAGAATTAAATAATACACTTGTTTAAGTTATTTTAGCTAGCAATAATAAAAAAAAACTTTTAATGTTAGGCAGTGACCTCTAGTGGTCGTAGTAATAATTGCAGCAGCAAAGGAGGAAGTCAGGTGGCGTAGTATAAAGTCTGCATTAGGAGGAGATTGGGGTGGATTTTTGGATCAACCAAAGAACCGCTGTTCTCACCGACTCCTTGGAGATGTCATTGTGTGATCCTGCCCACTTTGTCGCCTTGTCAACCACCAGGATCCCTACAAGAGAGGCAGGTTCTGCCACAGCGACCTTCAGTGTCACATTGTCACCTGGTCTCATCATAGTGCTGCTCCAGCTCAGAGAAACCTGCCAATCACAGGCTGGTATGTTATAAACCATCATTACATACACTCACACCAGACACACTTTTACATCAGGCAAATTAGTAATCAGGTTTAGCCTAACATGGTAGCCCCAAGCAAAGATGGATGGGAAAGCTTCAAAATAGAAGAGTTTGTGTTTATGTTCATGTCAGTAATTAATTAATATATTGGGGTTTTCCACAGCCACTTTTGGCAGTGCTGAGTCAAACAATGCTGCTCCGATTTGCTTTTCCATTACCAGTTTTACCACGCTGAGTTGAGATGAGCTGAGCTGAACTGATAGACCTTCTCTGAAGTGGGGCCAAACCTTGTCTACCCCACCTCCAAGCAGGCTGCAGTGATCAACTTAGTTGCTACAGTAAAGCTAGTTAGCACTCATTAATTTTAACTCAACTTTTCCATGCACTTGACTTACTACCTTGGTATCATCACACTTACATAATCAGAAATAAGCAAAAAATGTAAATAACTGAAACAATGAATTACCTGGTTTTGTAACGCTTGTTCGATGGGTAGCCGTATCACATCGTTGACAATCTCTCCATTTGGATGCACACAGTAGACGATGATGCAGGCCAGAGGAGCCCAATTGATGTCTGGGACCAGAGTTAGAACTCCAGAGCTTTTCCCAGCAGAAACCACCTGACCTCTGGACTTCACCTTCACATAGAAAACAAATATGAGGCCTTTTTTTCTTTATTCTTTTATAAATGTTATACTTAAAGCTAAATTAATCATTGTTTTGGCCACAAGGGGGCAGACAAAATCCCAAAAAGGACAGACATATTGTAACTTTCTAAAGTTGTACAATAACAAAGTTTATTGATATAAAATTTTAGTTCTATAACGCTGAACATTTAAGTGCTCCACAAGATGTAAAACAGACACAGCACAAACAAACTTAATGATAAAATAAGATTGGACATTTGCTTATATTGTCACAGGGAACAATCTATAAAACAAAAGAATAATACAAATCTAATCTAGATAATATGAGAAACTCAAGGTAATCCTACAGTTGCAGTTAACTCTAAATGAAAGCCCCAGAAGATTAAAAAAAGTAGTAGTAGTTAAGTTGAATATTAAATGAAGTATCTTTTTTGAGTGACATTGTTGAACTCACTATGTAGTGAATCTCAGTCATTGGAAAGTTCCTTTCTATGTGCAGCGGGAGAGGTTCACCAACCTGAAGGAAGGGAAGATTGTGATTTAACATGTTTAGTGATTATTTTAGAATTACAAGAAGCCTTGTGAATGCTAAGAGTCAGAGTAAATACATCATCAGAGTAATTGCACTTCCCGTTTGACCAACAGTATTCTCACAATGAGTTCCTCATGTTCTTCCTACGTACCTCTATGGGTCTGGAGGGTTTCTGAATCTGCAGGTAGGAGTTACTGGGGGATGTGTAGCTTCTATAGAGCTGTAGAGTGCTGTGACTGTCCTTAAAAGAAGCCTGAAAACAAACAACAAATAAACAAAAAAAACAGAGTCTTAAGCAGTATTTTTCATTTTTTATCCAATAGCAAATGTACTATACCCTCAATAGATTGCAGTCAGCATAACGATCAAGTTTTAAGATGATATAAAGATAATCTTACATCAATTGTGAGTGTTTCAGTTCCATTCATTATCTGGATGTAGAGGGGTATCACTCCATCTGCAGGGACAGGAAACTCCATGTCTTCAGGTGGCATCTCCTCCGGACGGACGTGCATGAAGGGAGCGCCCAACGTGATTGCTTTACGAGGCTCCATTACATCCACCTCATCCAATTCCCAACTCCATGGACTTTGCATTCCCTGCATCACTGACACTTGGATGGTCTTTAGCTGATCTTCCGCTGACAGAGGCTCATCATTGTATGTAGATACTTTCAGCTGCAAGATCATGGATACCATTGACTATGCTTTTCAGAATTGAATCTAGTATGAAATAAAGAGCAGTATCAGATCTATTGTGTATGGTACAGAATGTGCAATAAGAGGCCCTTATCTTCAAATCTCATTGGAATAATACTTGAAACTGATACCTTGTTGATGACACTTTTTGTGCATCGAAACTAACTAAAACTTAACTAGCCCCATTCTTATTTGAAAAAGATGAATGTAAACATGCTTGGGTGAGCAAAAGACTAATTTTTACCCATACTACCAACACACATTTGTGTTGTTAAAAGTACCCGGAGTAATACTCGAGTAAAGATATCATGTTAAAAACTTACTTTCGTAAAAGTGAAAGTCACCCATACGAATAGTACTCTAGTAAAAGACTAAAAGTGTCTGACATTAAATGTGTTTAAGTACCAAAAGTAAAAGTAAATTTAAAAAATATATTTACCGATATGTATGTACTGTATACTTTTAGTTGATCAATTCTTTGCCAGACTGATGAACAGATCAGATATCAGTATCAGCTTAGTAAATTAATTTAAAAATGTACTACTTTGGTTCTGAGGCAGCATTTATTCTGCAAAGTAAGTTATCAAAAAAATATAGTGAGAAAAAAGTACAAAATGTAGAGTTGGAAGTATAAAGCAGCAGAAAATGGAAATACTCAAGTACAAGTATCTGAAAATGGTACAGTACTTGAGTAAATGTACTTAGTTACATTCTATCACTGACTAAAAATATTTTACTTGAAATTTTACTCAAAAAAGTTAATTATCTTTAACGCGAAAAGGAAATGGAAAAAGTATAAAAGTAAACAATTAAAACCTTGGAAACAAATTAGACTGAAACAACAAAAGATGTACTTTCCTTACCCTGGCAGTGAAGTTCAGAAAGGGCCTTAATATTTGGGGATAGCAATCAAAGGAAACTTTAAATCTGAACCTTGCCAAAGACACCTTTGCTGTGCTGTTATATGTGAGACCTGAGAGATGAGAAGCATCCGGAGTGAAGTCAAGAACACACAATTTCAGTGATATTTGTTAAATAAAACTCTACTGCAGTATGAATAACTACAGGCTTCATTACCTGTTAGCTGTTCAGTCACATTAACCACAATCGTCAGAAACTCATCATCCATGGATCCTTCATAGAAGGCCCTTTCTAGAGCCCTTTTTTTCATGGGGTGGTATTTGGGAATGTCAAACATGAAGTCTGTGGTGCCGTCAATCTGAATCAAAGCAGCAGTGATGTCATTAAGGGTACACTGTAAAAATGATTACTGTAATTTTGCAGTATATTACTGGCTAATAACTGCATTAAATTCTCAGTAGTACACAGTAATCATTTTACTGTGATGAAGTTCCACACATAACAGTAATATGTTGTGTTTCTACAGTAAACTGAAACACAATTTTACTGTGAAGATACAGTATTTTGGATGTTAAATTACCATTTTGATTCTGTAATAAGCATCTGTAGTTATTGTAAATATGCAAATTTACAGTATTTACAGTTACATCATAACAATACACTGTGTTTACACGCTTACCCAGCCATATTGCTTCCGAGCATATATTTACCTGTTAGCATGTTAGTATGTTAGAATGTGTACCTTGGTCGACCACTTGTAGGCCTGTTAGCTTGTTGTTAGTCTTTTAGCATGTTAGCATGTGTCAAAACAAAAAAGTATTATTTAAAGGCAAAATAGTAAAAAAAAGAAAGTAAAAGCTAATATTTATTTTTGGTGTGAACAGATCATCAGCCTGCTTCCTTTAAAATAAAAATACACACCTCACTGTATTCATCATAAGTGTCTTCAATACCATGAAAGTGATACAGGTATGTTATTATCATGTGTCCCTGAACAGGCTTGCCATACGAGTGCCTGAGGATGAAAACACAATAAAATTAAATAATGCTCACTTTATCATTAATACACAAACATGGAAATAAAAGTATTGAAACTGGATTGAAATGAAGGTTCTCACTTTGCTGTGATGGAGCCCCACAGAGTGTCCTCATAATGAATTACATCCGGAACGTTTATCACAACTTCAAATTTTGGCAGAACTGCAACACACAATGAATGGACTTTAGAGCTGGATGAAACTAGTGGTGGAAAAAGTATTCGGCTTATTAAGTACCAATATAACAATGTAGTAAAACCCTGTTACATATAAAAACCCTGTATTCAAAATCTTCAGAGTTCTGATACACAAATCTGTTCTCAGTTTTTGGACTTTTGTGAAAAACTGGATTCTTTTTTATTCTTTGTGTGTCAGAAAGTTATTAAAAAAACATGTGGGAAGTTTAGAGGAGAAATGACTCTATAGTGAAACTGACAACAACTCAGACATCTAAAACGCAACAATGAGACACAACTAAACACTGCTTTTTTGTAAGAGATCACAATCCAAAAGGTTGACGGTGTAACCTTTAACAATGTGTTATATTGTATGAGCTGTATAGCATTATAATATAATATCTTTATTGTTTTATAAAGCAAAATCCTAATCTACAAAGTAACCAACAAATATTTATAATACATGGATTTCCCTCCAAACTATAGTGTAGCGGATGTACATTATTGAGTAGCATTAATTGGAAACACTTAGGTGTTTAATGGATAACAATTTCTGCATTCAGAGGATGTTTACATGTAAGACAAAAAGCCCAAGTCTTCATGTAATCATCCAGTTTTCATTGTACAAAAAAAGAAAACTTACCATAATGGACCACACTGAAATGCTTCTCAGTTGAAACACTCTGTGAAACAGACAGAATATGAACCCTCTTGATTTCTGTGACAACATGACGAGAGGAAATAATATAAAATGTCATATATAAAAATGTCTGTCCTTCATTTATCTATCAATTAGAGTTATTGTTTCTTTTGTGTAGAAGTAAAGTCTCAAGGGGAGTATTTACAAAAAAGTGGACTTTCAGTCATTCATGGCAAGTCTTGGCTCCTTGAAACCAAGTCACAAGCAAAATCTCAAGTCTTCATCATGAAACTGCAGGTCAGGATGTAAATCTTTCATCACCATCTTTACTGGATTGGACTCTCAAGTGTTATATTACTGCAGCGGAGTCCAAATATATATACACAAAATAAAGCCGTCTGGTTTCTTTAGCTGAGCGCTTTAAATTGTGTATCTCAAATGATAATTGGTTTCAAGGACACTGAAAACATCTTTAACTTAATAAGAAACTTATTTTAACAAATTAGTAATAAATATTTTCCTACAAACATATTAGGCCTGTCCAAGTTTCATTCCATTTTTATCTAAAAAGATCTGAGATGAGTTCCTACAGTCCTTAGTCCCAGTAAGGTACCCCTAAAGGACTTACATTGACTGTCGTGACGATGGTCCATTCACCCAGAGGTGGGTTTTCAGACAGCTGAAACTCTTTGGACACAACCCCGAGGACACTGTCTACAGCCAGCCACTGTCTGAGCAGGTTCCCCCTCGGATCCTGGATGAGGTATAACACATGACATGATGCTGAATGGTGGAGGAGAAGGCATTGTCATGTATTGTATTTTACATTTTAGGGCATTTTAGCAGATGCTTTTATCCAAAGCGACTTTCAGTAATTCATCGAACCAGTGACCTTCCAATAACAAGACGCTGGCTCTAGCCCTGAGCCACAGCCATATTGTATTGTATTATAATGCTGTGTGGGAAGAAGTTGTATCAGTGTCTTTGATATTCCTGCAGTCATTTTTTACGTCACTTCATTTATCTAATAGCTTTGGTTACAAGAGTTACTTTACAAAATAAGATTTTTGCATGAAAATATATGAAAATACACGAGTAGCTAAAACTATTTGTCGATTCATCAGTTAATTGATTGACAGAACATACAGTATTTCATATTGTTTTGTTTATTAAAGCTGATTGCGCTTATTTTTTCTGCGAAGTAGTGTAAACCAGCTGTTAACTTAGAGTATTGTGTGTTTTATAAGGACAAAGCAGTTTCATTTTTGGGAGAACTGTTGCTTTAAACTAAATGGCAGGTGTAAGTTGCATTAAAATGGTGGCTACACCAGATGGTTGGGTTGATTGGTTATGAAGATGTTTGATCACTGATATGTCTAAATAGTATATTTGAGGAGTTAAATGATTTTTACATATGTGTACTGTACATTAATCTGAGACTCACTCTAATGATGATGTCCACCGGGCTCACGAAGGGTTTCCTGTCGGGGTGAATGGACAGCACTCTGATCTTCACCACCTGCCCCGGCTGATAGTTCAGTTTGTCTGTCTGAATGAAAGTGGAGAGGCATTTGGGGTGGAAGTGCAGCTGTGATGAGTTGGAGAAAACCTCGACGCTACCCACGTGACCTTTGACCTCCAGGATGTAAGGGTGCCAGTAGCTGGACTCACTACCGTGGATCTGCAAGGGGGACAAAATTTAGAGGTCCATTAGAGGTTTAACAAATAAATGTTTGTAATTCTAAAACCTCTTGAAGCTAATAGACCAAACGACAATGATTGTGGTTAATAATGGAAATCCAAGAACCTCAGTGACCTCTGTAGAAATCAGTTTTTGAAGCAGCTCCAGTGAGTTAAAAGCTTCTCAGGTGTCCGTAAACGAAAGGACGGCAGACTGAGAGCTGGGCTGCAGTCCAAATGAGATGCCTTAGCTTTGGATCTGCTCAACATCTGTCTGAATTTTACTTGATCGTATCTGGTTCTGTTCAAAAGTATCAGCTTACACTTCAAGGAAAAAAAGTGTCTCCTCTGCTTTAAAAACAGAAAATCCATGTTTGCTCTGGTTTCATTTAGAAAACCACTGATAGAAAAGAATTCAACCAGCACTGTTCAGAAAGTTATGTGCAACTTTGCTTTCGTGACTGTGGTCAAGCAAGCTTTCGCAAACAGCCGATGCTTGGATGTCAATGCCTGTCTGTCCCCACTGTTATGGTATGAGTGCTTGGAGCAGTCAAAAAGGATATAAAAAATAAACATTGCAGCAATAGTTTCTCAAGTCATTTTGAATTGTTTAAAGTCCTGTTGAATTTCTTTTTCTTCATAAGGTTTGCTGAAAATTTCACTGCTGTCCCGCTCAGAAAGACAAAAGATGACTTATTTTTCTGTGCATTTCTGGAGTTAATTAAAGGGAGAGTCAGCTCAAATTACACTACACTGTTCAAATCTGAAAAAATCTATTTCAGCTAATAAAAAAATATTCCTGAAGAGATTTGCTGAAATGTTCACGTGACTCTGACAATAAGCATGACTAATTTAGACTTATTTAACTGTACAGATTTTTTAAAAAATAATTAAAGGGAAAGTCTGCAGGCATTTAGCTCTAAACTAAAGTTTTGGACAAAGTAAAACTTTGACCAGATGATGGCTCTAGATCAAAAGTCAGTCAAAGTTATTTACAATTTATCTTGAGGGGAACATGAATGAGTGCAAAAACTTACAAAGTAATTTCAGGGCAAAGCTTGAAAGTAATTTGAATCTGAAGAGTCTTTTGTTGATGATACACAAAAGGTTTCACCTCCTCAAAGACACCAAACTCCACTGACAAAAAAAAGAAATTTTACCTTGCAGATCATTGTAAAGAACACTTCATCCACGCTCCACAAAAACAAACAAGCAAACTAAATAAATAAAATAAAACTCATCAAAACTGTCTTGGTAAGTTAATCAATTGTTCCAACAATCACTACCTCTGGTTTGATGGAAATAAACCTTTCTGCACAACGTCTTTCCCCCGCTGTAGATTAGTAATTAATTCATCTTGGAAAGGATCTATTTATCTATCTATCTGCAGTGCGACCTTATTTCATGTAACATAATTATTAGCTCGCTTGCTATCCTGCTAATATAAAACATTGAGTAAAACATGCTTCAGGTTGGAGCCACATCACAAGCAAAGCTACTTAAAAGCTTAAAAATGATGTACTTACAGGTGGCAAAGTCAGCAGCTTTGTTGAACCTTTAAAAGCAGAAATTGACAATAATGCTGTTTAATATCTCTGCAGGTAATTGAAATACATTCTTTTGTTGATGATACACAAAAAAGTTTCACCTCCTTCAACTGTAGTAGAGTTTGAGGCCACGGTCTGGTTGTCATGAATGATGTGAGCAGATACAGTGACTGGTGAGGTGGTCAGGATGGTGACTGACACTGATGTTGCGACTCCAGGACGGACGGCTGTGGGAGCCAGCAGTAGGTAGGAGGGCTGATGGTCGCGGCTGTGATACCAAACCTGGTCTATCTGTTGTCTATCTGTAGTCTCTTTCCTGTAAAAAATGTAGGTGTCTGTACAGACTACAGATAGACCCTCGAATTTTCCAGATATCTTCCCCTGGCTTTACCTTTTACCTGTGATTTTGCCTGTGTGTGTGTTTACCTGGGTAGGGTGCTCTGGGCAGCGGTGAGAACGATGAGGCCGAAGAATCTCCACACCTGGAGTCGCTCCATCTGCATGAGTGAGCCTCACTCCACGGGGCTTTGGCCAGAGCTGGAAGGAGGTGATGTCAGCAGCAGTCTTCATACCTGCAGATACCTGTGACCCCTCCTACTCCTCCTACAATATCACCTAATGAACTGAACCAGTGTCAGTTTACCTGACTTCCCCCAGGGAGGCTTCATTTGGGAGCAGAGACTGGGTGTTTCAACTCTTAGGATATTTAATCTGTTAACACGGAGGAAAATGTACCTGTTTTATTATTTATGGTCTGTACCAAAACAGATTTATAATATCTGTTTGTTTCTATTCCTGTGAACAATAACGAGCACAATCTGGAAAGAGGCATAAAATGAATATACTCAAGTCAACCAAGTATAAATACACATTACACATGAGATTGCATTTTGCTCTCGACATTGATTTAACATGTAGTACTTCCGCTCCAGCAGGGGGCGCTGCTCTTTTTCTTCTCGCGTTTTAAAGTAAGCGGAAGTCTCTTTACCTCTATGAGGTTAAAGGACACAGAGCAGCAAGTCAAGATGACAACATTGAGACCGTTTACCTGCGATGATTTATTCAAATTCAACAACATGTGAGTGAAATATTGTCAGTTTCACCATACAGATTATATTCACGAACCAGTCGTCTTGTATTTATGTGGCAGAGTTATGTGTACACCCTGTGTTTGGGGTGCAGCAGCGTTAGCAGGCTAACCAGTGTAGCCAAAGATGAAGGCTGGCTTGAGAGAATGCTGTGCCAAACTCCCTTTAAAAAAGTAGAGAATTTAGGTGTGCGAGTGTCATCGGCAAAATGGATATTTATTAATGTTTGACTGGAATAACCTGCGAATCCTTAGTATCTCCTGAAAATATCGGCACACATTTAATCAGCCAACTGACTGTCGTTTCAGTGAAAGTTAAAATCTATTTGCCGACTAACCCGAGCTAGGTAGCTAGGTAACTTAGTATCTGTCTTTCTCTTAGCTAGGTAGCTAATGTTAGCGTTCGTAAATAAAGTTGACTAGGAAAACATATAACTCTTCGATTGAGTTTGGTTTGTTTGTGTCTTCATAAAATGCATGAAACTAACTAATGTCTGTGTTTTGTCCAACAGCAACCTGGACCCTTTGACAGAAACTGTATCCTTCAGCTATCAATGTCAGCTAATCTGTCATTTATTTTCATGCCATGAATTAGTTTTATAAATCTCACATGTCTCTGTCTTTGGGTCTGGCATATTTCAGCTTGACAACACTTAATTTAAACTCAGTTTAGTAGGTGCATCTGATAGTCTGTAATTGGTGCTGCGGTTGAACTTTATTTAATGCTGCTGTTTCTAATATTAGTGTGTTTCATATCTAACAGCAGTCTGTAGTTTTCTTTGACCTTTGACCTCCAGTATGGGATCCCATTTTACCTTCAGTACCTGGCTCACTGGCCGGAGTACTTCATCGTTGCTGAGGCTCCTGGTGGTGAACTGATGGGCTACAGTAAGTTCTTCTGCTTTGTCAGATTTAAATATTTTATTGTTTAATATGGTTGAGATTGTCTTTTACAAGAAAATTTCCCTTTCATACATTTACATAACAGCTGTTTCTTTTCTCCCTCACAATACAAAAATATACTTGAACAGTTTTTATTTTCAATTTGGTGCACATTAATCTGAAAAGTCCTCTGGTGCATTTACTGTAGTTGTTGGTGGGAAGCACGGATGTTTGTAAAAGAAAATAAATGTCCATATCTGTCCTCATACTGTCAAGACTATCAAGACTGATATATCAAGGCAAAGAAGGTCAGGCAGATCAACGGACCGAAAATATATTTATATAAAAGTTTCCAAAAAAGGGAGAAAATATCATTTAAAATGGAGAATTGTTTTTTTTTTTAAATGTTTAAAGACTAAACATCCTATCTACACTAAATTTTGTGTAATTGAGTTTTGGATTGAAACACAATAAAATCAAGATCCCATAAATATGAGATTGTAACACTGAATTAATACAGTAACAAAAGCAAAATTGAGTAGTGTAGACTCTTAAATGAGTCACACTGTCCCTCTGTGATGATAACAATAATAATAATGGCACTTTTCGACACAGGGTTACAAAGTGCTTTACAGAACAAGTAAAAAACAGTACACACAGTCAATATAAAAACAAGAAAGCATAAAATAGCTCAACAACAGTCAAGATAAAAACACAACATGAATAAAAACAGAGCATATATAGCAGTAATACAAGCAGGATAGAGGGAACATGCCAGGAAGAAACCAAGTATCCTCATGAAATAACCTTCATGTGTGTTTGGGAAAACGAGCAGGTAAAAAACTGAAATTTCCCTACAACGCTTCATTTGTTTCATGTGGCCATGGTCACATGGTAGGGCGCACAAACAGAACATGCAACAATAACAAATCAATAGCGCACAGCTTAAGTTAAAATACACAGATATTAACTAAACAAAGGAAGGACAAATTATTCAAAAAGCACCTAATTTATAAATAAATGAGAGAGCTGACAAAGAGACAAAAGTTTGGAAATATTTCTGTCTCTTTGTCACCACCTGCTGGTCAGTTGATATGATGACACATTAATCATAATGTCTCAGCGTAAACACGCCCTGGTGCGTCTTCATAGCAATTACTATTTCATTCAAGTATAAAACATTTGCCATGTGTGAAGCTGTTTCATGGAGGACAGTTTGACACAGTAGAAAAAGTCTAGGTAGTCTTAACTTTAAACAAAGATTTCCAGACTCAGAAAGCCTTTATCATCTCATCTAAATTGTTACAAATACAATGTGTGCATGTGTCGATGAAACACCAGATTATGCTGAAAATTAAGGATTATATTAAAATTTAAGCATATTGCTGGCCCTAAAAACAAAACCATTGAAATTCAGCATTTTCACCCTGGCCCTTGAACAGATGGTTCTGTTCTTCAAATTGATCATCAAACACTGCATGTTGCATATGAAATGCTCTTTAATTAATTTACATTACAGCCACATATTATCGTTCATCACCACTTTGCTGAGTTTTGGTGTAGTAAATGTAACTCTCTGTGAAGCTCGTGTGAGTCTCTGATCTCACGGTTGACTCTGTTTTTCAGTCATGGGGAAGGCGGAGGGATCTGTGGCTCGGGAGGAGTGGCACGGTCACGTCACAGCTCTGTCTGTCGCCCCGGAATTCAGACGACTCGGCCTCGCCGCCAAACTTATGGAGATGCTGGAGGAAATCTCAGAGAGGTTTGTAACATCACAACACATATTGGACTGTAACATCTGCAGCACAGGCATGACAATTATTTAGAAATTAGATAAGTGTAATGTTAGTGTCACAGGAGCCTGTTCCAATTAAAATTTCAAGGTTTAAATATGCAAATACTGTAATAAAAATTGTATAAATAAAGCAGAATCTGCATTAACGTCTGGCTGTTTGTTTGTGCTGACATGTGGTTAACAAAAATGTGTCAGGTCCCTAAAATTTAAGTATTTCTTTTAGGTAATGGTTTTTCATAGGTTGTTTGTAGCTTAAAATTTGTTAGTTTTGATGTTTTTATTCTGAAAATCATCTCCAGACTCGAGAGCAACAGATGGCGTTGTTGACTGGCTCAGTGAACAGCTGATGACTGAAGTTATCGCCTCATAAAAACGTGTTACTGTGACCTTTATTGTCATCTTGTAGGAAGGGCGGATTCTTCGTTGATCTCTTCGTGCGAGTCTCCAACCAGGTGGCGGTGAACATGTACAAACGTCTCGGCTACAGCGTCTACAGGACGGTGATCGAGTATTACTCAGCCAGCAACGGAGAACCTGATGAAGACGCTTACGGTGAGAGCAGCTCTCAAAACAGAAACCAGATATTGGAGGCAAAAATACAGGATTTTTAATATATTCAGGTTTTGTGTCATGGGTTGATTATTCAGCAAATCAAATTTGCTCCTCTAAGAAAAACCTAAAGGGGCCATTCAGGCGTGTTTAAGTGTTGTAGTTTTTAATGAAGCATCAGTTTTTAGGCTATTTTCCAACCTTTTAGTGAGTTTTATTTTTGTCAAATGACCTTTGAGTGTTAATGTAGCAAAAAGTAAAGATAGTTTTGACAATGGGTCTGCCGCTGTGGTGTGTTCAGGTGCGGGTGTGAGGCTCTGAAACTTGATTGTTCTTCCAAACATCCCAAACTTGGCTGTCATTGACTGTAGTTTTCATAGTAAGCCAAGACAGAACAGAACCAGCAGATATTATACGATATTACCTATGAAAACTACAAACTGTCCCAAAAGAGGGATGCTGCCTGTCTAGCAGTGGGTAGGTAGCCGGGCAATGGATATAAGTTAATGGAGAATATATCATAAGCATGCAATTTTGTGGTATTTGTTAGCCAGCAAGCTAGCTAGATGTAAAAAAAAAAATTTAAAAAAAAGTAGTGTTGATGTAGTCTGTGATCCCCCTGTATTAGTTTGTTGCATAAAGTACAGCAAGTAAAAAGTGGCGTTTAAATATTCAGCATTTAAAGGGCCAGTCCACGCAAATTGCGAGACATTTTTCCGACTAACCTTTGGTAGGATCAATCTTGCAGATAGTTTGGTTTTATTAGCAGAGGTTATAAGTTGTCAGTCTGAGCTTTCTGCTGACCTGATACAGTGGAGGCTCATGGAATTGATACCATAAGCTACCAACACTTTCCTTAAGAACTGGTATTGAAGAAAGTCTCTGTAAAAGCTCTTCTGTGGGTTTTAACAGGGACATTTTCTGCAAAGACAAGCAGCTTTTGAGGTTTATTTTTAATTTTACCTTTGAGAAGTTTCAGAAAACCTGACAAATAAAACAGAATCTACCTGCATGGACAGGTATTACTGGAGCTAAACTAATCTTTACTGTATTTTTGATGAACTGACCCCTTATGACTTTCAATTACCAAACTAACTCTGGATGTGTATCATAAGCAAACTGTGCTGCACATTTATTTGTCTTAGTAACACAAAGCAGCAGAGGGCGCTGTTGCTCCACACAAACTGAATTCAGACTGGGGTTGCAGTCAAATAATCAATAAATGTAATTCTTTGCCTCTTCTCCCTCCTTGACCTCGATGTAATGCATCATAAGTTCAAGGAAAGATGTGAAGAATTAATAAAAACAACTGCAGTGCTCAGACAATTTGACTGCATTTACAGTAGGATTGCAAGGAATAGAGAATTCAAACAGCTGTTGTGGTCATTTCACTCAGTTAAGAACTGTGACGAGCAAAAGAAACTTCAGCTTAGTTTTTAAGAACTGACAGTTTGTCTTGTGTCCTTGTTGCAGATATGAGGAAAGCTCTGTCCAGAGACACAGAGAAGAAGTCGATCATCCCGCTGCCACATCCTGTCAGACCAGAAGACATTGAATAACAGTAGACTGTGGCTCTCTGCATCCTCATAATCATGTTACATTGTACATAAACTGTCACCATTTCTCCCTGCTTTTTCGTCTGAGAGCCACTGATTGTACAAATTTTACTTCCATTAACAGTCGAATTCAGTTTCATTTCCTGTAAATTTTCAATCAACATTTAATTGAGAAACAAGACAACAGGCGAGTTTGACTTGATGTTTGTATAATGCACAAACAAAAACATGGTAATACAATAAAGACTGTTCGCTCATGAGCTCATTTTGTTGTTTGTGGTATAAAACAGATCAGTAGAAAAATCAGTCCAGGATGAACGTCGCTCCTCTCGGGGAAACTCTTCTAAACATGAGTTTAATCTTTATCATCTTCATCGCCGTTCTCGCTCCGTTTCTCCTCTTTCTCTTCGCTCCGGCTCTGCTTCTCCTCTTTCTCTCCATCTTCATCATCACTGTCACTCTCGCTGCTGGTGCTGCTGACGTCATCGTCTCGATCATCGTATGTCGCCTCCTGTTCTGTTTCGGTCGCAGTGTTTCTGTCGGAGCCGTTTTCCGGAGGAGCTGCAGGCTCGTCAGAGGGCGATGTCGTTTCATCCCCTGGAGAGGTTTCTAGATCCTCCTCTGTCGTTTCTACTATCTGCTGCCTCTTCCACATCTTCGCCATGGCCAGCAGTTTGAGGTTAGGCTGGTTGGCTGCGTCTTCTGGGAAGATGTAGTCGTAGTACTCCTCCCAACCTGCGTCCGACTGAGAAAACGAGGAGAACACATTAATACCTGGGATTGGCTGCAACTAAGGATTATTCTGATTATTTATTCCTCTATGACTTTTTTATTTAATTACTCAATGTGTCCAACTAGTAAAGAACAGTCCAGTATACAAGGATATAAAACACAGAAAAGTGACAAATGCTCATATTTGAGAAGCAGAAAAAGTTTTTTTTCTTTGCTAAATAGCTTAATATTGAACTGACTGATCAAGCTCGAGTTCAGTTTAATATTAAGTAAATTCAAAAACATTTAGTGCTGTTTTCTAAAATCAAATATGCTTAATTGGCATGGCATTATAGAATAGTGCCAAAATATTCTAGAGTCAAGATTCATTTATTTTATCACTTCACAGGGTTGTGAAACTAGATGAATTTGCTGCTCCGATAATAAATTAACTATTTTTTATATTGGAGTGTGGAGGATGAGTTAACGAGTCTCAGCCTGAGGAAAGAAGAAGCTTCCAAAATCTAATTATTCCCCCATCAGATCAATCCAAGATTTATATTCACACATTCCATCTTGGGAAAACCTTTGTCTTTTGAATAAGGAAATCTTTTGTAAATCTTCTAAGTTCATGATCACTTAAGAGACTGTTTGGTGCAGTAAAGTCATGAGTAGATTCATTTCTATTTTATTTATTTGACCTTTGTGCCGTCCTGTTCTCACACTGCAATTAAACCCCTGGCATAGTAAAGCAAATACTCTGAGATGTATCTCTGAGATGCATCTTTATATTTATATTTATCGTTTTCCAAGTTATTTAAATTAACAGACAACATTTAAATGAGAAAATAAATGGGCAAGCTTCAGACTAACACAACCTAAAGAGTCTTGAAGAAATCCACATTTTGCCCTGAAGAACTACTTATTTATCAAAAAACTGTTAATCAGTTTATACATAACAGGACTGATGGAAACTTAGTTTTCTACGCTGTACATGTTTAAAAGCTAAAAAGTCTAAGATTTAAAAAAATGACTGGAAAAGAACAAGACCTCCACTGTAAAGGACTTTCTGCTGCCTGCTATCTTCAATTTTACATCATAATGCTGTGCTATAAACCAGTTCTTCTGTTGAGCTCTTACCCCGTCCTCCGCAGTCAGCTTCCTCCTCTTCTTCACCTTCTCCGGCAGCAGCTTCCTCACTCTGTCCCTCGTGCTGTCGGATCCGAACTCCTTCTCGAAGTCGCTCCAGGACTCGAGCAGCATCAGGCGCTCCTCCTTCTCCTCGCAGTTCCTCAGGCTCTTGTTGGCCTCCTCGAAGATCTGCCGGCACTTCTGCAGCCTGTCGGGGCTGTCGATGGACAGCTCGAACTTGGCGTAGCTGATCCAAACCTGCATGAGAGGAAGTTTTTAAGCATTTTGTCCCCCATATATTCAAGGAACACAGAAAGCTAAAATGTTGTTCTCACCTTGACGTGCTGAGTGCGCTGGAGCAGCCTTTTGTAAAGGTTTCTGGTGTTTCCAAACTCCTCCTGCTCAATTTCAAAGTCAATGTAGGACTTCCACAGCACCTGTAAGATAACGGACACACATTCTGAAATGATCAACAAATGAATTTCTATGTGCAGAACAAACTACGGCCTTTATGTAGAAGCTTAAACTTGTTGGTCTGAGTGAGACCGTCTGAGCAATGCAGTAGTATTTCTTTAGTCAATAATAAATGGTTATATGAACGAATATGCAGTCAGTACCTCTGGCATGTCGAGTCGCGGTTGTCGATGGCGAGCTCGAAGATGCCGCGGGCTCTCTCCGTGTCTCCCAGGATCGTCTCCAGCTCAGCAAACTTGATCCAGGTGGTGCAGTTCTCTGGACTAAACTCCAGGTATTTCTCATACAGCTTCCTGCAGCGGTCAAACTCACGCAGCTGCAGCTCAAGCTCAATGTAGCCCTTCAGCAGCTTGTTCTTCGGACATTTACCGATTGCTGTACCCTGAGAGGAGAAACAAAAGAGTGGAAAACACAGGTCAAACTGAGTTCATTTGCAGAAAGTTTGTCAAGTTCCTTAGATATTGAGGAAACTCGTACCTGTTTAAGCATCTTAGCCAGAGTAAAATTCAAGCACTAAATCAAAAATATCACGTCTAAATTTTTACTAAAAAGTCACTTTCTTTATTTTACCTGCTGTTCATTAACTTCAACTTCAATAAATTTTACTTTTGATTGTTTTGATCATGGTTATTTAATGCTTTATAATTTCAGAGTAAAGGATCAAAAGTAACAGTCTACATATGTTTTTAATTTGTGTGTCAGTTGTTTCAAGGCTAAATAAAGACATGACATGACATGTTTAGCTAGTTAAATAAGGGAATAAAAGAAATAAATGCTTCAGTTTGGGAACATTTATGTAATGTAAGACAGCTAATATCAAAACAGGTAAACTTGTTATTATAAACCTTTAGATTGACAGTCCATGAACAAGTATTCCACTAGGATGCTATTTCCAAGCTTATTTCTCTTTTTTTGCGCTGGTCTCCATGTTGATCTAAAAGTATGTTATAATAAATTTATAAGTACATAATTTTAAAACTCATCAGTTCTGCTGAATCTTACCATGACCCTTCTGGCTCCCTGCAGGTTCTTCTGTCGGATCTCAAAACTGAGCGTAAAGCAGCCACATCTTAGCAAACGTGAACTGAAACGAAAACATGACACACGATTATCACAATCTGAGTAATAACAGTACCTTGACTTTAACTGTTATATCAACTACACCAGCATTCTGTTTACATTCAGAGATACCAGTATTGTATGTATTATCAGAGAAATAACAGAGAGTCAGGACTTATTCTAACAAAGTGGAAAATCAAACATCCAAATTACCTTTTTATGTGGGATGAGATCCAGACATGCCTGATACACCTGCCTCGTTCTCTCAGGATCCTGATCAAACAATAATAAAGGTTTATTCAACAAATTTAACAGAGCTTATTGTTGATTTAGTATCTGTTTTTCATTGTGATGACATCTTAATCAATTTGAAATTAAGCTGATTGGCTGAGAGAATGACTGAGCGGGTTAATGAGGAATCGTATAATAATTGGTCTCTTTAGGTAAAATGAGGGTAGTTGTTGATGATGATGAAGAAAAGTAACTGAACTGACCTTGACCTCCAGCTCTTCGTACAGAGCGTAGTTGATCCACAGGTAGATGTATCGTTTCCAGTGTCTCTTCTCCTGGATGGGGGGCATGTTGGCGATGGCTCTCTCATAAACCTCTCTCACTGTGTCTGGGTCAGCGTCGTTCTCCACCAAGCGAAGGTAATCAACCAGGCGTCGTAGTTGTGTGGGTTTGCCTGAGAGGAACAGAAAAATGTTAGTGATGAAGACAGGAAGTAACGTTTACACCCACTGGTCAGACTGTTTTGCACCAACTAAATACCTTGACTTCCTCCTCATACTGGAACCTTCTCTTGCTGACGATGACATCCTCGATACCTCTTCGATCTCCAAACTTCTTCTCAAACATGGTGTAGTACTTGAAGAGCTCCTGTGCCTGGTGTTTAGGGATTCTGTCCAAAGCGTACTTATAGATCACCCGAACACGTTCAAACTGTAAAGGAAGGGACATCATACAATCAGAGTCATTCGGCAAGCACAAAGAATGTAAGGACAAAGATATGAACATTTTTAACAACTCTCCAGCAGAACAAGAAACAAAAGGACTGAGGCTGTAATTTGAATTCATACAGTCTGTTACAGGTGAGTTTTGTACTGAGCTGCACAAACCTCTTTCTGTGTCTCCTCAAACTTGGCGAAGGCCACAAAGAGGTTTTCGTCCACATGTTCCTCCCCGAAGAACTCCACTGCCCTCTCGTACACCTTCCTGCCATGGGCGATGTATCCATGCTTCTCTTCAAAACGAGCGTATTTGATCCAGTTCTTCACTTCAGGGTGAACCATGACGAGTGCAGAGGAGTTAAGGAATTTTTACATGACAAAATAAATATCATCCAAAGGTCACAAGATGTCATCTACTGATGTGTCTGATCAGAGCAGACAAAATTAAACATGACTGGTATGAATTGGGGGTGCAACAAATGATCAGTATGAAAATTATCATATTGACACTTGTGTTAGTAACTGCATTATACATTTTACATAATTTGTCATGCTATTTTATTTATGGTATTTTATTGTAAAGCACTTTGGTCAACCCTGGTTGTTTTAAAATATCCTTCATAAATAAGCTGGATTTGATTTATAAATAGTTAATATAATTTGCTGTGTTCTTATCTTGAAGGTTTTATGAATAGTCACTTTTCCTGTTCAGTCCTTGTTGCTGCTGTCTCCCTCTCCAACATAAACATGAAGTCACAGAGATGAAATCTCTCCTAACACCACCTCCTCTCAGTAGTTTAATCCTCCCAACACAATGCATTTAAACGCAAATAAAAGGATATATCGCTCATATATAGTGCGGCCTTTGTCCACTTCCTTGTAGCGCAGCTCAAAGTTGATGTAGGAGTGCCAGGCCTGCTCCTCAGGCTCCCACTCCATCCAGCGCTCAAACACCTGCCGGCAGCCGGCCACGTTTCCCAGCATCTCCTCCATGTACGTGTACTTGTACCTTTAACAGGACAAACAATCAAACGTAAATAAAGTAGGCAGTAGATATATTGATAGCCATGTCATAAAGTAATAATAATAGGCTACAAGTACACACTAAAGATTCTCCATCTGCCCTTTTAAGCACATAGATCCAAGTGTTCCACTTCCTGTATTTTCTAATGTAAGCAGCAAATATGAATTTCATTCATACCAGAACTGGTTGACTCGTGGGAGGATGGTGATGGCTCTGTCCCAGATGTTGCGGGCATGGTTCACCTGACGGCTCTTCATCTCCATCTCGGCATACTTCAGCCACAGAGTGATGTTGCGGTGATCGACGTCCAGCGCTCGCTCGTAAATGGAACGAGCCCTGAAAAAAGAGGAGGCAGCGATGAGGGAAGATCAGCAGAGAAATTTCTGTTGTAACAGAAACTCTGTGTAAAACAGGCCAAATTTAGCTGCAATATCACATCAGATTTCTTCTTCTTTCTTTTTTTGCCAAAATACTGACACCCTCAACATGAAAAGGACTTAATGCAGCGTGATGCAGAGGTTCAACAGTACTGACAGTTGTAACACTACTGAAATGTTGCAGTAAAATTGGATTCAGGAACAGTACCTCTGGATCTCCTTCAGGCTTTCCTCCCATTGTGCGTATTTGATCCAGTTACTGATGACAGTTCGATTCTTTCTGATGTTGTCCTCAAACCCCTGAAAGAAAAGACAACAATTTGACGAAAAGTCATAAAACAAAAGAGTTGTCTTTCTGAGGGTTCATTTGTTTCTGTTAAATTTTTGCTCTCGTTTCATTAAAGTCATAACATGAGCATTTGAGTGAATATGAGTCTTGGAATACAAGTATAATCACCTGATCTCACAGCTCAGACTTTAAAATATGGTGTATTGGACAAGTATTGATACTATAATTGGAGAATCTGAGTTGTTTTGGTCAGATTTCACACTGCGCATTTTCATCAGAACAAGCAGTCAGTGGAGATAATGACATGTGAGCACATACCTTTCTCTTCTTGAGTTTATAATCATTCAGCTCCTCTTCATCAGTGATCTTCTGTTTTGGTGGGGGTGGCAGAAGTTCGAGCTCCCTCTCTTTGGCTTCCCTAAGCAGCTGCTCAGCAGTGATCTGAACCTCTGCAGGAGCTTTATTCTTCACCTGAAATGCGAGAAAAAGTCATTTAACATGATGTTGCTCCAGTCCTGAGCATTGTGTTTTGATGTTCTTCATGTCTTACTGCTGAATAATTCAGTTTCTTTTTATCCCTTAACATAATGATCTTGTGCAATAAGTTTTCAACACAAAACTTAGAAGAATAGAAAATGTTTCATGAAGTAAATATTGGAAATGTTCTCGAGGTTACTGGGTGCAAATGACTGTGTGTGTTTCAGTATTATAGCAGAGAAAGAAGGAAGATGTATTTAATAGTGTAGTGTACAACTGGTTCTATGTACCATATGAATGTTTATTGGAGTGGATGACATAATACTTGATTTCTTAATACACAGCTATATCCAGGTTCAACACCATTATCCATACGCACAGTTAGGTTTATAGTAAATTATAAAACTTTACCATTTTTTTCTGTTCTGACGAGTGCAAGACTTGACATGTGGGGAGCTTTAAATGTGATCTAAACTTGTGTTATTTGATCTTTTTTCCAAACAACGAGTGTGTATAAGGTGCCTTATGCGTCCATGTGGGCTTGGCACTTGTATGTGCATGAAAACAAACCGTTATTACTACGACTATTAGCACTACCATTAAGTGTTTAATATGGAGCCAACTCAGGTTATCATGCTAAAATGCTAAATCTAAGCCTACCAGTTTGTCACTTACACAAAACCAGGAATAACTACGCAATATAGGATTAAAACAACACGTTTAGGCAACCCCCAAGAAGCGCAGCCTGGTGGGGAAATACAACGTCCTCAGTTAGCTTATGTGTGAAAGTCAGCTTAGCAGGTTTTCGAGCTCATGTTGTTTCCGCCTGGCTAACTTTAGTACCCTAAAATAACAACTGCATGTATATTCGTATCCGATGTTTCAGATATATGAGATCTAACCTTGTTAGAAAGCAAACACAAGCGTTATCTGGCGCTAGCTCGAGAAGTTCGCTCCGTTCAACTTTAGCGCTAACTGTTAGCATTAGCTTAGTCGAAGTCAGCTCGTGGCTCCTGTTATTGAGTTTTGGCTTCTTACCTTCGCCACCTTCGGTATCCGCTGTTTGCCCGCCGCGGTGGACGCCATTTCGCCGGCAGGTTAACTCAAAGTTTTACCAAACTTACTTAAAATGTTTCGACAACAACAAAACTGTGAGAGAAACGATTCGTTCACATCCACCGCCAGCCACCATGACAGTACCCAGCATGCCTTGCGACAGTTCCCATTAACCCCTGGTGCAGCGTTCTGTTACCATGGTTACATAGATTGGGGTTAGCTAGCTAGCTAATCCTGCGACGAAAAGTTACAGTTCTATGGCGCTAACGCTAACTTTACTTTTCAGTTAGTTCGTTAGTTTCTCATTTCTAATTTCAGACAAGAGTTATAGGATATTAAAAAAATACAAGACTGACGTTGTAGTTCACTGGGAGATAAATCTTTTACAGGTAAGTAACAGTTCATGGTTCTGGCTAAAATTTACACATTTAGCTAGATTATTATCTAACTTTTATTCGTTCTTGTTGTTGGTATCGTCGTGGCTGAAATGACACCGTCCCGCTCTATTAAAATCAGTCCAGGTGAAGATGAGGACCATAACTTCACCCAGTGGTCAAGAAGAAGCTGTTACTGTCAGAAGGAGTGAATCAGCGGATGCTCAGGGGATTGACAGCCTCATCAGCCCTTCGTCTCTGGCGGTTTTTGGAAGGGTCAATGTAATTCATCTGCTGTAAGACACAACATTTAAATTGTGTCTTTTTTTTAGTATAGAGAACCGACAGTAATTATCAAGCTTTCTGGATAGAGACACAGAATAAATTGGCTAGTCTTCAAGGCTACCTAAGCGGTCCATGAATTTGACAACCTGACAACTTACCACAGTAGTTTTATTCAACTTTCTATTTAGTCAATGTTAACTCACTTGTTTATTCTACTGCTGATTGTACAAAAGGCTCATTTTTGCACCATGAATACATCATAACTTATTAATTCTTTAATTCTTTATTTTTGAAAAGGGGCAGTGTACATTAATCAACCTTCACACAAATGTAAGTGCAAGCTGAATGACTAGTTATTATCAGCAGTCTCTTCGCCTGATGTTACATTCAGTTACACCTGTTGTACTGGGTTACCGTTTATTCTGTACATATCAATCCACAGTACGTATTGGCTTATTATTCATTCTGTGTAAGTTTCCTAGTGTCATTCATTCATATTATATATCTACAGTATATGCACTGTTTTCACTGGTACTTAATCTGTGTAATGTCTGTGAAAGCTTGCCTTGTGAGTAATCATATGACATACAAACAGAATTCTTCCAGCATGTTTTCGTAAAAAGTCACTGACAAAGTGTTTTGATGTCATCCCAATATGATTCTCTGCTTCCTGTTTCCTCTCTGCTCTCCGTCACCTTCCAGAGAGAAAGCCAATCTGGCCGTGACTCTGGCCAATGAAAAGGATGACATTGTGGCCCACGCTTCGTTTTTCGATCACCCTGTTGGAGACTTGGTGGATCCGGCTCACTGGGAACCTTTCCTGCAGAAACACTTCAGAGCTGAAAAATGCACAGTCTGTATCAGTCATAAATTCAGACAATACTGGAGACAGCTGCTGATATAGAGTTGTTTTTAAGATGAATACTGTTTATGCATGCTAACAGGTTTTAATTATAAAGTCACATCTTTGGCCCCTACAGAACTAATCTGGCTGTATGCGCATACTAAGACTTTTTCACTATTTGAAGTTGAAGTAAAGTTATTTTTTAGGTCAGGTGAGATAAAAGTGAACTGACAGCTGCACTGGAGAAAACTAAAGCTAATTTTTCTTCCCTCTGCAGCCTTTGAACACACTCTACCTCCACCTTTTTGTGGCACAGCCGAATTTCGTCACAGCAAGTGTAAAGGAAATAATGAGGTATGACAAAACAAGGGCAATTTGGTTTTAGTTTAGTTTTTTCAGTATTCTTATCTGGAATATTTACTTTCCAAATATAGCCTTACGTGTCAATACATTTGATGTGTGTGTGGTATAGCAGTTATAGACAGCTGGACTGTAAAAAAAATGAACATGACACTGGTTCAATTCCTAAAAGTCATGATTATTTTAAACGGTAGTTACTCTAAGGTACTTTGGTAGAAACAGTAACAGGTTAATGCAATGTCTGCCAAATTATAATCCCCTTTGCTGTTCTGATTCTTTTTGCAGGGCTGTCTTTAATGCAGTCGGAGAGCTTGAATACATCTGCCTGGTCAGCCCAAACATTGGTGTTTTAGGTGAAGATCATTTTAAATTCATTGTTAATTTACCAGTTATTCAAAAACTTGAATAGAGTTGTGAGTCTTATGATTGCTGTTTGTCCAGAGCCAGCACTAGAGGAGGTGTTTCAGCCGTTAAAGCACCTGACTGACCCTGGACCTCAGTGTTTGGCATTCATCTGCAAAAGACAAGAGCTCTGTCCAAGGCTTCATATCCGCCCAGCCAGGTGAACATAGAATCAGCTTAGAAAACAATGACATTTTTAAAGAACTGCTGCGTTACTGATAATTATTAATGGATTAAGCAGTATCAGCAAGTAAGAGAGTAATTTGAATCATTGTAATTTAAAAAATATTGATTGGTGGAGCTTTAACGTGTTGGCTACTCCTCTTTTTGTTCATTACAGGGTTGAAGATCACGATGATATCATGCACTTATTTGCAGAGCAGACAAAACTACTACAAACTACAGACATAGTGGATCAGCCGTACTTCCTGGCAGAGCTCATTGAGGCCCAGAATGAGGAGAACTGCACCGCTGTGTGTGAGGTTTGTTCCAACTTTAATTTTAGTTTAAGTAGACAAACCATTTACAAACATCCCTCCCGGTTGTCTGATCTTGTGTGTGAGATGTGATTTGTTCCTGGTCATTTCTGATCCTCTGCTCCAGTCTGAACATAATGTAATAGCAGCTCAGTGATGATGCTTTGACTGATTGTCAGGGACCCTGCTGGGGTCTGTTCCCTCGGGACCTGGAAGACGACAGATCTTCTCTCCCCTCCCCGCCAGTCGGGCTGACATGTGTTCATGGCAGCATATGGCAGATACGAGCTGATACTTGGCCAAGACATGCTCTCACTGAACATATTGTGTCCAGACATCTGAAGCATTTTGGGCTTTTTGTCTGAATATGTTCAGCACTCAGAGAACAAACAGTCAAACATTGCCCCAGAGGGTTGGGCTGTTCACTCTGCTCTCTTCAACTTTTTGTCAAACTACAGAATATGTCATTTTAGTATTTTGGGTATTATATTATTACCTTTTTTTATGTGTCCTTATCATGATTTCAATCCAAATTCAATCCAGCATGAGAATTAATAGCTGGAAGTGGAGATTTCTGTCTCACATTCTGAATAGGGTAAAAATGTTAACTAATTGATATCAAAATGAAACTTCCCCAGTTAATTGCTTGCATTAAGACAAATATTTTTTGAATTACAAGTTTTCTGATATTTTATATTTATATATGCACCAATTTGCATAAACGTCCAGAACATAAATCGGAACTAAAACAAACACCTAAATGTGTATGTTGTGTGTGAAAATGGTAAAACCTTCATTAACTAGTAGAAGGCTGCTGTGTTATAGACATACTGTATATTACATTCAAAGGGAAATACGAGTATGAGTTTATGTATTGATGTCTGTGTGTTCCTGCTCTCCACAGAGCGATGGAGTGGTCGTTGGCTTCATCAGCGTCACTTCTGATGTTGATTTAAAACAGCTGCACAGCTTCGAGTTGAGCGAGTTTGATGGTTTGTACAAACGAATAAAACACGATGAAGCTGCTGCTCAGCCTGACTCAAGTAAAGATGAAGAAGATTCACAGCAGGTAACTTAACTGCACCTCTGTAAATACACTTAACTCACATTACAGATAAATAGAGACACAATGAAGCTTACACTCACAAATAGGAAGCATCTCAGTGGTGTCTCCCTGCTGGAATTCTTTAATGAATGCAATTAAAGTCATGATTATGATATAAAAAATTGTTTTATTGTTATGTTCTTCTTTGTGGCATGTTTGTTGTTATTGACACTCTCACCTCTATGCAGGAGAAGACACAGTCGAATGGAGCAGGACAATTTTCAGAGAAATCCAACGCTTTCTGTATTCAGTTCTTTGCTATTGACAAGAGTTATGAAATGAGGTAAGGTCAGGATGAGGTCTTGGTTTTGAGTAATAATGAGCAAGCTTTCAGTGCCTCAGATATGAGGCTAGAGAAGTGATCGTAAATATTGGCAGTGCCGAAAATAAAATTAGGCATTGAAGACAAAGTCTAAACTTGAAGGGAAAATGGTGGCATTGAAATGTTTGTATTTGAAAAAGTTGTATTGGCACTGAAACAAATCTTTGGGACTGGAAAAAACAATAAAAATGAAAAAATGAAACACAGACATTAAAAACTATTATAATTTTTTTCTATTTTGATGTGTTTTTCATTGACAAATTGTCAGATTATAATATTATATTATTATTTTCCTTATGTTTGTCTTTTTTCAATTAAGCTTTCTCAGTGTCACTGGTTTTCATGTGAATTGTGAAAAACGACAGAGAGAAACAGACTTACTTACGCATTGAGAGTTTCAGGTGAACTCGTGCAAATATTTCAATGCCAGTGTTCCCATTTTCAGTTCAGACTTTGTTTTCAGTGCCAAATTTCCTTGTTCACTTCTCACTAAAATCCATTTAATCAAAGTTAGATACCAAAAGAAGGTTTGCAAATCTGGAAATATATTTTGAAAAGTATACCATATCATAAATATGAATATTTTTCCAGTCAGAAATGGATTTTTGAGGCGTTGCTGATGGCAGCTGTCCAGAGTTGCATCAGTCATATGCTGTGTTAAAGCAGGGAGAGTGACTGTTAGTTGGCTCCCGCTGAGCTCCTCTCACCACCGCCTTACCTCCCAGCTGTTACTGAATATGAAGTCGAGGCGCTTCCTGCCGAGAGTGAGCATGTTATTAATGAGAGCTGCACCTAAAGTGACAGCAAGGCAGAGCTGAAAGCGAGAAGTTGAGCTGGAAGCGGCGGGCAGATTGGTCGGCCAGTTGTTCCGCCACACTGATCACCAGATTTGATTCTGAAGTTGGCACAGACATTTTTTCACTTAACTTCCCCTTCCTCTTCTTCGTCTTCTCCTTCTCTTACAGATCAGTGGATTTTATTCCATATGCATTCAAACTCTTTCCTGTGAGTATTAATTTGCACATGACATTTAAATCATTTGACTCATGTTCTCCACCAGAAAAGAAGCATATGTTAATGAGCTATACAAACAGACAGATCAAATAAGCCAAAGATAAATGTCACTGAACAAGAGGTTAAATAAATTCTCCTTTGTCCCTGGAATGATAATTTGTGCCAGATGTGTGCAAGGTACAGAAATAAGTTTCAGTCTGTAATTATAAACACTGGATTCCTTTACACATCAGGAGGGATTTTAATCTTATCGAATAGACATGACTTTGATTTTCAGGTTTTGGAAAGTTAATAAAGAGTAAGATCCCCGCAAACTCTTGATGATATATTCTGCTCATTGAAGTGTGTGTGTCTCGTGTCTGCCTGCCAGGACCTGGACTTCTGCATCATCACTGTCCCGATGCTGTCCCCTGAGTTCCTGTTGCTGCAGAACTTCCTCAGGGTGCCGCACCGCACCACCACCTTGCTGCCATATGAACTCTACATATTCCCCCGGACCGGACTCAGGTGGGTCATCTTAGTTAATTTTTGTCTACTTCTCATAGGTAGCATCAGAACGTCACTGTGCCTGCCAGGATAGCAAGTTTGCCACTTTAGTATTTTCAGTGTTCATGGAGGAGGTCTCTACCTGTAAATGTAAATGACGTGTACAGACGAGTGACCCTCTGTCTGTGGTAACGGTGCTGGTTGTCCCAGCAGGAGTGTGGAGGTGAGGCCGGCTGTGGCTGCAGACCGGCCGGCTGTCTCTGATCTGGTGAAGGGTCTGAGTCTGAAGAAGTCCCTGCTGCAGGACCTGGACTGCTTCTATGAGACATGCAGAGACCCGGTCAGTCAGCACAGACATCAAACACACCACCTTCAGTTACTCTAAGCACTGTTGATTTCATTCTTGTGTTTCCTTCAGACTGCAGGCTGCAGTTATGATGCTGATGGAAGCCTGCTTTCCCATAGTGATCAATAGTAATCATGTAACCAACACAAAGAAACATTCCCTCTGGCTTTGTTACTTTCTTAATCCTATATTTGTCCCCGCCACTCTTACAGGTTCAGTTTTATTTTATTACTAATAACTCTCTCAACATTTTCCTCTTACTGTCCAGATACCAAAACCCAGGCGAGAGAAGCGCTGAGTTTATTAAAATGTTAATACAATCAACAGTCTCACAGCAATTCATTTTCATAAACAGCAGCCAGTGCTATTGGTTCATTTTCCCTTGGGTTGTGCCTCTCAGGCTACAGGCTGCCCTATTGAACACTGCAGACTCTACTCAGGGCTAAAATACTCCTGAGGTAACAAATATTTATCCAACATGCTTATATTTTGAATTACATATTCTCCTAAATAGACACTAAAGTAGAACACAGAGACAAAGAGGACAGAGCTCTTTATAGTAAAGATGTAAATACGGTGTTATTATATATTTGATTTAAAGTAGGATTACTGCCTTTATAATACAATATTATTTAAATATTAAACTCAATAACCAATTTCACCATAATATGTTAGATTCATATAAATGTATCTTAATGCAAGTAACACTGAGACTTCACTGTGCCCTCCACTTCTGAAACCAAACCTACACCCATGTTCCGACATTATTCCCCCCCATCCTGTCTTTGAATACACAATGTATTTACCTTCTCATGTTTTTTACTTGCCCATCTTTATTCTTTATTTATGGCATAGCAGTGTGCCACTACAACCAAACTACTACCAATTTTCTCCAGCCTGCAATACGGTCCATGTTTGTGGACCCCAGGAAGACGAGCTGCCTGAGGGCACAATTAATGGGGATCCTCACAAATAAACAACTGTTTGGAAGTAATTTTAATTAGTGTAAACAGTAAATAGAGAAAATATCAAGGTTGAAATTCTAACTGTGCCCCTGTTAACTTTTAAAATGAAACGATGATTGTTTTGGACAGTCGAGTGTGACTAGAGCTGGTGACGATGATTGTCTTGGAATAACGAGGAATATCGCACGTATGCCAGGGAACAGATTGGTGAGAATTCAGCTGAACGGATTTTCCTCTCTGACTGACACCCCAGCTGTCACTGCTGCAGCTCCAAAACTGATAATTACTTCTCAAATGAGAATGCAGCCACTTCATGAGTATTCATGGCACCGGACTGATACGAGGAGGTTCAATATTCAGTTCAATACACACATGTATATTCACATGGATTTTGTGTTGTTGTGTTGTTTGTCAGGACGGGGTGCCGCTGCAGGCCTTCGTGGCCCAGGTGGACAGTCAGGTTGTGGGGATTCTGATCATGAGTGACGAGCAGGTAGGTGCAGTTTACACCTCATCGTCCTCAGATGAACCTGAAACGATGGTGGATGTTTTTGGTTCTGTATCAATAAGGGCTTAATTGAAAACTTTTTACTTATAAAACATTTCTTCACAGCGCAATTATCATGAATACAGGTTGCATTGTGGGAATTGTAGGATCCAGAGCTTTTCAAGCATCCCCCTGATTCTGCTGCACTGATTCTAACTATCTGTCTCCCCATTCCCCCAAACTTTATGGAGGTTTAAATATATTGAAATTAATCAGTTCAATCATCAACATCAATCATCATTTATCATTAATGCCAAACATTATGACTTTTCCCAGCTTTTCTCTTTTTCATATGATTGTAAATTTAGTATATTTGTGTTTTGGACTGTTGAACAGATAAAACAGGCAACATTAGGATTGTGATTTTTTTGCTCAAGCCAATTAAAAATAATAAAAAGGGCTGCACGATATGGTAAAGCAAAAAATCATAGATTCATTTTTTGCATCACAATTTTCATTTTCACTGAAAAAAATCTGTTGGGGTATGTACCAAAGAAATGTGTGTTCTCACATCTGGAGAACAAGATTTTTAGGCAAGAACATCTCTGCAGATACAGTTCTGCATTACGATGCTGTTTTTGTCACAAATCTTACCTTTATTAGAAAATTGCAGCTTCTGCAATTAAGGTGTTGCACTTGGCCGTATTGCAATTTTAATAACATTTTGATTACTTGTGCAGCTTTACATTCCTACGTTCCATCCAGAGTAGTCGTATGGTGGTTAAATTGTGTTGGATTCATCAACAACAGTTTTTCATAAGTCTGTTATCAATTTGACATACCAAACATTATGATAATTTCTGGCTTTTCTCTATTTTATATGATTGTAAGTTATATATATTTTAGTTTTGGTAAAATAAGCAATTTAAAGATTAAGATTTTTTACAGTTGTTTGACATTTTATAGATGATCACTTAAATCAATCAAAAATAATTAAAAGATCACTTGATAATGGAAATATTTGTTAGTTTAAACCCTATTTTCTCACAATGAGAATAAAATACATCAATTAGAAAACCCTTTTCCTGTAATTCAGCCTGAAATATTTAGGATATTTGAAAATTTAAGGATCTTGACTAGAGATGGAAATAAGGAGAGAAAAATGAAATGGTTGTTTTGACATGTTTGTCTGCTCAACATAAGACTGAAAAGAAGTCTGCTGATGAGGTGAAGTCGGTTCTTTCTACTGTCTTCTTTTAATGTTTTTTCAATAAAGAAATAATGTTGAAACAGGTTCATATGATTAAAATGTTTTTATGCGACAATCAGCAGGAGCCTTTTCTTTGTTATAATTTGCATGGAACAAAAACAGATTCACTTTATTAAACTGTTAAAATGTTTCTCTGTCTTGGAGTTTATCTACAGACTTCAGACTTCAATATCTAATCTGTCTTTGTCAGGACGTCGAGTACATTCGAGCCCACTACAACATCGAGAACTTCATCTACTTCAGCCATCACCGCTACGAGGAGCACGCTCGGATACGCCACTTTGTCCTCAACGCGTCCTTCCAGCACTTCAGCAAACACTTGTTTAAGGAAGTGCTCCGTCTGGCTCACAAATCCTGCCTGTACCACCGAATGTACCCCCCCGACTGCAGCCAGGAGGTGGGTGCACAGGGACCTTCAGGCCCTCACTGGCCCCTCATCATCACTGGGCCCCTTCCAGCTTCTGTGCATGTCTGCTCAGATACACATTGTCATTAGTGTAATGATCCTCAGTTCATACACTGCAAAAAATATCCTTCAGGACAAGTCATTCAAATGTAGAAGTAGCAATTTTCTAGTCTGAGAATTTCTTAACACAGATTGCATGAGTATAAAACAGGCAGGTGAGTCCCACATTATGGAAACTCATTCAGGCAAACTGGAATTGTTGATTTATTTTTTAACGTGTTGAAGGACAAAGAATTTGACACTTTGTTCATGATCATTTTGTGTCCAGACTTGATAAACATTGGTGTTTAAACATTTTTTAGTTCTGCCAAACCTCAGCATTAAGCCTTGATATTTAAAGGAACAGTTCACCCAAAAATGTAAATTCAGTCATTATCTCCTCCCCCCATTGTGATGGAAAGTCAGGTGAAGTTTGGTAGTTCACAAAACATTTCTGGAGCTTCACAGCAAAACAGTGTTGCAGGGTGCACCCAAACAACTGAAGTAGCTGGGGACTTGTTTTAAAACCTAAAAACAACCAAAAAAAAAAAAACACAAGATGGCGCCATACAGCCCGTCCGGTTTAATCCAAGTGTTTGGAAGCCACAAGATCCTAAATTGAATTGAGAAGATGTTTTTTACACCCTCGACATGCAGTTGAGCTCTTTAGACAGGGCAAGTCTTAACGCTTAGCTTAGCAGCAACAGTGAAGATTTCTGCTTAAAAAGTGTGTAAGTAACGTCTTTTCAGATCAATTTAGGATCTCAAGGCTTCCGGAGACTAGGATTATGCTGGATGAGCTGTAGGAGAATGCTGCAGTGCTGTTTTGCTGTGAAGCTCCAGAAATGTTTTGTGGACTACGAAACTTTACCTGATTTTCTCATCGCACTGGGGGAGCAGTGATGACAGAATTTTCATTTTTGGGTGAACTGTTCCTGTTAAATTTGCTCCCCTTTCCTTTTCCTATTTATTTTTATTTGGACAAAGAAAAAACCTGCAGCATCTCAGACATTAGAAATGATGAAAACTGTCTCCTGTAGCTGTTGGATGCATTTGTTCATGTTAAAATGTTGTGGCTTCAAACAGGTCATTTTGTGCAGCGTGTGGCCCTCGGCAGGCTGCTGTCCCAGGGGTCGGGGCAGCAGGTGCCGACAGTGCTGCCAGCTCCACCTCTCCACACCATAATAAGACATTTCCTCAACGTGTAGAGGCCTCCACTTCCTCTGCTAATTACCTTCCACAAACAAGCAGCAGATTGGGAGATGATGATGTGCAAATAGAATAATGACAGAAGATAACCAGAGAATTAGCTCTGATCAGGCCGTGGATGAAGCATGGGGTGATGTTTTCCAGGCAGCTCATATCAGCGGTGTAAACCTTGCATCATCTAACCTCTTCATTATCACTCTGCCGCCTCCCAGTTACCTCCTGAGCCCTCACACTGATGCTGTTTAACCTCTGAGGGGATTTTTCTGAGCTCACTGACATCGTGCCCTCTTCTTCTGCACCCAGAATTCCTGTGTCCACCATCTGGATTTTGTCCTCAACTGCGCAGTCCCCGTCCGCCCGCGACGCCAGATCATCTACCCGCTGGAGGAGCTTGGCATCAACGCCCCTTCCAGGCAGATCACCGAGGACCAGGTGGGCACAGCAGCAGCTGGCTGACAGCGAGCAGCCTGCCAGGGAATGTAGATTAGCTGAAGGCTGCAGACAGAGGGAACAGCAGGGAGGTCATGTGACCACTAGACGGCGCTGTTTCAAAAGGGAAAAGTGACACAGAATGTGATTCACTTACAGGTATGGAGGGCAAACTCCAGTACAGAAACCACAGTATGATGGAATTAGCGCTGACATTTTAGTTTCTAATACACAAACAGCATTTAAAAACAGAGATTTGATACATATGAACTAAAAGATTGTAAACAAACATAACTAAAATCGTAGAAAACTCATTTAATTTAAAATACATCAATATTTCCTTTAATGTAACATTTTTTTTGTTAGTCAGATCAGGTTTCAGAAACACCTGAGAGTTCAATTTTATTTATATTTGATATCTGTGAAACTTCTGGGTTTCTGGGTTGAAATAATGTAGTGGTGTTTTTAACAAATCTCGTCTACAGAAGGATTTGTAAGTTGAAAAGGAAACATTTTCTGAAGAGGATTTAGAACTCATTTAGCTGAAAACTGCAGTGGAAACATTTCAAACATACTCAACTTAATGTTGAATCTCTATAGAAATCCTCTTCATATGGGAGTCAAATATGAAGTTAAAACAGTAAAAGTGACAAATAAAATTCAAGCACTGACAGAAATGAAATGTAAAAAAGGAATTGCTCAAAAGCTCAAAAGCACTAGTTGAAATATAAACATTCAAACATGCTAAAAACTAAGAAGAAAGGATGAAAGAAGAGTTCAGATTTTTTTGGGTGAACTTTCCCTTTAAGAGCAACTTGATTTATTTCATTCTTTTTTAAACCGGTTAAAGAATAAAAGTGACTGTTGAATAGTGAATAATGATAATCTCAGCTCTCTTATGTTTAAATTCTACCCTGAGTCGTGTTTTCTGGTTAAATCCTCTGAGCATGACTGATTTTAACGTGATTGTGATTTCTTTAAACATCCCCCACTTCAAATATTTACCACATGTGCAGCAGCGCTCTGTGTACACACACATGCTCATTTCACTCCATCAAACCCAGCCTGCCCCCCCCTTCACCTCGGTAACACAGCAGTCATGATTTCTGGGCTTCCGTGCAGATAAGAGCTTCGCCTCCAAGCTTCGCCTCCGAGCTTCGCCCCTGCCTCCGATGTCGGCCTCGGGATGATTAATCAAATTTAAAGCACCTGTTCCCTCTCTGTCAATACTGGATCGTATTACACAGAGGCGCAGTCATTGTGTTCAGGGAAGGTGAGGCGTCTCCAGCGTGATAAGAGCTGCTGCACCTGCTCCACTGCACATGCAGATGAGACAGGAGCTTTGTTCATATGAATACCTCATCTGGTTAATTCCTGCAGTATTCAGATGGATGCATGTAGGCATTTAATTTGACTACATGCAGTAACAAATGCTGGGTTTTTACATATAAAGTAATACTCAGTTTCAATAAATGTCAATACAGCGTCTGCATGAGACACACTTAGAAATCATTGTTTATCTGGCACAGTTCTTAAATATTATCCTGATAAAAGTGTTTTTAATAGATGACTTTTATAGAAAATAATAACAGCATCATTTTATTAGCATGTTTATATAAATCTCCAGTCCAGCCTTTTTAATCCACAAGCAAATTCAGAATGCTTCATTGTTGCATTTGGGAACAAAATACAAGCCACAGTTGTTTAATTCATCCAAAATTGACCCATAATCTTAACTGCTGAATGTTTAAAGTTGACTACGAGGTTTAATCTTTAACTTCAGCTTATCGCAAGTTGTATACAAAACAGAATGTTCTGTGAAAGGTCTGGATGTTTTGTACCAAAATGCTTTTCAGTTCACTCCTCTCTTTTTGTTTTTCATTCAACTTCTTGTCAAAAACACAGAATTTCCAAATGCATTTGTTTGTTTTTTATAATCATTAATCAACCAGAAGAGTTCACTGGTCACAAAATGAGCGAGACGAATACTTCAGTAACCCTGCCCCCAAACATCTCCAATGTTGCAACTCTAATGAAGCTAATCAAGCTAAAATAAGTATCATCTGAAACTCTCTTATTGACCTGCTTTTGTAGGGCATCACTGGCGCCTGAATGGGGGGACAATGTGACTTTTTGTCCCCCTACTTTTAACAATTATGATACAAAGTGGTAACGTGTCAGCCGCGTATTAAGGTCACATTGGCGACATGTTTTGTTTTTGCTTTTGGTACCAGCAGAAACACTGAACCCTTCCCTGCAGCCTCAGGTTATTTTAGCGATAACTACCCAAAACGACCCAAACCCAAGTTGGATCACGCAGTTCCCTCACTAGAGGATGTCATCAAACATCATCTACATGTTTTTGTCCCCCCACTGTTTAACCCAAGTCGGCACATTGATACTTATCGTCTCAACATTGCCACAGTGTTTTTAATATGTTCAAATTACATGAATATGAGCTGACTTTAATGTTAGGAGGTGGAGGGAATGGACGTTGGTCGCGTTGCAGCTCTTCGAGATGCCTGCCAAGCAAGAGACCACTGTTCTAGACAGCGTTTAAACATTTGTAACATTTTCCAGACATGTTTTCTTGACAAAATCAGGCATTTTTATCCAAAACATGATCCTTTTCCTAACCCTAACCAAGTGTTTTTTTGTGCCTAAACCTTAGCAGACCATAAACACAGCGTCGTCACGACATAAAATTGAACACTGAAGTTTCAACATATCTGAGGTTTTCAGAAATGTACATCCCAAACATACTGTTTATCCTGGCAATTGAGTTGCTGAGGAATATGCTGCTTTTGTTTTGTTGCTACAATTAAAAACATTCATCAGATCACTTTTGCTTTTCTGACGCACACATACATTATCCTATAGATTAACCACATGCTCTTTTATCTTCCTGCTAATCAAACCCTGAGCCACACCATCTTTCAGTATGTGACAGATGCCGGGCACACAGGCCCTCACGGAAATTATTTGAATATTACACAAAAGGTTAATTTCACCCTCGGGTTTCCCTCTTTTCACTCAATGCTGTTTTCATCCAACAAGGTGCATTGTGGGGCCAATCTGCCTAATTATAGATGATGAAGGAGCCATTAGCTGCCTCAGATCGCAGGGCGAGGACCAGAGACGCTTAGCGGTGGAGGAATTGGAAAATGAGAACACAGGGTTCAGCTAATTCCTGTGGGACTCTTTTGTAATTATTGTGGAAAAGTGTTCCTTAACTGTAAGGTCACACATTTGATCCCTGTGTTTCCATCTCATTAGAATCCAAGGCTGCACTTAATGAAATCCTCATATTTTTCTGACTGTGTTTATTGAGTTTTGAATGTATAAATATAAAGCAAACACTTGATTGACACACAAACAAGGGAAGATAGCGGGATGATGGTACACAGAGCATAAAATAGGAAAAATACAATTTTAAAAAATTAATAATTACAAAAGGAGCGTTTCAAAGATCAATACACAACTATCTCAGTGTGAAGGGTCTACAGATGACAGTGATGACAGTGACAATTAGTGTTCACCTGAGCCTCTTTAGTCTAAGGTTCTGCATCACCTCCCTCAACCTCCAAGTAGGACTAGGAGGTTATTCCAGGTCAGAAAAATGATTCCCAGTGAATGAAGTTTTTGTAGCTTACCAAAACAAAGCGCCAAGGACACCGGAGAACAGACGAACATTTTGTGACAGATTCCCCTCCTCATTATGCTAATTAAAAAATATAATTCAGGTGGCATAAGGGTTATTTAAAACTAATTTAGTGTTGCTAATTAGACACATTTTTTCTAGAATTTCTAAAAGACAGTTTGTAGATATAATCATACATCTATCTCCTGTTATAAGGCTGTTTTCTGTTGAAAAAAACTTATATATACAGTCATCCACTGGTGATTATACACTAATGAAAAGACAATTATGAATATTATATTTAATATCTGCCAATAGATCCTCTTAAATCCTACACACTGGACCTTTGAGAGTAATACAATTATTAAATAAAGCTCTTTAAATAATAACACCCCTGAAAATCTTGCTCCTGCTGACCTCCAGTGGTTTAACTTCTCAGCTTGCTGCAGTGATGTACAGGTGTACTCCTGGCCCCCATGACGTCACAGTTGGGTGTGGTCACAGGTGTAAGGAAGCAAATTTCTGACCACACGCAGCAGGTGAAATAGACTTGGAACTGTCCCCTCAGGGCAGTAAAGCACTGCTCTTCAGTCTGTTGTTAAGATACTATAAACTGTGTGACGACGTGTTTACAAGTCGCACATTTTATGGAAAAATTGTCACTAACACAGAGTTTTATTGGTTTTACCAAACAAGTTTGTAGACAATTTGGAAGCAGAGTTGTGCACAGAAGAAAATGATCAGCTCACCTTAAAGTTCATTCCTGTTGCATAAAAAATAAACACTTCATTTTGGGCCGAAAACCATTTCCTCAGGCTTCCTGATGGCCTCTGGGTTTAGGTGTCGACTGTGAACCGCAACATCCTGGTTTTATGTCTGTCTGGGGACCTTTGTGGGATGTCATTCCCTTTTCTTTCACTTCATTTCCTGTCATCACTCTACATCTCGCTAAATGTCCCAAAATATAAAAAAAAGAAAAAAGGACATGATTTTTCCGGGTATACAAATGCCAAATTCAAGGGGAAAAAAAAAAAGACTTTTGGGTTTCGGTTTTGAAAGATACAGAACATTTCTCCAGAGTCATCTGAGTGCTTCAGCTTATAAAATATACCAAGAGTCTGTTGTGGAATATCTCAGCCTCTACATCTACCTGCTTTAGCTTCTCTAATGTCCGTTGGTCTTTGGAAAATCTGAATTAGCCAACCACCTGTAAAAGGAAGGTGCATCACTCAGCAAAGATTTCAAAAGATCTGACACAAACGTTGCTCTAACTTTACAGACTATAAAGGTTTTTTTCCTGAAAGCTGGACTGTCTCTTCAGCAGGCAGATTAAGTGCTTTAATGAAAGCTCGTTGCTGTTTCATCCTGTGATGCTCAAATGGAAGAAAATTGGGCACATCATTTTTTAATGCTTTTAGTGTATTAATAATTAAGGCCACATGCATTTGATGGATTATTTAATTTTCAGGAAATGGCACCAGTCATTTAGAGAGTGACGAATTCCCTCCAGATTTCTTCACTGAAGTAAAACCAGTGAATCTGTCCGACTGTCTTCTCTCTCTGTTTCTCTCAGGCACCGTTTGCTCTCAGCCTCATCAGCAGGAAGTTAACCATGGAGCCAAAGGTCACCGTTAATGCCAGGATTGTGGTGGTGGGGGCGTCAGACACAGGTTTATCTTTCCTTGAGGTGCTTTGTTTCTGGTGAGTCAGCCTCAGAACAAACTCTGTGTTGTGATTGTTATCAGAAATGTGCAGGAAAGTGTGTCTGTATGGGTCCTTTCTGATTTAGTAGCAGCAGTGACAAATAATGTCATAGTTCATCTCCATCGGATTCACTACTTAAGGGGCCCTGGGGCAAAAATTTAGTGTCAGGCCTCATTAACCCCCCCCCCCAACAGACACACACAGACACACACCTCTCACCATCTGTGTATTGTTTATGCACCCTGTCATCTCCGAGTTACCATCAAGAACAGTGAATAACAGCCTGCTGCCAGAAATACCACCAAATCCACATTAATCCGCCACTGAAAATAGTCCCCATCAAATGCGCTGTTTCTTTCTGTTTGAGGAACATTTGGTAATAACTACAGTGAGCAACTGTTTTGGGGAACTCGTGAGCTGTTATTTAAAATGAAACTATAAACTTGTGACCTTTACTTGAAGTTTTACTGTACGTCTTTAGTGGGAACAGTTGGGATTGGGTTTGAGGGCCACAAGCAGGAAGTATTGTGAGACACATTGTTGGTCCAGGTCTTTTCATGGGATCTGTGGACAATAAGAGAAGTATAACACTAGCGACATCTGGGATTAGGTCTAGGAAATACATGGATATTATATCGTTATTGTGATATGACATAAGTATATGACATAAGTGTTTTCTTTTCCTAGGTTTAAAGACTGCATTACAGTGAAGTGATGTCATTTTCTGATTTACCAGACTGTTCTACTTGTTCCAATAGTTGTCTTTACCCACTTAGTCATTATATCCGGATTACTAATGATTACTTACTTACCATTAGTCATTCCTACAATATTGTCACAATATTGAGTTATTTGGTCGAAATAACTAATATCTGCAAACATTTATGAGGGGCTTTTAAGGGATTTCAGAATATCAACAAATAGTATAATGTGCATCGCGATACAGCGTAATATATCGCAATTAGAGCTGTGCGATATTACAATATATATCGTAGTGCGATATAAAAATGTCTACCGTAGGATATAACCCTCTGTTGTTTATATCGTAATTTTAACGTGTAGGCTACTTGTTTAGCACTGTTGCTACACTAACGTTAACGTACACTACGGTTGTGATTTAATACGCCGTGTAAAGCACAACTCAACGGCGGAATGACCGTTGGATATCCAAATTTTGAGTTCAAAACAAGTTCATTGTATGAAGGCGATGTAACTGCAGCAACGGTACTGCTTTGTGGTAGCATTTTTACATCACCCGCAAGGACTCGTTTACGGCACCAGTCACCCTGGAGTAAACAGAAAGCAGCATGGCGGAGACGGAGGAGAGCGCAATGGAAGACGAAAATAACATTACTAGTAACGTTACAGCAGACGTGGATACAGAAGCAGAACCTAGCCGCGAGGCCTACTGGCTGTCCTACCCGGAAAAAGATCTTTATTTTTTTATATTTACATAAAAGCTTGGAATAGTTTTTGTTTACAAATTCTTATTTGTTGTGATAGTCCTGCATAAAGTCACGAATAAAAGGAGAAAGTGCCACTCATTTGCCTTTCATTCACATGGTTATCAAAAATAGTGCTGAGGTGTGATTTGAATAATATATATACACACATATATTAGGGATGCTCCGATCAGGGTTTTTTGCCCCCGATACGAGTCCGAGTCCTTTGATTTTTGAGTATCTGCCGATACCGAGTCCCGATCCGATACTCTTATAATACATTTAAAAAATTAAAAAGATCGAAGAAAACTATCCAAGGTGTCCCTTATTTTTTATTATATTTTACCACCCCTCGATATCCCAAATTTACATATCTGACAGTTTGCAACTGCATCGTTCTCGTCACTCACTTTAAAATACTTCCACACAGCAGACATGGTGCGCCACAACTCGCCACTCCGCTTCAAAACAAACTGGCGTGCTGGTCTTCTGCGCATGCGCATGTCGTAAATGGTGGTAGTAAATACTCATTTTATTTTTTTTATTTTGAATCACCAATAGCCCATATATCAACAATCTAATACAAATAATGACTAAATAAATATATATAAAACCGATCTCTGATCGGGTCGTAACGTCCGAGTCCCGATCGAGTCTTCAGTGGCGTGATCGGCCCCGATTTCCGAGTCACGTGATCGGATCGGTACAACCCTAACATATATATATATATATACACACACACACACACACACATATATATATATACATTATATATACATATACATATATACATATACATATACATATATATATACATACATATATATATATATATATATATATATATATATATATATATATATATATATATATATATATATATATATATATATATATATATATATATATATATATATATACACACACACATATATATACACACATATATACACACACACACAATTCTAAGAAAAAAATACTATATCGGGATAAATATCGTTATCGGGATATAAAATTAGCTATATCAAGATATAAAATTTTGTCCATATCGCACAGCACTAATTGCAATATTATTTTAAGGACAGGGATTATCTTTTATTTAGGAATAAGCACCAATGTCTTGAGGATATCTGTATCCTTTTGTGCATTATGCGTTTTGGAGAACAAATTCAAACTCAGAATTTTAATATTTACAATATTAATGAGGGAATAATACAAACTCAGAAATATTTCTCATTTCCACAAGTGAATAAACAAGCTGTTCTCAGAGGAATATAAAAAGGTCCCAGAACACTGTTTGAAGCTAGAAAGGTGGTAGGGTCCGCCACATCTAAACAAAGTAAAACAGTATGAAATTGTGTTGTCCTTTAAGGTCAGTTTGTTTATTCAGTTATAAAAACAAAGAGTTTGTTTATTTAGTTTCTTTACACATAAAGTCAATGAAGATCTTTCTCATCCGATTAAAATTTCTCCCCCAAAACTACACAGTGCACCTTTAAAATGTCTAATAAAAGACTTTTTATATATTTAGTGTAGTTGCGTACTAACATTATCCAAAATGTTTCCAGAAATGTCAGACCCAGAGAAATCTGTAAGTTCACTGAAGGTAATCAGTGCATTTCATTTGGCCGCCTGTTGCTTTAACTTAACTTCCAGGGAAACATCGGATGATACTTCAGAGAGTGAGGAAGGAAGTCGGCAAACATGACATGTATAAAACTTTAATACATTACCTCCTCTGTTAATATTCTGCTTTAGTCATCAGCGGTGTTGGTTGTTTAACAATGAAGAAAGCAACTCCCATGATCCCACACTACATCTTTTGTTGTCACCGTTTTGACCCATTGTGGAAAAAACTACATACTGTGCCCAGGCAGGAAACATCAGAGGAAACAGTCTGAGTTTGAATCTTTCAGTTAGTGTCTGTATGTCTTAAGCAGACAGGTAACAGGAGGACAATCACTTTACAGAGGAAGGTGCGCTGTTAGCAAAGATCGCTGCTCGCCGGGCCTCGTGGATCTGAGTCAGTCAGTGAGAACCTTTATCAACCGGACAATAAATGGGTCCGAAGAAGGTACCAGAGGTCGACGACATAAAAAAGTCGCTCGACTTCCTAGCCGAAGAAATTTCCGCTGTCAGGCTGCAGCAGAAGGGCATTTTGACGCTGGTGGAGGAGGTGAAAGCCCTTCGCATCCAGAATGAGGAGAAGGATAGGAAAATCGCCTTCCTTGAGAGCAGAGTTGCCGACCTGGAGCAATACACCAGGATGAACGACATCATCATCACTGGGCTCGATATAAAACCCCGGTCATACGCTCGTGCGGTGGCCGCCACCAACGGGGAAGAGCCCGGGGACCTGGATGTTAGCTCCACGGAACAACAGGTGGCCGCATTTCTGCAGACCAGAGGCATAGAGTTGGACTGTGGGAACATCGAGGCTTGCCACACTCTGCCCAAAAAAAAACGTTTAAGAAAAAACAGCTGTCATCATGAAGTTTGTAAACAGAAAACTCAAGATTGCACTGCTGAAACAGGGCAGGAAACTAAAAGGGACAAACGTATTCATCAACGAGCACCTGACCAAGCACAACGCAGACATCGCCAAACAAGCACGCTACCTGAAGAAACAGAAAAAAAATCAACATACCTGGACTACAAACTGCAAAATATTCATTAAACTAAACGGAACACCGGAAGAGGCAAAAGTACTGATGGTTAAAAGTATCAACGACCTGGACAAATACAAATGATCAAGCTGGGCTGGACTGGACTGTAAGGTAACAAACACATAAGCATGATGCACACTGAAAGAGCTCACTCATTTAGTCCTGGAGACAACAGTAACACAACAAAGAGGATCAATGATCATGATAACCCTGAACTACAAACATTTCAATATACAGAACACAATTTATTGGATATGGAACATGACAGAGACCCGGACAACTACCTCTTCAACACCATCAATAATAACTGCTGCTATTACACTGATGAACAATATAACCAAATCAATAAGGATGGGAAACTATCAATTATACACATTAACAGCAGGAGTCTGTATGCAAATTTTGCAAGTATCAAGGAGTACGTGAGTCAGTTTAAACAATCTATCAACATCGTTGCAATCTCTGAAACATGGATTAACGCAGAAAAAGGCGCGGACTTTGAACTGGAAGGTTTTGAGTTTGTGCATATGGATCGACAAAATAAAGGTGGAGGAGGAGTCGCAATATATGTGGACAGAAACATTAACTTCAAGGTGTTGGAAAGTATGTCAATGGTTGTGGACAACATGCTTGAATGCATATCAATTGAACTTTACAAAGAAAAAAGTAGACCAGTAATCATTAGTTTATATATATATATATATATATATATATATATATATATATATATATATATATATATATATATATATATATATATATATATATAGATATAGATATATATAGGACACCGGGCTCATATATTGAGCTGTTCAAGGAATGGATGGTGGAAATGTTCACAAATAAGAGTCATAAAACAATTTTCATCTGTGGAGACTTCAATATTGATCTCCTTAATCCAAATAAACACAAAATGACTGATGATTTTATGAACACAATATATAGTATGAGCCTATACCCAAAAATCACCAGACCCAGCAGGATAACTTCCCACTGTGCAACTCTGATAGATAATATATTCACAAATGACATTGTTCACAATACAATAAGCGGGCTACTCATCAGTGACATCAGTGACCATCTGCCAGTTTTTACAGTGTATGACAATAACTACAAGACGAATCCACCAGACAATAAAACTATCTACAGGAGAGTGAGAACAGAAGTAGCAATAACAGCATTCAAAAATGACCTAATGGCGCAAAACTGGGATACCGTATACAATAGCAATAATATAAATAGTGCATATGATGAATTCTTAAAAATATTTAAAATACTATATGACAAAAACTGTCCTATAGAAAAAATTAATAGGAAACTAAAATATGCTGATCATCCTTGGATCACAAAGGGTCTGCAGAATGCCTGCAAAAAGAAAAATACACTGTACAGAGAATATATGAGACAAAGAACCAAGGAGGCAGAAAAAAAATATAAAAACAAGTTAACTAATATTATAAGAATAGCTAAGAAAGAATACTATAACAAACTACTAGATGATAATAAGAATAACATTAAAGGTATATGGAACATACTGAACACTGTAATAAAAAATAGCTCTAAACAATTAAGTTATCCTAAGTATTTTATTATCAATAATACTGAAAAGTATGATATGAATGAAGTAGTTAACAGCTTTAACAAATTCTTTGTTAGTGTTGGACCTGACCTAGCAGAACAAATCCCAGATCCAGTAATATCTGAGGAGAAGAGTGACAGTTTAATAGACCGGAATCTGACTTCAATGTTCCTCACAGCAGTGGATGAGAAAGAAATTATAAATACTGTTACCAAATGTGCAAATAAGACATCTAAGGACTGTGATGATATTGATATGACTGTTGTGAAAAGAGTGACTGAAGGGATTTCAAAACCATTAACATACATCTGTAACCTATCATTTCAAACGGGTACATTTCCAGACAAAATGAAAATAGCAAAGGTCATACCTCTGTACAAAACTGGGAACAAACACCAATTCACAAACTACAGACCTGTGTCATTACTATCTCAATTCTCTAAAATTTTAGAAAAACTTTTCAATAACCGACTGGATAGTTTCATAAATAAACACAAATTACTAACTGAAAGTCAATATGGATTTAGATCCAACAGAGCAACATCACTGGCATTAATCGATTCAGTTGAGGAAATTACAAATTCAATAGACCAAAAAGAGTATACAGTTGGGATATTCATAGACCTAAAAAAAGCTTTTGATACAATAAACCATGATATATTATTCAAGAAACTAGACCGGTATGGCATCAGGGGAAAAGCATTAGAATGGATCAAGAGCTACTTAACTAAAAGGAAGCAGTTTGTGAAATTGAGTGATGCTTGTTCAAAGTGTTTGGACATTACCTGTGGCGTCCCTCAGGGGTCAGTGTTGGGACCCAAACTCTTCATACTTTATATCAATGACATATGCAAGGTATCAAAAGTTTTGAAGTTGGTTTTGTTTGCAGATGACACACATATTTTTTGTTCTGGCAGTGATCTACAAATTTTAACACAAGTGATTAATACTGAATTGAAAAAATTAAAAGCATGGTTGGACGAAAATAAACTATCATTAAACCTGAGCAAAACAAGAATAATACTTTTTGGCAATCATAGAACTAATGTACAACTAGAGATACAATTAGATGGGGTTAGTATTGAATGAGTAAATGAAATCAAATTTTTAGGGGTGATCATTGATGAAAAAATTAGTTGGAAATCACAAATTAAACATGTACAAACCAAAATGTCAAGATGCATCGCAGTATTAAATAAAGCAAAACAGGCACTGGATCATAAATCACTCCGTATTCTATATTGTACATTAGTTCTTCCATACCTCATTTACTGTGTAGAAGTCTGGGGCAATAACTATATGACTACAATACATCCACTTCTAATTTTACAAAAGAAAGTAATACGGATCATTCATGGGGCAGGATACAGGGATCACACAAACTCACTTTTCTTACAGTCAAAACTCATAAAATTCAAAGATATTGTGGATTTTCATACAGCACAAATATTATTCAAAGCAAAAAATAATCTGCTACCAGAAAATATTCAGAAACTGTTCACTGGAAGGGAAGGGGGTTATAATTTAAGGGGAAAATTTAAATTCAAAATACTGAAGGCACGCACAACAGGGAAAACTTTTTGTATTTCAATTTGTGGGGTTAAACTATGGAACAGTCTAGAGGGGATGCTCAGGGAATGTCCAAACATAAAACAGTTTAAAAAAAAATATAAGGAGATGATTTTTACAAGGTACAGAAATGAAGAGGGTGTTTGAATATCACTGGGTGTAAATTGTTTATTTAGTTTGTTATTTATGTATCTTTGTGTTATCTTCAGTAGGTGTAGGGCGTATGTATGTGTATGCATGTATGTATGTATGTATATGTATATATGCATATATGTGTATATATATATATATATGTGTGTGTGTGTAGGTCTGTGTCTGTGTGTATGTGTGTATGTATGTATATGTATGTATGTTTATATATGTATATATTGCACTCTGTCATCTTTAGTATGTGTGTGTACATTATATATTATAAATATAAAGAATATATTATAAATTATATTTTTGTAATACATTTATGTTTTGTTAGATATAGAACAAAGGAAATTGAAAAATGACAAATGGAAGTTATTATTGTTATTATTATTATATTGATAGAAGTCAAAGTATTTCAGTGGTATTATTTATTAAAAAGGGGTGGAATAAAATAAGTTTATACTTCCTCCCACTCCTTTTCGGATATGTAAACAGAATTTATAGTTTTCAGTTTATGTTTACTTTGTACATGATAATTTTGTTTTTTTACATGTTCGAAATAAACTATCTAAACTAAACTAAACTAAACTTTAATCTCTATGTGCCAGTAAACCCAGACGAGTAGTGAAGTACACAGAGACAGTAGATTTAACAGACAGCTGTTAAAATTATTCAAAAGTATTCACATTATCCTGTTTGTCACAGATTCTGATGTGTCTGCAGAGAAATACTGTGAACCCAAAGAGAGCCCTGACAATGAAGCTTCTTCTTTATTTCTTTATCGTCTTTTATTCCATGAATCCAATCTCTGGAAATGTCACTTGACTCCGGGTCGGACGTCTTACATGTTTGCCTTCGTCCTGCCTTTGTGAGATTAACTGCTCCGGCAGATAATAAGGAGCGCAGGGCTGCTGATTCAGAACCAGGCGATAGCTGCCAGGCAACTGGGCTCACTGTTTTGTGCGAATGAGATCTCGCAGCTCTCAGAGCTGGTGAGGCTGGCACGACGTGGCTGCCGGGGCGGGCGCACGCAGCTGTCTGAGGCCTGGCATTCAGCAGGGCCAGCGCTGGCCCCCTTAATTAGCCACTCCACTGTTTCCCCCGTCAGGGATCTGCTGCAGCGATCTGTGTTTGCTGTCACTAATGAGTTGACTAATGAGGCAGTTAGTGTCCGCTGAACTAATGGTGAGGCGGCGACGCATTGAGAGGGTGAATGATGGGTCAGTTTCGGCCTGCTGGGGCCCCCCTTATCAGCCCTGCCCAAACGTCCATCCCCCTCACCCCCCCACTCTGACACAGCTTTCCATGTGCTCATTGAATCCAGCCCAGCAGCACCAGCACCACCCCCCCAACTCCATTACTGGCTGGGACGGGGTCAGACAGATAAAGAGCTCTGCAGCGGCGAGGCCCTCTGCTCGCCGCGGTCAGGCTGCAGGGTCACCACGGCCGTCTGTCACCGGCTGATAACAGAGCAAATCCACAGCTTCTGATTCAGTCACTTCCAGACGCCAATAATGGGCCTTAATGCCTCAGTGCTGCGGCATAAATCCACCTTCTGGCACAGATTAACAAGGAAAGTTTGACGGCAGTCTTTGTCTGATCACTGATCATTGTTATTTGCATGTCGACATCAAAATCAGGGATCAAACCATTGACTACACAAAATTTTAAAATGACAGTTGAGGATTCTTTACTTGATCCTTCTGTAAATTCTCGTTCGATCATTAAATCTGAGGATTTTACTGGATAAAGATCCTCAACATTTTTAATTTTGCTCTTTTTTTTGCTCTATTTTTCACTATTTTCTGACATTTTAATGACTAAACGATTATTCAATAAGTAAAAAAAAAAAAAAAAGTCATGCCTGAGTCACGTCAGATCCTTTTCATCAGCAATGATGGTTGTTTTTATTTGCCGCAAAACAGCCAGATTACCTTACTGTACATTAGCCATAAAATAGCAAGCGACGGCACGGACCAAGGGTGTGTGTGTCTGTTTGTTTGAATTCAGGTCACCCTTTGACTAAACTCAGCACTCAGCAGAGACTCTGGTTCTCTCTCTTCTTTTCCCCCTCCCCTCTCTGTAAAGCTACGTTCATGAAGTAAAGTACATTTCCCCTCCAGCTCCAGTCAACAGTCAACATTACAGAACATAAACAACAATGGAGGCCACCTCTGTAAAGTGCAAAATTTACAGAAATGTCTCTCAACAAAGTCTGATGGATCTGCAGATATGGCAAGCAGAATTAGACAGGATATGTGCTGAGTGCGCAGAGCACTTAGTGCAAACACACTTGTAGTCCGGAATAACGAGGGTTACAATACCAGGCAGAGGCAAGCAGACAAGCTTGTGAAGGCGGAAGCCAACAGGTGAAAATGGCAACACAGTGAGAGTCACCGATCTGTAGGAATCGTAGAGAGACGGAATGAAAAACTCACTCTGCACCGTAGCTGGGGAGAGTTTACTCTGAGCAGCCACAGGAAAAACAGTATCCAAAGAAGCAGCGGAAACTCTCAAAACCGGGGACAGAAGGCAGGTCAGTTTACCGGGGATCAGACGAGATGAATTGGTCAGAGGCAGGCAGGGTTGGCAGCAGGAAATCAGTCCACAGAGAAGTGCTGGAGAGTGTTGCATGAATGACAAAAACAATTTGGCAATGAGTGTCTGTGAGGCTGGAGTATATATACTGGGTTGATTGGTGATGAGGAGCAGCTGAGGTGAACAGGTGAGTGGAGTTGACCTATTAGGTGAGAATGGATGGTGACAGGGCAGGCAGAAATTAGCAGGTGACCAGCTATGCCAAACTGTGACAACCTCCGTGGATCACCGCTGAGTGATCCCAATCCCAAAAGTTAAAAACTAATCTCTGAGCTCTCCTCCCGTCGGTAAACGGCTCTGGATCAGAGCAGAATCTGATGTGACTCTGCGTGTTTATTCCTCCAGAAGGTCTGGATCTGCACCGACTTATCATGACATGGTCTTTCTGCTTCCATTCTCATTTCTCAAATTGTCCACAATGGTTTAAATGTTGAGAAATGTCTATCATGTCACTTACAGTGTTTATCCCCATACTGTCCAGTCACACTGCTAGTGATATAACCTAACAGTCAACCTATAATAACCAGTCAGTTTACCAGCGTTTCAGTGTCTGGTGCTGTAGATCTGTTGCCGGTGGGCATTAATTTAGCAGGAAGCAGAGATAAGAACAGCACAGGAGGCGATCAGAGGCGTCAGTGTGATAAGGCCGAACACTGTGAGGTACACAGTCTGCTATTCACTGGACGGAGGAGCTGGAGCTGCTGTTATCAGCTGTGTAATGTCCTGTAGGCCATCACAAAGGAGGTGATTAGCATCACAAGGGATGTTGTATATTGTGGGCAGTAAACACACAACAGGAGGGAGAGCAGTTCAGGATTCTTCATGCACAGGAAGCACAAATGTAACACTGGGCTGCTCATGATTTTTAAATGTTTCTGTTAGCAGGGACTCTCTCAAAGAGATCGCCTGTGTTTGAGTTCTACTGAAGCAGATTTTCTTTCAGTTGCACCTCACAGTCCTCCATCCACTGATGGAGTTCAAAAGAGTCGAATTATTGGTTCCAAGGTCAGGAATGAACTTACACACTCAAAATATGTCATATTTCTGCTAAAGAAAAGTCTAAAAATGACTAGACATTTGTTATATATTTTGTTGAGTTGTGTATTATTTATATTATCCAAAGGTGTTAAAGTTAATACTCAGAGAAATTCAGTATTTTACCTCGAGATAACAGTGCATTTCATTTGGTCGCCTGTCACTATAACTTTCAGGTAAAAGCCAGATAAAATGTCAGAGAGTGAGGAGGGAAGTCAGTGAACGTGACTAAACATAACAAGAATAAACCTTTTAAACATGACCTCGTCTGTGAACATTTCTGCCTGAGTCACATCAAATAAATTCACTTTCATTCTACGCAGTCGAAGGGGCAAATAAAACATTTGCGTCCAGTGGTGAAGCAAATTCGCACCTTGCCTTCACATGGAGTTCAACATTAGTGAACATTTTGACGGATGATGTTGCAGCCACAACCAATAGCAAAGACGTGTGGTTGACTCCTGAACCTGACTAGAAACCAGTGAACTCAGTTCAGCACCAGCAGATGGTCATTTGCCTGCATTCATGCATGTGTGACTGTGTCCTGAAGATAAGAATAACTATACCGGGATGTACATGAGGTTACCAGATTCCTTAAATGAACTCCTTGAAAGATTAAGATGTGATTTGTTCCATCCTAACAGGTGCAACAAGGACACGTAGGGAGATGTTGATCAGAAGGTCTATTCACACCCACACAGAACTGAGAAGAGCTCTAAGCAGCTAGGAGAAGTGAAATCACATGTGGATGTGCAGGACAAGTTCTGTCATTCACCTCACCCAGGATCTGCGTTGCTCTCTCCACCCAGACTACTCACACTGTTTAAGCTAATCCTTTCTCTGATCTATGAAGAGGCAACCTTCTTGTGAACCAATCCTTGATCTTATAACTCCTCATTTAAAATGTTTATATGAGCACTTACAATATAAGCAGCGGCAGCGTAGGGCCGAGCATCTCTGCAGACGCATCACTGTGCCCCTGTATTGTTCAGACCTTCCTGTTACATAAAGCAATGCTGAGAGTTTTATTTCATATTCTTTATTTTCCTCTTGACATGGCTGACATTACTCAGACTTTCTAAATGATGTTGCACTGGATGAAGAAGGGACTGTAGTTGCTGCAGAAATTAAACTTGTCCTTCCACAGAGAACATTCCTCTCACAGTTTCCAGCGTGTATTCAGTGGAACTGCAGAAAAGCACTCATGCTTTTCACCATTGTTCGTTCTCTCTCAGCCCTCACCTGAGGTTCAACAACCTGACCCTCATCTCAACACACGGTTTCCCCAGCGACTGTAACCACGAGGACGTCGGGTTTCTGTCCACAAGGTGAGTGAGTGTAACAATGGAAAATCATATTCTGCCATAACTCAGATATGAGAATATTAAACCTGTGTGACTATTTCATGTGTTATTAGAATCCAGTCATTAATCACACCTACATTAATTTACTTCAGACTTTAACATCCATGTCCAGTTATTGTAAGTTAAGTGCACAAATATAATATGCAATATGAAATAAATTTAGCCTGAATGGTTTCCAGATTGTGTTGAAACATTATGAGACAATTTCCATGTTTCTCCTGCATTCACTGAAAAATGTGATGATAAAAAAACAACACAAATTCATAGAATTGTTTGTATAATAGTACACAAGTCTGCAACCATGCTAGCACCTCAATTAGCTAAATGCTAACATCGGTATGCTAACATGCTCACAATGGCAATGCTAACATGATGATGTTCAGTAGGTATAATGTTTACCATGTTCACCATTTCAGTAGTAGTTTTAATACACTGATGTTTGATCAAGAACATTTTCAGCAGAACTGTCTCAGTCTATTCAGTCTTCTTCACTTCCTGCAGTCATGCGTACAGCAGCAGAGACTTGGCCCAGCTACCTCTGCATTCCTACGTCAACGTGATGACTGGGAAGATGGTGGGCATCAACAGGAAGTCCAAATATGTCCGTGTGTCTGATGGTGAGAAGGTGCCCTACGATCACCTCATCCTCTGTACCGGCCTGCAGTACCAGGTGAGACTATGAGACGATCAGAGTTTTTAATTGTTCATAAAGCACTTTTGGTGAAAGTGTAGTCTGGAATGTTTATTCTGAATTATATGTGTCATGTGACGCTGTAGGTTCCCTGTCCTACTGGTGTGGATGTGAGCCAGCCCGTCACAAACAGCCAGCTGCCGGCTCAGTCCACCCACCGCAGATACACCAGGCCCGTCCCGTCCAACCTCTTCACCCTCAACGACCTCCACGACTGCATGGCTGCTCACCGCTGGCTGTGTGCCAACTTTGTGGAGCTGGAGGGTAGGTGATCACACACACACACACACACACACACACACACACACAGGGAGCCTGAAATTAATCTGTAGTAGTGTGTCATTACTCAGCCAGTCAGCGCTGAAGTGCCCTGGTATAATTAGCAGCTAATTAGCTGCAGAGAAATCTTTCATCTCTGTGAATCAGGTCGGCCTCTTCCATCCATTTTCCATTATCATATCACTTTCTGAGAGCCGGGCTGCTCAGAGCGGGAGAAAATACACAGTGCCATTAAGCAAAATTAATCTGCTCTCTGAAGGAATTGTGCAGTGATCTAGAATGAGGCTTTTATACATACTAATTAGTTGATCCCAGTCATAAAGGAAAACCATTAATAAATGCAAATTGACTCCCGCTGATACCTTGTTTATTACCATATTTTGAGTGCAGTCACTTCTGTTCTGTCTCAATGCGGTCTTTAAAGGACTTTTTTTTTTTTGACAACAAATCCCATAAAAATATAAAATCTAACAATGTGTCATCTCTTGATCCTTTCCGACTTCCTGTCTGTGGCTCCAAGCCCACTGATTCCTACTGAATATGTAAATCTCTATAAATTAATCTTCAATGTTCTGTTTAGTTTCTTTTTTTTCTAAAATGGTTCAGTAAAAACAGCTGCTCACAGTAGTTTGTATCATACAAACAGAAGGAAATAGCGCATTTGTCGGGGACTATTTTCAGCGGTTGATTAATCCACATTTGGTGCCTCCAGTGAGTATTTGTGGCAGCAGGATGGTGTGTGTGGAATCAAGTGTGATTGTCCACCTTGGTCATATTTGTATGTGAAAAGTGAATATGTATAAGTCAAAATACAACTACATATGTGAAAAAAGTCGTATAAAGCCTTTTGTGGCTCCAGAGGAAGCTGCATGTAATCCGATAATTAACTCAGGTGATGTCACTCAGTGGCTAAATTGCATTGTGGGTAGGTGGAAGGTTTTGAAGAAACTGTGTGGAATAAAACAAAAGGTGACATCTCTGGTTCTGCTGTATCCATTTTGATAATTTTTAAACTGTCCATAATGAGTCCAAAAGTGTTATAGGAGAGCCTACATTACCCACAAGGCAACTCAGCCAGTGAATGACATCAATGGAGGCAATTTATCAAATTACATACAGCTTACTCTGGAGCCACAAAAGTCTTTATGCTACTTTCTAATGCTAATACTCCCCAAGACCTGAAAACACACTTTAATGTGTAAAATTGGTGGAGTTACCCTTTAATAGTTTTTGGACAACAATGGAGCTGTATGGCAAAGAAGAAGAAGATTAATCAGGCTGTGATACACACTTTGTTAGTAGATACAGTTTAGATTTTGTTTTTTAGATTTAGTGCAATCTAAATATGCATCGACAAACAGTAAAATAAATAAATAAATAAAACATTTGATACAAAAAAGATGGGGAAGGAAGCTTCTTAGATCTGACAGCGATGTCAAGTACAAGCACAAGTAGGCAGTCAGTGTCCCCAGAAACAGGGATCAAATTCCAGAAATAGTCAAGGCTCACTCCTTCATTACAGGGCTTTTATAGCAGCGGCTACTTGATTAGAAAGAAGACTAGTTCACATTGACCGCATACCAGTGCATCTCAGGACTCTGAGGCTTTTTAAAATTTGTACCTTAACAAAGTGATGTGCCTTCACTTTCTGGGGAATTCATTTTCCTTTTTTTGTAATCATAAAAACATGTTTCATTGGATTATTCTAGTAGTGGTCGAAGAAGGAAGCAGATGAAGTGAGCAGTGAAATATAGATCTGTACATGAGAAGTTGTGTTCTGCTGGCCTTGATGTTCAGGAGCTGCAGCACTAATCTCCTTCAGCACCATGGACAGAGACTCCCAACAGCAGCCACTTAAAGCTAACACCAATTCTGGTCTACTCTGTTACATCAACTCCTAAATAGACAATAATGTAAAAATATTTCATTACAAATCCTGCATTGAAAATTCTTCATTTATGTACAGAAGAGTTTTCAGCTAAATAGCACCAGGAGTGATGACTGCTGCACACTCTGTATTTATTTTTTTTAGACTTCTCTCTCATCTTTTTGTGATATATTGGGTTATTTGACTTTTTGAGGCCTTGAAGGGGAAATGTCTCTGTCAGGTGGAACTGCTAAAAACCCAGAAACATGACAAGGAGCACCACCTACCCACTGCCAAAAGAGTTCAAGGCTACTCGTTCCGTCTTTGATTGAAGAAGTTTCTGCATCGAGTTGTGAGAAGTCGGAAAAGAACACAACCCCTGAGCCAAGATAACCCAGTTAGCACAAACATTTGTGATTATGTTTATATGATTGTGAACATTGTTGTAAACCTTTGGAATAATGTAAGTACACCACTCAACAAAGTTCAGGACAAAGGTCGAGTCGTTTTCATGCAGAAATCTTATATATTCTATCTTTAACTAACAGTATACAGGGGAACGAAAGGAAATGAACACGTATATCTGCACCTTTTGTTTAATTGTAAACCTCTGCACAGGACACAACTTAAAAATAAATCTCTACTGTTTGAGTGCCACCCCACTCCACAATGTTTATACATACTGGAGAGGGTTTCTTTTATAAGCCCATTTGAAAAGCTGAAAAAATACCACCCACATTCTGTGCTAAATGAAAAAACATCTATATTTAATTATAATATCTTTTTGTTATGTGTTTCTACTGGTTAAATTATCTGTTTTATAACCAACATTATATGACCTCCAGCATGAACAAAACATGTAGAAGTACTAGCGTATAAATTCATGCACATATGAAATCTCAGTTCATGTTGATTTTGTCTGACAGACGATCTGCATGATGAGCCTGCAGCTCCAGGCATTGTGTTTTAACTGTAATATAATCAGTGAGAGATGAGGGGCACACACTCTCAGACAAAAGACAGGATGTTTTCCTAACCAAGTGGTTTTTGTGCCAAAGTCTAGCCAGAACATGCAGTAATGTACATTGCCACCATCTATTCTAACCACAAGAGCACTGTAAATAAGAAACAACAATCCAAAATCCAATAAAATCCAAAGTGTTATCACTGTAGTGAGTGGATTTCTATTATATCTCTCAGTGCATAAGAAAGTCCTGTTTAAAAGCATGATGTATCACTCAGATTTCCACTGTTGATGATCATCTATCAGATGGAGATTTTGAATAGCACTCAACAGACTTATTGGTGAAGGGTTCAATGAGTTGGGGTCGGCCTGCCTCTAACGATGGTTTTCATTGTTGATTAACCAGTTGATCATTTTCTCGATTATTTGATTAGTTATTTGGTCTATAAAATGTCAGAAAAATGTTGCTCAAAGCCCAAGATGATGTCCTCAAATGTCTTGTTTGGTCCACAAGCCAAAGATATTCAGTTTACTGTCATGGAGGAGGAAAGAAACCAGAAATTATTCACATTTAAGAAGCTGGAATCAGAGATTTTTGACTTTTTTTTTTCTTAAAGAATTACTCAAACCAGTTAATCGATTATCAAAATAGTTGCCGATTAATTTAATAGTTGACAGCTAATCCAATTGTTGGAGTTCTAATTTGAGGAAGATATCTACAGCTTTGATCCAGAATAGTTCTGGAAGGGTGAACAGTAGTAGATTGATTACTATAAAATTACATTCATGGCCCACAGGTTAAATTCTTTTCTTCAACGGAACAATGAGTTTGACTGTATAAATATTTGCTTGACATTAGTGTGTTTGCCTGAACTCACTTAGTTTGGAAATACAATGAAAACACTCTTCTGAATGTTCCTTGTGTCTCTCCAGATAATGCCGTTGTCTACGGAAACAGCATCGATGTCTTCACCACCGTGGAGACTTTGCTCAGCCTCGGTGTCCTGGGACATCGTATCCACCTGGTCCTCACACCTCCTGAGCCCGGCGTCTCCTGCTTTAGCGATCCTGATGTCGAGAAGGCTGTGGTGACAGCCATGTCAAAGGCCGAGGTCCACGTCCATCATAACTGCCTGCTGGCCCAGATGAACGACGGAGACGAGCACCCCGATCCTCTCACATCCGTGTCATTCAGCACCGACGCAGAGCCTCTTCATCTGCAGTGTGGAGTGAGTCAAAGTTTCTTTTGAAATCCACTGGATGATTTCACTGCTTACCCGGTCAGTTATTAGTTTTAACAAAAGGAAATATTCTCCAAACAATGGTGGGTGAGTGGCCAGCGGGTCTGGTGGGGCTGAAAAGCTCACAAACGACCGGCTGAATTCAGCAGCTTGAGGCTGTTGGTTGGATGTTAATTTCTCTCCTGGAAGCAGTGTTTTGTCAAACACAAAATGATTTTGGTGTGTTTCCCATTTTCATTGTTTCAGACAGTTAGACAGGATCCTACAGGTTTTTTTGTTTTTTTTAAATTTTAGTTTAAAATAGAAGCTCCATGTAATCTGCATGTATCAAACCATGCAGGTTCCAAAACATTCAAAATGTTGGCTGAGCAAATATTTTTTGAAGAGGAGAAATATGTCCAAGGATTCACACAATGTGTTCTGCTGAGAATTTCTGCATTTGGGGTGCAGGGTGTTAAATCCAAATTAGCAGCAAGGCTGAGTGGTGGCGCTGTGTCCAGATTTCTTAATGCATCCATGGCTGGAATATTTCTTGGCCAGGAATAGTCATCGTCACGGTAAGGCTCGCAGGCAACCAGCAGAAACTCCAGGAAGTCTGACAAGCAATTGTTGAGCACATAACTCATTACACATAACAAAACCAAGAGCCCAACCAAAATATCTCTGAGCCACTATTATTAGCTGTTATTGGCCTATCACAGATGTCTTATTATTGGTGTGTATGTTGTCTAATATGCCCTGATTTGAAAAATTTGCAGCAAAGTATATGTTTGAGTGCACTGATGAGGATTTAAAGGAGATATATCATGCTCATTTTCAGGTTTATAATTTTATCTCGGGTTACTACTACAAATGTACAAATGTACTACTACAAACAGAAAACATTATGATTTTTTTTTATTCCCTCCTTTCAGGTGTTCATTAACCTCTCCAATAAAGGAGTCGACTACGACGCCTTTAAGAGCATCAACAACTCCTTCCTTGTCTTCGACAGCAGACTCGTCATAAACGCATCTTTCCACACCAGCGATGAAGCCATATGTGGTGCCGGACCGCTCACCAAATACTCCCGCTGCTACTACACAGACGAGTGGTCGCAGGCCAACTTCAACTCAAAGGAAGTGGGTCAGGAGCTGGCGGCCATGTTGCTGCCCCTCTTCGACCCGACGCAGGAGTCTGCGGACGAGCCTCCACCTGGAACAGATCATCTCGTACCACTGTACAAACAAGCCAAGATTCAAGGTCTGAATCTTTATCATCAATAGAAATTCACCAGAAAGTTTGAGCAGATATCTCCAGTTCATCCCTGTCTCAATGTGCATTAGACCGAAGTGTGATGTGATGATTGTGGTGATTCATCCAGAGAATGAATGAGAAAAAATGGGACCTCTCGAGCCCTGGACCCAAACACACTCATCCCACTTCATTATTTCATTTTAAATATTTAGTATTCTTGTCATAAATACAGAATTCCTCCATGTTCATCAGCAGAGGTTCCCATGTTCCCAGTGTCTGTCAGTTTGCCTCGCCACTCTCCTCTTCCCGTCCCTCCATGTTTTCCTCTGCTTTTATCTGAGAGAATTTGCACTGCCAATATTTTCTCATTATGTTTTTGTGGAACATTTTCCAATCTTTCACCCACCCACCCACAGCCGATGTTATTGTGGCGGACACTCAAACCATAGCAGAGCGCAACAATGGCGCATTGTGCTGCTGCGCATTCACGCAGTAACCAAGGCCACTCCACAGGTTACATAAACACAACAGCCACTCTGCTTCGCCCATCTCACAGAGATGAAACACACGTGAACTTTTCAGTGTTCAGGGAGAGCACAGATGCCACATCACCGCCTGCAATCTGAGTTCATTGCTTCACATCTCTTCTCCTCTGTGGGTGGATGCTAACAGTGAAATGCACATTATGATCTGTTGTTGTCACAGTTCTCGTTTCAGCACTGAAACAAGAAAAATATTTGAATATTTTCTTCTGATAAAAGCTCCTTTCTCTCAACATCAACACCATGATATTTTTACAAACGTCAGGACATCGGGAAGTTTAGTTTTATTATTTAAAATGATGTACTCAGATGTTTTAGACTTTCATAAGGTTTCTTGTCTACATCTGACCTTTCCTCATCAAGTCACAGCCATTTGTTTGAATATTATCCTGGACATTTTTCAGTGAGAAATAGATGTAATCGTTTAATGTATTTACTATAGTTGTGTCCAAAAAAGTTCAGAGAGTAAATAGAAAGGTTATCGAGGACACTGAACCAAAAATGAGTTTTTTTAGAGACACATATCATCCATTGAACACGAACAACTAAAGTAGCTCGGCTACAAACATTCCCCGTTAGCCCAGAGAAACAAACTACCTGGGTTTCCTTGACAAATCAATGCTGCAGAGCGTGATGGTGTAACCCGTTCATTATGGAGTCCCTGAGCGCCCAACAAGACACACAGTTTACCATTTTAGAACCATAGCTATTTTTAGCCCCACCGGCTGTCTGGGTCTTTGATGGTTAGAAATATCGTTCATCAAGTCTAAGTATAGATAGTATGAGAAGTGGCATCTTCAAATTCTTGTTTTGTCCAACAAACACTTCCAATCCTAAGATCTTCCACTTATTTATAATGATACAAAACTGAGAAAATCAACTTTACAGTTTATCAACTGATTGAAGCGATTGTTTTCAGTTGTCTAACATGAAACAGCCAAATGGCCGCTGCTTTCACTGTATTTGAGTTTTACCATTATTAAGGGACAGTTCACCCCACAATCAAAATCACTTGCTTTTTCCTCTTACATGTATTGCTATTTACCCATCTAGATTGTTTAAGTGTGATTTGCCAAGTTTTGGAGATATCGGCTTTAGAGGTGTCTGCCTTCTCTCCAATGTAATGGAACTAGATGGCACTTGGCTTGTGGTGCTCAAAGAGCTAAAAACACAAGTTTGAAAAACTCAACAACAATGTCTCCTTCCGGAAATCATGACCCCGTTACTCAAGATAATCCACAGACCTTGTGGTGAGCGGTTTCTTGTAGGAACTATTTTCGTCACATCCTTCTTATTCATTCACTGATGGATGATTGTATTCTGTTACAACATGAATGATATGAACCACATCACACCTTCACCTTCATCATGTGTTTCCTCTCCTCAGGTGGGAAGCTGCCCGGAGGTTTCAACTACCTGCATGTTTTTAAACCGTCTGCGACCAACCTGACAGGTCCTCCTGTCAAACATGTAAGGTTTTACCTCAGATGTGTCAGTGGTAGTTCTTCTCTGGGTTACACATCCTGTGCTTGAGTGTGGATTAATTAAAATAGTCCCCAACAAATGTACTATTTCCTCAAGTTTTGGTTGAGTTTGAAAAAAACTTGTGACACATTTTTAAAGATTTATGTTTTCAGTGAGAACCAGTGGGCTTTGGGCTCAGAGCAACAGACACAGCCGGGAAGTCCATATGCAGACTGATGTATTGATGTTTTTTATCTTTTCATGAAATTTGAGGACAAAAAACGAAAGAGAACATTTCTGCCTTTTCCTTTAATCCATCTGTGATCAGGTGTACAAGTCAAAACAAGTTCTCTCACTAACTGGTGTGTTCATCCATGTACAGTTACAGGACAGAAGCATCGTCACTGGACGAGTGGAGACAGGAAACTACTTCTGTTTACACCTCGACTGTTACGAGCTGGTGGAGACACTCACCTGTTTGTCCCTGAAGCCCCTCCCCGTCTACAATTACCTGAGTCTGTACGGGAAACACCAGCAGCTGCTGGGCCAGCTGCTAACACGCTTCAACCAGGGCCTGATCCACGACTTGTACAGGTGGGAGACAGAAGGACAGTTAGTGTTAGTTTTCAAATGTTTGAGAGGCATTTTGAGGGAAGAATACGTACATTTATATTTTAGTATTTGTAGCTAGCCAGGGTTTTAAATTCAGTCAACAATATCCAACTAGTAAAACTTAAAAAGATAATTCTGGTTTATTAAAGAAAGATATTTCAGACTGACCTGTGGTTGGAAACCAGTCTTAGATTTCTTAAGTACAAATACTGTGTTACTGTACTTTCATAGATTTTTCAGGTATCTGTATTTTGCTTGAGTATTTATTTCTCTGACAACTTTTGACTTTTCCTCTCTACATTTGAACACAAATATCAGAACTTTTTGCTCCTCACATTTTCAAAACAGGCTCATTACTTTAGTTTGATGCATTTGAGGGGAATTATGGATTAGCCGCTAGAAACGTCCTTCAGAGGGATACTTTTTACTTTGATACTCTGAGTATATTTCAGAGCCTGTACTTTATTACTTTTACTGGAGTAAACAAGTTGAATCAGTACTTCTACTTTTACCAGAGTCTTTTTTTACACATGTATCTGTACTTCTACTGGAGGAAAGAATGTGTGGACAAACAGGATATTTTGACAACACCTCAGGACATTTTCAAGCTGTGTTTGTGCTGACAGAACCAGGAATTTTAAGCCAAAACATGATGTTTCCCTTACCTTAATCAAGACCATAAGCAGTGTTGTCAGAATATTACATTTAAAACTGAACAGAAAAGAAATGTAAAGTTGTAAAATGTCCATGGTGTGCAGAAATGTACATTGCCAACATTTTTTCTGCCGTTTGGTTTGTTTGGGTCATAATTTTACCTTTCACCTTTGTTTACAACCTGTTACAGCTAGAATGATGAAACAAGCTGTAAATTAGCTGTATTGAACCAGAATATTCATTATTATAATTTTTTTGTCAATATCATCTTTTATCAGCAGCAAACATCAAAGAGGAAAACAGACAACTTGTAGTACAGTAGAGCAGCAGAAATGCTTATGATGTCTGAACAGCTTCACCAAAGGGTTGTTTAATGTGCCACTGTTCAGTCTGTAGTCGTATAATTTGATTTAAACACTTCCTATCATTGTACCAAATTACAGTTCATGTTGCTATTTTCAGTTGTGGATTTTGGTACTAAATATAACAGATGGCATGCGCTGTTAAAAATAGCTGTTTTCATAACCAGGTTCCATATCAAAACAAGCCGCTCTGACTGTTTGTGAGACTGACAGAGGAATTTTTTTCAGAAAGCTGCAGTTCGTCAGATTACCCATCATTCATCTGCTGACTGATGACCTCACACGTCAGAATAACACATAAGTGGTGTGAACAGGCGAGAGAGATTTAGGCCTTCAGTGTCTTTTGTCCTCGTGCTGTCTGTGTGTTTGCTGCTGTGACTTTGCAGAGTGTGTGTGTATGCGTGTGTGTGTGTGTGTGTTTGTCAAACAGCGGGTGACCTGCTTCTGAGGTTTCAACACAAATGACCCTCAGATATGGACGTCTATTGTCCCCCTCCTCCTAATCTGTTTATGCAGCCCCCCAATCTGTCTTTGTGGCCCGTTCAGGACGAGACAAAGCCGGAGCCTCCCCGCCGCAGAGGCTCATTCCTCGTCACGCCGCTCACTCAGCTGACTCGTAAAGTCATTGTGGAGGCTGACGGAGCATCGGGAGCCGTTAAAATAATTGATTGACCGTGTGGCGGCTGGAGGTTATTCAGTCAACACACTTAGTGTAGCTGCTGGGGTGTGTGTGTGTTTTGATCCTTCAAGGGTTCGCTGAGCCTAAAGGGTCAGTTCACCCACATTGCGAAGAAAGGCAGTAACACACTTATATCTTGTGTCTAGCTATACAGACAGCCAGCCGTGGAAGAAGTGTTCAGATCTTTTACTCAAGTAAAAGTGCCAACACCACAATGTAAAAATACTCTACAAGGAAAAGTAATGCACTTTAAATCCTCCTTAAGATCAGCAGATGTAAATGTACTAAAAGACAAGTGGGCCTCGACTGACCTTTACTATTTCATAGATTGTTTGAATTTCTTTACATACAGTTATCTAGTCCAGTCCAGTGGTTCCCAACCTAGGGGTCAGATCCATCCAAAGGGTCACCAGATAAATCTGAGGGGTCATGTGATAAATGGGAGAGAAAAGAATACAAAAGAAAGTGTTTTTAACAATCTGTTTTGTTGTTGTTGTTGTTGTTGTTGTTTTTCTCTCTTATCTTTACTTTTTGTGTGTAATATTGGAATTATTTTCCTCTTTGGGCCTTAAACAGTTATTTAAGAGGTTTAGAGGGGAATGTTGTTCTGTAAGGCGGTCATGTGCTAAAAAATTTGTATATTACCTGTAACAATGCAAATTAAGCAAAATCCTAATCCTATACTGAAAGTAACTAGTATTTAGAGCTGTAAAGCAAATGTATTGGTTTAAAAAGCTCAATATTTTTCCCTTTGAAATGTTGTGGAGTAGAAGTAGAAAGTAGCACAAAAAGAAAGTTCCTCAAAACTGTACTTAAAGTGGCAACAGACGACTTTACCCCTAGTGTTTCAAAGTGGTATTGTGGGCGCCCCTGTTGCAAAGACAACTGGATCGTTTCTGTTTTCCTCAAAGTCGCAAATAACAACAACTCAGGACAAAACACAAGTTTATGCAATCATTTAGTCTATAATACAAATGGATCGCCAGTTACCTTCCTTTTTTTCTGGGTGGCTGCCTGCCCACTGGCAGACAAAATTGTATAGTGATGGCAAGGTTTATAGGGAGCCAATGTAAACGCTGATGGTTTTATTACATTGTGCAATTAACATTTACTTCATAATGACATGTTGAAGCAGAAAAGGTTCTTACCAACAATGTTTTGGAGTCTCGTTTGTGACACCTGATGAATGTTAGGTCAGTATTCACTCTCTTTTAGCACTGTTTTTGGTCTCCACCAACTCCCGAGGGAAATATCTGGATCTGTAGCTGCTAAATGCTCCATTTTGTTCACTACACACATTTTGTTCATTACATAATAGTTGTTTTAACCTTTTCAGGCCTCAACAAACCATTCAAATAAAACAATCTGAGAGGCAAACTTCATTCTTTTACTTCACAGTTCACAGCTGTGATGTGGAGTAGAGACACTGCCTTATATTAAGTGTTCATCAGCTAAACAGGTCGTTGTGTAGTGTGTTCTTGTTTGTTTTTTTAAGATGGAAACTCAACAGGGTAAAAACTAAATTGCTGTCACCAGTCATTTTCTGTGAAGTAGCTTGTTACATGGATGTGATGTCCTGAACCACTGAAGACATAAAGGTTGTTAACAGCAGGGATTGTTGGGATTCAAACAATGGGTAAAATTGTGTGTATCTCCTGCAGTTTCTTCAGACAAAGCTGGTGTTTGGCCGTTTGTCACGACAGATTCTCAGACTTTGAGCAGGAGCTTCAGCAGATCACCTCGACGACAGTTAGTGCCTTTATTTTTTATCTTAAAAATCAAGTTTGATCTGAGTCTGACCTTTCTTTCTTTCTTTCTTTCTTTCTTTCTTTCTTTCTTTCTTTCTTTCTATAAAAAAATGCAATGGTAAATGGCTGAATAAAAATAGAAAACTATATATTGCAAGTAACAAATTTAAAGTGCCACGACTGACCTGACAGTCTTAGAAGGTAGACACATCTCTGCAGAATGATTATTTTTAACCCACAGAAATATGTAGGCTACCTGTTGTACTGAAACAGTACAGTGCAGCAGATTCTCTGTGTGTATCTGCAGGACGGCGAGTCGAGGCAGCAGCTGATTGTGGGGGCTGACAACTCAAACGTCCTCACTCCGGAGAGTCGAGCAACTCTGAGGAGCAGCGCTGTGAAATATCTGACCTACAACCGTAACCTGCTGCCCATGTTCGCATACCCGGGACAACTGTGACATCATCAGTGACATCACCAGGTTAACGAGGCCTTTCAAGCCTGTTAAATGTCTTTAAACTACAAAATAAACTGTTAAACTGAAAACATGCACTTTATTTTTAAAGTTATGCTGACGTTCACCGTTTCTGTCTAAATGATGTGTGTCTGACAGACATGTTGAATACATTTCATTCCTTATGAAACATTTGCAGAGCCACTTTTTTTTTATGTTTTCAATCTTGCATTGTTGACGTCCATGTTGACTTGTGAACGGTCTTCTTCTCTCTTGCCTTTGTTGGCACATTGCTTCTTTTCTTTGCATATTAACAACAACTCTGGATCATCTGAATGTCAAGAAACCAGTGGCTTTTCATCAGCATGCTTGTGACTGTGTCATAAAAACAAAAAACACGCTTAAAAACATTGCTCAGTTGCACAACTAGTGGTCAAATAATTTGCAGGGCACATTTAAAGAGAAAGACAAACAATTTTAAAAAAACATCAGAGTGTGTTTCCAGATGATGGGGAGTGGGGAGAGAAAGTAGCATCAAGCCTTTAGTGTCTGAAGTCTGATAAATGTCCTTAAGTGATGTCACTTGAGTCAGCATCGTTATAGACAAGTTTGAAACTGAAACCTTGCCTGACATCACATGTCCTACAATGTGACTATTGCACATGCGCACATTGAATGAAACAATACATGAATGTTCCGATGTCTCTTTGAAAATATCTATTTTTTCCCGCTTACAAACTTTGAAACCTCGTCTCGAACAGTCTCTGGTTTAGCAGCTGTCTTAATGTAAATTTTCTCATGTAAACATCAAATTAATTTACTTTTTTACATCTCACCTAGCTGTGACTCCACTACCATGACATGAAAGTCAGCTCATATACATGTAATGTGAACACCAATATGACAAGTGTTATATTTTGTTCTGGCAAGTTGTCTGAGATGAGAGCATTGTGTTTTTAAAAAGTGCAAGGTTAAAACAGTTTACTTTTTCAGTGCAGACATGAGGCTGATAACCATATTTTTGTCAAACTCAAGTGAAAGCACACAAGTAAACTTTCCAAGAATGTTGAGTTATTTCTTGATAAAAAGAAAGTCATCTGTAGAAAAGTCCCTTAATTTGATCCTATGAGTATCGAATTTAAGGGACTTTTCACTAACTGTAAAGATGTAAATATGAGCAACATTAGTTCAGTAAACATTACAAATCAATGTCAGTTCTTCCCATTAGAAATGTGTAATCTTATATCCCTGCAAGCTGGAAACCCTTTATGTTACAGTAACTTCAAATTAAGGCACTTTTTAATGAATAAAGTCACTGAAAGGTTCTTTGAAATTTGACATCATTTTGATTTGTTCCAAATTTTGATTAAATTAAGAGACTTTTTGAGGATTTCAGCACTTTTATCTCATGTAAACATCAAATTAATTGACACTCTATGTCTCTTATCTGATGTTTATCTAAGTGTAGAAACTCCTGACTCACTCTAACGTGAACATGACGTACAGTAAACAGTTTAACACAAGTAAAATTAGGACTGTTGAGGTTTCTGCCTATCTCCTCCACAATGTGCCAACTGTAACTGTGAGTATGAACTCTGCCCTCAGTGACTCTGCAGCAGCGTGACCAATCACACGGCCCGTATAGCGGCTGGAGATGAAAGCCTTTGGGAGGAGGAGGAGGTGGAGGAGGAGGAGGGTGTCACTCTACAGCTGTATGATAATGAGGCTGAGCTGAAGCCTGTCGGGAAAATAACCGCACACACCACAACATATGTCCACACCTACAAACAAACCACAAGCCCCAAACACTGCTGGTATATCAAGTCAGATATTAAAGGATTTATATACGATCAGCAAGGGTTAAAATGTTATGATATAATGATGCAAATCACCAGATTATCCCAATACAATATAAAGAGATATAAGATACAAATGTCCCTCTTGGAGTCAAAAAAGTTTGATATTTCTATGATACTTACCAAGGGTGTACAGGGTTCTTGTGGTACTCAGTAATATGTTAACTTTAATGGTAACTTTACTTCACTTACTGATGTTCTTATCTTTGATAACTTTGCTATAATGTCCTTATATTCTGCTGGTGAGTCAAAAAGACCATTATAGTGTTTTTTATGATAGTTAACAATGTTTTTGAATTTTATATTTAGTTACCAGATGATTTTCTTTTAAATATTTGGAGTTCTTGCATTTCGAAAGCAACTATAGAATATGAAACATAATGTGCTGTATATTATTAAATGCATTTCATATTAAACAAACGAAATGTAAACCAAAACTCATCAACTGCAAGAAAGAAAACTCTTTACTTTTAAGTAATTTTGGTCTGTTTTTAGTCTTAAAAGTCAAAATAAAAGCCAGCTGGGTGACAGAGATTTGACTTGTCTCCAAACAGGCTGATCAACTTGTTTCAGGGATTTTCTGTAAATGTGGGTCAGTATTTTGAAAAATAAGAGAGAATGAGGCAGGTTGCTGAGTTAAAATAAGAAACAAGTTATTAGTTTGATTTAGTTTCCTTATAGTTTTCTTTTGTGTGTTTTCCAGCTGTGGAATATGTGATATTCTGTAAATTATCATATATTTAGGATTATATATATTATTGTATATTTTGTTGGAATCAGTTATCACAAACTACATGAAATGTAAAGCAAAACTCATCCAGTTCAAGAAAAAACCCTCAAACTTTTTTAATACTTTTGGCCTGTTTTGAGTCCTAAAAGTTTTGTTTTCTATAAACAAGTCAAAAAATGCCAGCGTGGTGAGATCATTTCAGTCTGTTTCGATTAAACTTAAACTTTTTCAGGAATATTCTGTATATGTGTGTTTATATCTTGAAAAACAAGACAGAATGGTTCAGGCTGCTGCTGTAAATCAAGAAAAAATTACACTTATTTCGAATGATTTTTTTGGATTATAAGGGCTCGATAAAGGACAAAATGTACAAACTGATTTTACTTCAGAAACAAAAACAAAAAACACCATTATATTTAAAAAGTTAAGAAAAATTTGAATTGTAGGCAGTTATAACGAGGAAATGACTTGAATTGATATTTGGATGGTAATTGTTTGGGAACACCAACAGTCTAAAATGTGACCTAATCACTCATCAGCCTGATTCTGAGATATAAACTGAAACCTGCTGCTCTCCAAACATCTTTACCATCCGCACAATAATGTCAGAGATCTGTGTGTCATCCCGTCATCCCTCACGGTGCAGGACAGACTCATATCCGGCTGACCGGGTCAGATCTGACCTGCAGGAATTGGGTTTGCTGTGTTTTTAACTCGCTGATAATCTCGGTTTGCCCCATTTGGAGACACAGAAAAAAGCGCACTGATTACGCACAGCACGCGCCGACAGTATCTGGGGGCCAGATTGCTTTTTTGGGGGCCCCCACTTCTTCTTCTCCTTTTTTTTTTCAACTGTGCAATTTCCTTTTCAATCACGACGGGTCTACAGCTTGCACAAGCGCAGCCATTGTGATGCAAAGCAGGAAACCCTCCTCTCGCTATTAATTATGTATGCGTAAAATGACGGATTCATATGTCCGGAGTTAACTGTCACGCCAGCGCACATGCTGCAGGGCCACTGGGGTTTGAAATGTTTGTTTGTTTGTTTGCTTGCTGTTTGGTTATTTGTCTCATGTAGGAAGCTGAATTTAACTCAATCGTTCGGTGCGTAAAATTGCGTTTTTAATTTGTGTTAAGGATCTTTAGTTGTCCTGGAAAGTCTTTGAATCTCTTAGATTAAAAAAAAATATGAACCCAAGGTCCTGAAAACAGTTCAGTCAAGTATTAGAACTCAGGCTTGGAGCTGTTTTAGCGCTCTCTGTCTCTCACTTTTATTTAATTTCTAAAATTGGTCGTAAATTTTCCTCTAAGTTCTGCTCCGCTTCCCCTCTCTGGATTTTAAATTTCCAGCTTGTACTTGTACATTTTCCATTTTCTCTTGTTGTTATTTTGTCCACTCACTTCTTCTTGACACTGTTATGTGGACGGATGTCTCCTTTTTGGACAAATCAGAGCCCCCACCACCCAAAAGAGACACATAAAGCCGAGGCACGTGTAGATTTCTATACAAACTCATCAGACCGTAAAAGCAGGAGGCTCCTGGCGTGTGCCCGGGTCGAGACGAGGAGGAGGAGGCGGAGGAGAGAGAGTGTGTGTGTGTGTGTGTGTGTGTGTGGAGTGTGTGTGTGTGTAGGGAGGGGGAGTGAAATACAATAAAACCCTCAGGTACATCTGCTTTGCAATCTGCAAATCCTCCCTCCATCTCCCCCCTCCTCCCCTCCATCAGCCTCTCCATCCTCCCACACCCACTCTCCAAATCCACGGGGGACCTCGGCTCCTTCTGATTGGTCGGGGATGAGGCAACAAGGGGGGACGGGAACAATGTCATCATGTCGCCTTAAAAAGAGTGCAGCTATGTTGTGGTGAAAGCACCTCGGGAGGAGAACAGAGGATCAGTAGCAGGAGGAAACAACAACAAAAAGACGCATCAGATGTTTCTGTCAGCGAGCGGCTGAAAGTGGATTTCTTCTTCTTTCTTCAGCAGCGTCCAAAGTGCCTTCAGCTCTCCGTCCAGCGCGAACATGCCGAGAGGATTTTTGGTGAAAAGGAACAAGAAAACCAACCCGGTGTCCTACCGGGTCCGCTCCGACGAGGAGGAAGCGGAACAAGCAGCGGCTGATGCGCCGCCGCTGCCGCCGTGCTCCTCTGCGCCTCTCGCCTCCATCCCGGTGCGCGCACAGACGCCGACGCCCACCTGCGGGGCGGCGGCCACGGCCCCGGAGCATGAAGCCAAACCGGTGCAATTTGGAAACCCGGAGACGGTATACCAGGCGCTCTACAGCCCCACCCGCCCTGTCAGCCAGGATCACGACCGCTCCTACTTCGAGAGACGCTTCAACCTCGGCTCCCCGTCGTCCGCGGAGTCCTTCCCCACACCAGCAGCGCTCACCGCTTTGGACCATCTATTCGCCCCGGTGGACCTGAAAATCGGCTCCAGCAAAAGCAACCGCACCGACACCAGCGCCACATCCACCGCGACGCTCCCCACCGCCGCCGGGACCAAACGACCCTCCAGCGACACGGAGCGCAAGAGCAAACCGCCATCCAAGAAAACCAAAGCTATCCGGAAACTGCACTTTGAGGATGATGTCACCACATCTCCGGTCCTCGGGCTCAAGATTAAGGAGGCGCCGGTGGACCAGAAGCCTCCCAGACCGCAGTCGTCCGGAGGGGACAACAACCCGCTGGGCGAGTTCGTGTGCCAGCTGTGCCGGGAGGCGTACGCAGACCCGTTCGCTCTGGCGCAGCACAAGTGCTCCAGGATAGTCCGGGTCGAGTACAGGTGTCCCGAGTGTGACAAGGTGTTCAGCTGCCCGGCTAACCTCGCCTCTCACCGGCGGTGGCACAAACCGAAGCCTCAGAGCGCAGCTGCCGGGGCGCAAAACTTGGAGAGCGACAAGACGGCCGCGTCCGGGAAGACTGCTGCGGATGAAGCGAAGGACTCTAGTGACAGGGACACACCCAGCCCCGGGCCGTCCGAGTCCGGCTCAGAGGAGGGGCTGTATGATTGTAATCACTGTGGGAAAAAGTTTAAGCGCCAAGCGTACCTGCGGAAGCACCTGGCGTCCCAGCACGGCTCCCCAAAACCGGCGGAGGACGAGGACGCGCCGGCGTGCGAGCAGAGCGCGGCGCCGCTGAACCTGAGCTCCTCCACCTGCCACCTGTGTCCAGTCTGCGGTGAGAACTTTTCCAACAGAGGCAGCCAGGAGCGGCACATCCGCCTGCTGCACTCCTCACAGGTGTACCCGTGCAAGTACTGCCCCGCCGTCTTTTACAGCTCCCCGGGACTCACCAGACACATCAACAAATGCCACCCGTCCGAGAACCGGCAGGTGATCCTGCTGCAGATGCCCCTGCGCCCCGCCTGCTGATCCGGGACTTCAGGTTGCTTTCACACTGATCACACAGTCCAGCCTTGTTTCTGGGAGGAATTTAGGGACTGCAAGAATATCCAACTTATTTAGATTTTTAAAAAGTTTGGCCTCTTAAAATCTTAAATCAAGTGAAAAATATACGGCACTTTGGTGAAAAGCTGTAACTTTTGGTTGATAAGAGTGATATAGTTTTGCTCTTGTTTCAGTTATTTGGATAAAAAAATCACCAAATATTGAAATTTTCACCCTGAACTACTGAAATTTGTCTTAATTTTAAATGTTAATTTATGATAAATGCACAAATCATTAAAGAATAAAGAGGAATCATCGCTGGCTTCACCTTTTCTAGACAAATTTGGAGGTAAAAGGTAATTTAAGGATATTTTTGCAGTGTAAAATAATCTGACTCACATTTGTAGAGGTCAGAGGTCAGTCGCTCACCTGCAGCTGGCAGGGATTCAGTGCCTTGCTCAAGGACACTTCAGCAGGTTCTGGGTGTGTGTTTGAACCCCTGGCCTATAGCCTACTCCCCCTCCCCCTCCCCTTCTTAAAGGATCTCTGACGTCATACTCCAAACACTTAAAGCGTTAGACTGTTAATTTATTTTTCTAGCATCTCTGCACAAGTGCTATTAGCTTCTAGACCTAAGAGAGGGGACGACCTGTAGCCAATAAAAAGCAGAAATCACAGGCCTATAAAGAACCTTATCTCAACACTCTGATTAGCTTTAACATAGCTTGTGGATCCGTGGATCAGTAGCTGTCGCCTGAAAACAAAAAGAGTAAAAACTAGTGTAGCCGGTACTGCCTTTGGATTAGAAACTCCTGCTGTAAAACTGCCTTAAACTGAACTGATCTGATTGTTTTTTGATCACTTATTTATCACTGGCTGGGTTAAATATGATTATTATTTTTTACAAAGCCTTCTGTATTACCACTATACAGTATATCTGACTCTTTTTTTTCTATTTATTTATGTATTTATTAAATTATTTGTGTAAATTATTGCTCTGTGTGCTCTCTGATGTGATCTGTTGCTGTGTTTTTTCATGATGTAGCCAAATTTATTTTCTTTAACTTATATCAGAAGTGAGGACGGTGTGTTCAAGTGACATTATAGCAATCGATGAGTTTCATCAGCCTCTCGCTCTTGAATAAAAACTGAATAATGCAATCATGACAATATTTCTTTTTTGTATTTTTTTTTTTTTTCTTTGTTCAGGTTTCTTTGTAACCATTAGCTCTTATACTGCTTTGGATGTTTCTGCAGTATTTTGCTAAATGTCCAAAAATAATAAAAACCAAACTGAGAAACAGTTTCTGTTCTGTCTCGTGTGTCTTCTGGAGGTTTTTAACATGAAAATATATTTCCAGATGTGGTTTATCAGCTGGATTTAAACCCCAAATCAACTTAAATACATATTTCATCTTTATACATAAATGATATCTTTATTAATGTATTTATCAGCTAAAAACAGCCAAAATTTGGAGATAATTCGTCTAAAAATATCAGAATGAGCCTTAAAATACCAACATGTGCAGTACATGTTGCAAGTGGTGGAATGTAACCAGGCTTTGGGAGTAATGGAATACATGTAATGGGATTACACAATTAGGATATAAAAAAGGGTAACTTTTCCAGTAAAATTATAGAAGTAAAGATGTAATCAGATTACAGATACATTCAGCAAAAAGGGGATAACTAGCAGGATTATAATTTTAAAATAAAGAATGACATACTAGGCCATCACCATGCGGTCTTTCACAGAGTCTTTCTTTTCTCTCGACTTTATTTGCATATGTTTGGTTTTGAGGTAATCCAAATGTTATGGAAAGTAATCAAGTAACATTACTTTAATATTGTGGTACTTTACTGACTACATTTTTTAACAGGGAATTAGTAACTGTATCAGAATACATTGTTAAAGTAACCCTCCCAACCCTAAATGTAACTAAGTAGATTTACTCAAGTGCTGCACAACGAGTATTCTCCATTTTATACCTCTTTATATGTCTACTTCACTACAGCTAAGAGGCAAATATTGTACTTTAAACACTCAAAAGAATAATTGGCCTAAAACAGTTACTTTAAATACTTTCATTACATTTAATTGAATTACTTAAAGGTGCAATATGTAGGATTTTCCCACCTGGTGAATTCAATCATTAAAAAATGAGTAGGGGTCAGCAGATCACCAGAGTAACAACTGCTAACTATAGCCGGTATTAGCTAGTTAGCTCATTTAGCTGTGCAGCTAGTGGTCCAGACTGGGAGTGTTGGTGTTTACACTGCTGGCACAGAGCTAGCTGGTTAGCATGCTAACTTCAGTAGATATCTGTGCAGCACAATATATTGACATCATAAGATCAAAACTGTTATTTCTTCAAATTTCTTCTGTTCATAATTTTAGTTAATTTTTAATGTTTTCAACTAAAATTCTAAGATTTTGCACCTTTAAAGTCCACGTTTGAAGCAATTTTCTTTTTTGAGTGTACACTACTATATTGTTCTGATAGTTATACTTTAAAAAAATACATATAAAACATTTGATGAGCTTATAATATTTAATCAAACTGCCCAGAAGTATGTAAAAATAGTTAGATTAGATTATAATAATAATAACACATTTTGGCTAACAATGCTCATGTACATTTTCGATGCAGGACTAGTGAAGTATTTCCACAGTGTGGTCTGAATACCTCCTCCACCACTGCTTGTTACATGAGAGCTCAGTGTTATTAAAGCACCAGATTCCCAGAAGCATCACTGAGGACGCGTCCTTGGTTTCCTGAACAGCCTGACGACCCTGAACGCAGCCCCATGTGAAGGTATTTGTAGGGATGACGTCAGCAGAGTTTTTCTATTTTTTTTTCTTGAGGAATCAGTGGAAGAAAACCACATGACACTCTTCTCCCAAACTAAGTAAGAGAAGAACAATTTCACATTTTATTAAATTACAACTATAATGTCTTAATTTTTTGCTGTCTGCAACAAATGTGTTTTTTGTAAAAGATGAAGAAGACGCAATAAAACCGGTTCGTATGCGATGGCATGCATTTTTAATTAAAGTAAAAAAACAAATAACATTGTGTTACAATGAAAAGAAGAAACCAGAAAATACAACTAACTGTTGACATTATCGCTCTATTTTTTCATATCCATTAATCGATATTCTCCAAATCTCGACCATCAGTGATTACTGAGTTAAGACTGTGTACTGTACTGTACAAAGTGATGGAAGTATTTACATCTATTACTGGAGTAAAAACAGCAACATCGCACCTTTACAGTTTGATACTTGAAATATAGAGAATGTTCATAACTGACTTGAAATATTTTAATTCAATTAAGTCTTGTTGAACCGGTTCCATTTTTATCATCTTCTATTTATGTGTGTGTGTAACAGGATGGAAATGCAGAGAGAACAGTTACTGCACACTGTAACAGAGAGCTTTGTGTACCATGTGTTTAGCAGAGGTCAGAGGTCAGGTCACAGGTCAGCTGCAGGTCAACATACACAAAACATTTCCGCATCTGAAAGACATTCCTGCAGTTCTTCTCTGATTCTCTTTCTTCTCTTTCAGCCTCTCTGAAACACTGACACATGGCTGCCATCATGTTCTTCTGTGGAGAAGAAGTCAACTTTACTGTATCTCTTCAATTTTTCTTTTACCAGTAACCTGTAAAAAAATCTGATCCGACTCAAAGAAATGAAATTCAGTAATTTTCCAGAACGTACTGAAGAGTTACTGACAGAACAAATGGTGACAAAAACAAACACATTTTCACTACATCTGGACGGAAACCTTTTGTCTGACCTCAGCATTAACCCCTCCATCACACTCTGGCACTTTCTCCCTGTCTCTAGCTTTTACCACTCACACACTTTCACAGCAAATACACACACTTTCAGTACACACACACCCAGAGGCAGGCCATCAGTCTGTGTCTCCCTCCTTGTGTGGCTCTGACAGGTGTAAGCCAGCTGGGGAGCAGACTGCAGATAAGAGCTACAGATAACACACGCACATATTAACACACACACACACACACACACACACACACACACACACACATAGAGTCTCTATAATGGACCAGAGCAGCATTTCCACAGAAATAAAGAGAGTCTGAAGCAGCAGCTGTCGGAGCTGCAGGACTCAAACTGTACATCTGAACGTGTTCCACAGCTAGCCTGCAGAATTAAAGTGTTTTTTTCATTCAAGAATACAAGAATACAGATTTCTTTTGTCTTTACTACCATTTACAATCCACAGAGGGTGATTCCTAATCACTTTGGTGATCTTCTGACTTTTCCTCTTGCTCCTTAACGAGGTTTACATTTCTGGTTTTCAGTGAAATGTCTCAACAACTATTGGGCGAGTCAGCGTGAAATATGATCAACACATTCATGCCCCCCTCAGGAGCAACTTCAATAACTCCGATGATTCCTTAACTTTTCATGTAGCTCCATCGTCAGCTCATTTTTTTTATTTTTCCATTATTTTGATGAAATGCCTGCAAAACTGATGGCAAAACCATGTTTTGTGCATTAGCAAATTAATTAGCAAATGTTAGCATCCTAACACGCTAAACTAAGATGGAAAACTTGGTAAACGATATAGTCAAATCTCACAGAGCTGCTGATATGGCTGTGGACTCTAATTCTGACTCCGTCTTGAAAGTTTTTCCGGACTAGGTCCATCCATCCATCCATCCATCCATCCATCCATCCATCCAAACAACTGTCCACACTGGGTCCATACATCCAACTGTATAATGGTACTATCCATTAATAACTATATATTTATCCACTCATCCAACCAAACCAGCCAACCAACCATCAACCATTGAACCAAAACCAACCAACCAACAACCAACCAACCAACCAACCAACCAATTATTCATTAAACCTCCGTCCAACCAACCAACCAACCAACCAATTATCCATTAAACCTCCATCCAACCAACCAACCAACCAACCAACCGTTAAACCAAAACCAACCAACCAACCACCCATCCATTAATCCAACCAACCAATCAAACAAAAAACTAACTAACCAATCAACCAACCAACCAAATCATTTTTTGCAACAGTTCCTCAGAGAAAACACCCACAAATCCAATCTACTACTCTGGTTCCAGTCTTTCCATCATATCTTGAATCTGCTGAAGGGATTTGATACTTTTTCAGGAGGTCCAACACAGATATCTGGTGATCAGGTCTGACTTGAGGTCGGTGATCCAGTTCATCCCCAAAGGTGTTGATGGGGTTGAAGTCAGGGTTCTGTGACAGCCACTTAAGTGAAAAATGACTTTATAGGTTGGATCAATGCTGGGATAGAGAGAAGAAAGACACATTTATTTATGCAAAACTGTTACAGATTGTTCCTCTACATGTTTGCGTTCAGTGTCTCCTCATATCACAGATGCTCTGTGGTCAGTCAGCATTAATGTGCCATCATCAGATCTGCTGTTGGCGGTTTTGTTTCTTTCTGCGGCTGTTGTGTGTTTTCTTCACGTCAGACGACTTGTTATCAGACATGAAAGCGACACGATGTGATTCAATTTGTCTGGTTTAATCAGACATCCACTGCTCTAATGCTGTTAGCCCAGGACAGGGAGTAATGTTACAACCTGCGTGTGTGTGTCTGTGTGTGTATGAATGTGTTTTTGTTACCTCAGCTGTGTGGATGTACATATAAATGGTAAACAGCATCATTTGTAGCCGTTAAAGCTTCTATTTTTGTAATTTATTGTTAGTCTGGTGAAAAGGAGCCATTACACATGTAGTGTAAGTGTTCATGTTCCTCAGCATTAAGACTACATTTCCCAATAACCCACCTTGCTTCAACATGTTACAAATCCATCCATCCAGTCAACGTCCAATCAACCATCAGCCTATCAATCCATCAACACAATCTGTCCACCAATCCATCCATCCATCCATCCATCCATCCATCCATCCATCCATCCATCTATCAAACAACCAACCACCTATCCATTTGATAATACATCCAACCAACCATTCTTTACTCCAACCAACCAACATACTATTAGTCCACTCATCCAACCAACAAACCAACCAACCATCCATTATTCCTTCCAACCAACCAACCAACCAAACCATTTGATAATCTATCCATCCATGGTTTAATCTACACATCCAACAAACAAACTAACCATGTGTCAATCCATTCCTTAATCCTTCCATTTTTCTTTTCATTCCTTTTCATGGAGCACCATCTAAAATATAGAAACATCTAAAATTTAGACAAATGATTCAAGTTAAAATCCGTCCAATTGTGACGATAAAATTATCTTACAGGCTGATTATTCAAACATTTAGGCAAATAACACTGAAGAGCCACATAAAGACATTGAAAATATTTGTTTCTGCTGGTTGTTTTCTAAATTCTTATTTTCTAAACGCCAGTTTTTGTTTGTAGACCTTAAATTCCTGACAAGCAGGTGTGGAGTTACATCACATCAGCTCGCTCAGATTTTCCAGTCTTCTTTCACATCAGCTTGCATCTTTTCACCTCCTCCTCCTCCCCCTCCCTGTCCTCCATCATGGCTGCCCTCTCTCAGCTGCTGCCGCCCTGCACGCGCCTCCTCTTATCTCCAACACACTCAAACAAAGAGACAAAAACCAGAAAGAAAAAGGCAGGAGCAGACAGAGTAAACACGGCCTCGCTGCCTCTCTGCGTAGGCCGGGGTAAGTCAAACAAACCTCGGGGGCATTTTCCAGGCCGGCAGGTGTTGGTGTCAGAGGCAGGCAAGCGTGGCATCGAGTCAACAAGTGGAGAAGAACAAGCAGTGAGGGGCGGACACAAACACAGGAACACTGTGTTTTAAGTGCATGTTGAGCTTTAGTTGTTGCTACTTGTAGAGTGTTTGCTGCCTGCACGGACTTCTGCTCACTCGACATGTGGGTGCTAAAGCTAAAGTGGTAAATACTCATGTTGGTCTTTTGTTAAATCCTCTGTAGTGTTTCTGCACTGCATAACCAACAGGCCTCCTCTCAGTCACAACAGAGTAGGTGGGACGAATTTCATTTAGCTTACTTGGATGTGTTCCATTCTGGTTATTATGCTTCTTCCAGCCTGTGACTATGACGTCAATCAAGTTCAGCCATCATTGACAATGTTTCAGTCACTTAAGGGTCCCATGTCTCATTTTCAGGTTGCAAATTGATTAATTGCAAATTAATCGCACAATTTTTATTTGTTCTAAATGCACCTTAAAGGGATATTTTTCAAGTTTTAAATACTCTTATCAACATGGGAGTGGACAAAAAGGGTCCAGGGCGGCATTCCGAAGGGCCGCCATTCCGAACGTTCACTTTCATGTTTCGGAATGCCGGCCCTTAATTATTTTTGAAAAAAGGTCGCCATTCCGAACCTGAAACCCTAACCTTAACCATAACCTGGTCGGAATGGCGGACCATCGGAATGGCGGTCCTTCGGAACGGGTGTCGCCCTCCGGACAAATATGCTTGCAAACGTGTTAATTATCATTGCAACAACCCAAAACAATGACAAATATAGTCCAGAATATTCTCCAGAAGGTACTGCATGCTCAAAAATAATGCGAAAGCATCAGCTTTTGGAGGCATAATACATCATTTTATGCAAAGTGGGTACCATCAATAATTAAATAAAAAATTTTGACACAACTGACAGTCTGTGCTTTTTGAATGAGCTGCAGTCAGATCCATTAAAGTGTTTTTTTATTTTAAGCAAATCTTCAAACTCTGTTCCCTCTGATTAATCAGCGTGAATCCAGTCTGTCAGCAGGGTTGTTACAAGGAGATCTCAGTTTGTCTAAGTGGCTGTTTTACTTTGGTCACAGCAGTTAAGGACATTATTGTGCATTTTATTGTCTGCTTTTCTTAATTGTCATGTTCTGCTCTGCTCTGCTCCTTCACTTGTGTTTCCTTGTTTCACTCATTCATTCAGTGTTTACAGCTATATTTTATTACTTACCTCTCTTTTGATTGCAGAGTACTTCCTGCCTTTGATTTTCCCGCCTCTCTGATTGTCTGGCCTGCCCTGATTAGTTTCACCTGTCCCTCGTTAGCTCTCTCCATGTATTTAGCGCCTGTTCCCCTCTGACTTTGCTAGTATGTCTTTGTACCTTGTGTGTCCAGCATCCCAGCCTCTCCCCAGTGTGATTTTAGATCTGTATTTTGTTTTCCTTAATCTTGCCTGTGTTTTGGACTTTTGACTCCGTAAGCCTTTGCACACACCAGTAACTGTATTTAGGTCCAATCCCTTGTCTTCCTGTTTCCCTGCATGCACAGGTGTGACATGAATTTCCTTTCCATAGTGTATCATAGCTATTTCCACTTTAACAACAACAGTGTGAGACCACCGTCACGTTGGCCCTCTCAAACAGCTGCTTTATAATGTTTGTATGTTAATTTCATTGGCAAAGACTGTAGAAATATACTTTATGCTCCTTATGGAAACACAGGTGGTTTGGTTTTCTCTGCAGCTCGATAATCGAGCAGGACAGTTTGATATAAAGCACTTTTTTCACCTACCAACACCTGTTTTGTCCAAACCAAAGCTCAGGAACATTAATCAATAAAGATGGTGGGTTGTGTCATGTAAATCCAGCCTCTTAGGATCTGTTACATCATTTCCAAGGTCAGGGTCTGCAGTTGATCAGCTTTACAGAGCAGGATACAGCTGGCTGTGATACCCATCTCCCCTCTGATTAGCAGGGCTCAAGTAAAACCTTAATCGCCTTGTTGACTTGAAAGGCTCTCAAAGTGGGAAAGCTAATTAACTCTCCCCAGCAGCTCGGAGACACAGACGAGTTTCAGTGGTAGAGCTGTAGAAATGTTCTCCATTTGGTTCCTGGTATAAAAAAACTTCTGATGTGAATGTCGCTTCTCACATTTCTCCTCAACACCAAACTAAACTCTGGACTTTTATATGCAAATCAGGTCATTGGGGGCGTGTTTAGGGCCATTTATGCTAAATTGTGAGCATGGTCAGACAGCTCGTGCTCATGCTGCTCGTGAGCCGGACGGAAATGACAACTGTATTTTAAGAGCTTCATGCCGAGAGAGAAGTACATTGAGTGCTGTGCAGGCTGCAGGCTGAATAGCAGAGTACAGGCTGAACTAACCCAACCACCTTATTGAACTGTCTGAAGCATGGTCATCTCTGCAAACCTTCGACTCAGTTTAGGCTGACTATCTGTTATTATTGGGTTGATACTGGATCTGTATTGACATGTTTCAAATACTGGAGATGTGTGCACTGTGTACACAAGCTTGTGGTGTAAATTGGGGAACAGCTTTCTGCATCTGCTGTGGCTGAAAGCACACGTCTGTTCTGTAATTCCTAAAATCCTGCAAAACATCAGTGTGTTCTGTAAGCTTTTGTTCAGAGGGTTGAGGTAATGGGTGGGGCAGGTGGGGTGGGGGGGGGATCTGTGTGTGTGTGTGTGTTTGGAGGGGGGGGGGGGGGGGGTGCAGCTGATTTGAGGACCCTGACGAACACAAAGGGGCCAGGACCTCCTCCACACATGCCCCACACAATGCCCCGGCCCTAATGCTTGTAAATCTATTCACACATCCAGAGGCCAAAGATAATAACAAGCTGTTCAGAATGAATTTCTAATGAGCAAACTGAAGCCTGTCTCTCCACTGGAAACCTGATTCTGCTTCAGCAGAAATCCTGCTTCACAGACCGCCATCATATAACAAACGTGCCTGTTTAGCATTGATGCAGAGATGAGTTCTTCAATAGCGTTGGATAAACAACAGAGCAGCAGGACGCAGACGGGCCGACAACCTGCCTACGAAGGAATCTGAGCGACAGATTTAAACATTTGGTTGATCCTCCACACAAAGAGAATTTCTGTAGGAGTGCAAATGATATTAAAATCATTCATTTTAAATCTTAAAATGTAGAAATCTTTATTGGATTTTAGTCCTGGTTGATGTGGCAGCACCTATGGCTACCATGGTAGTGACAGTGTAGTGCCCAAAAGTCACACTTGAGTAAAAGTAAAGATATCATTTTAAAATTTCACTTCAGTAAAAGTGAAATTCGCCCATATTAGTAGTACTTGAGTAAAAGTCTTAAAGTATCTGATATTAAATGTGATGTAATGTTATGGAAATAAATCTACTTATTTACATATATATACTGTATACTATGCTGTGCACTATCGGTTGACTGATTATCAGAATAAGTGTGTGTTTTTTTTATCCAACTGCCGATGAAATAAATTACTTTAATGAAAAGAAAAATGGCTTTGATGCAACATGCAATCTGCAAAGTAACTAGCAGAAAATGGAAACACTACTGCAAGTACAAGTACTTCCAACATGTAGAGTACTTGAGTAACATTCCATCATTGTTTAACACCACAGAAAACAGTGGCTGAGCAGCAGGAACAACCGGTGTATCTGTTTCCAGCGCAGCCAAACAAATGAACTTTGTTCTAATAAAGAAGTCGGTCAATAACTGCCTTTTTAACTGGCCTTTTTTCATCATGACACGAGCAACAGCATTCTGATTTCATGCTTTGTATTTTTTTTCTGACAACAGGAGGACAGATCTAAGTGTTCTTTAGCTTGCTGAGAACTTTAAGATTTGGCCTGCTTGATCTAACAGCTCACCGTGGCTGAACCATTTTTGATGAGCAGTGACACATACACTGATTGACACAGTTGTGCTGAAAGTCACAAAAACAATTTAAAATGTGTCCATGTGCACAAATGTAGATTATATTCAGTGACAATTTCCCAAACTGCCATGATATTATGTTGACAGTCACTGATCTCAACTTAAAGGTGCTATTTGTAAGAAAACTCAATTTTTGAGTCTCATTCCCAATTAGTCAAAAACAGACGCTTTGGGATTGTGACCCTTAAATCACACCTAATTTCTGACAGAATGCTTTCCATAATTTCTTCTCTCTATAGTAGTTTTCATAATTAGTGTTGGGGGATCTACGTATTAGATTTCCAGGAAACGAAGCAGCAGGTGATCTTGTGTTTCTGTGTTCGGGGACAGTGTTGGCGCTCCAGTTGATTTTGGCTGTGAAGGTGTTTGAGTCCCGGAGCAGCTGAAGAAAAGGTCATCAGAGGTCACAGCAGCTCCTCCCCTCATCACTGCAGGAAGCAGGAACATCATTATGGTAATGAGCCTGATGCTGCTGGACACACAAACACACCACACACACACACACACACACACACACACAGTTAAGAATAATTAAAGTAATATTATAATATGCAACATCATCACGCTGTCAGGGTCAGAGTTCTTGATTTAGTTATTTTTCTGTTTTATTTTGTAAGTTCTCTCCTCATGTGTGATGTTTCCTTTACACTTCTTGTAGTGACCTTTTCCCGCCTTTTTTCCTGTTCACCTGTGTTTCATTTGATAATTAGTCCCTGTGTAGTAAAGCCTGTTGTTTCCCCTTACGTTTTGTCAGTTTGTCTTCTCATGTGTCCTCACTGCTCCAGGTTTTGTTCCCCGTTACCTTTTTGATTTTGTTCTTTGTTTTGAATTCTTAGTTTTTTCTTTTGTCGCCAGCCACATTATGCATCCGGATTCCGGTTTTGGACATTTTGGTGTTTTATAATAAACATGGAAGAAGGTATAAAAGGCAAGAAGAGTGTTTCATAAAATAGTATAACATAATATTAAGTTCATCTGCAATTAGGGGAAAACAATATTGAGAGAAAAAGGTGACTACATACTGAATTAATGCTCCCAAACAAAACATCCAGAACAATTATGATGTCTTTTTTGGAGCATCTGTTTTGTGTGTGGGCGGCTTTTTCTCTTGGGTATGTGTCGGCAAGTCTACTAAAATGTCTCTGGTCATAAAAATGATGAAATGTGGAATTTTATTCGCGATACATTTAGTATTAGTCTAATTAGTCTTTAAGGGTGCAGTTCAGTCAAATCTTGCAATCGGCAAACAGTAGAGATACAGGTTGATTAATTATAAAGACCATTTAAAAGTCATTAAAAACATAATAGAGATGAAATGATGACATAAAAATCCAGTCTGAAATCAAACAGCGAGTATTTGTTGATCTGTATCCCTGTCGATGACCTTCACAACACATCTTCACTTTAATCACTGGTCAATACAGTTAAACACTCGCTGTGACACAGCTGAGAGTGTGTGTGTGTGTGTGTGTGTGTGTGCGTGTGTGTGTCCACTTGTCTCATTCAGTCCTAACCTCCTGATGACTGCAGCTAATGAAAAGCCTGCAGAGAGGAAGGAGGCGGTGATGGTGGTGGAGGGGTTCGCTGCCTATTCTTGTCCCTGGATGGGGGCGGGGCCAGGGGACCGGTTGCCAGGCCCGATGGTGACTCCTGGGCCCCTGGCTGACAGCGGCAGGCTGTCGGGCCGAGCGTCCGTCTGGCGAGCAGGCCGGGCCCTCCTCGGCGAGCTGGCACGTGCCGGCGCAGCAGCCTGGCCGAGGCATGACGAATCACTGAAAGGAAGCTCTGCGAGGCCGCACAGACGAACACCTGAGCCACCGAGCGGAGGGAGGGGTCAGGGCTGGAAGGAGGGGTCCAACGGTCTGGTGGCACAGACGCCGGGACATACTGATTACAGCAAGATGGACAAAAGGCAGAAAGGCGGAGACTTAAATGATCCCTTGAAAAGATTAATTAGGGTTATCAGAATTTGGGTTTTGTTTTTCTGGTTTTGGACAGCTGAGATCTGGAGACACATCAACAGCATCACTTTATGTTAAGATCCTTGTAGTTGTGTTAGATAACAGGTAGTAAGGGCCTCATGAGATGTTATTACCATTAATAAGACTATATAAGTGTTAGTAATAGCATCATAAACCTTTAAGATTTTCATTCTTAAGTGGTCTATTGACTGTTAACAAGTTTCCTTTAAGTGCTTATAAATGTCTTTAATCTTACAATACATTATTATTATGTTATTATTAACACTTAAATAGTCTTACTGATGTTAATAAGCACCAGGATTTATTATCTGTGAACTAACACTTATTACAAGGACTTTAACATGAAGCGTTACTCCAACGGTTATTCAGATCTAAAAAAACAAGTTTCTCTGTTTGCCTTATTTTTCTTTTCCAATCAAACATGACTCATCTGTATGTTGTTGGCTGACTGTGTCTCTTGTCCGCATCAGTCTTTATACTTTGGTGATTACATCCATCTATTTCCAACCACTCATCCTGGTGCAGATCACGGTGACAGCAGGCTAGGCAGGTTGTCCAGATGTCTCTCCTCCTAACCTCATATAGTTACGTCCTCCAGCACTTTCAGGGGAATCCCGATGCGTTCCCAGGCCAGATGGGATCTGTAATCCCTCCAGCGTATTCTGGGGTCTCCTACCAGTTATATGTGCCTGGAATACCTCTACAGAAGGCAACTGAATCAGAATCACATTTTCCTTTCAACTAAAAGGAGCAACCACTCCAAGTTGACCCTCTGAATTCATGCAACTCACCTGAACTGAGTGTCTTGTCATGAGAGTCTTGTGGAGGGGCACTGACAGATGTAGTAAAAGTATTCCATTGGATTGACATCCAATGTACAGTGAACGACATCCTCTGTCCTAAGACCCTCGATTCAAGTGAGAAAAAACTTGCCATATTCAGAAAAAAAAACTTTAAACGGGGGAACAATAAAAAGACCTCAGGAAGAGCCACAAAGGAGGGATCCCTCTCCCAGCACGGACAGACATGCAACAGATGTCGCATGTACAGAACAGAACAACAAAATCACAATTTACAATTTGCATTGACAGAAAATCTGATACTAATTATAAGATATGTAAAGTGTGTGGATCCAGGAGGACGACTGAGCAGGCTGAGGCATCGCCAAGTGGTGCCCGAGCCACATGGCCTCCTCTCCACCGTGGTGACCTGGAAGAGGGCAGGCCACACAAGATAATTAGCAGTAAAAAAGAAAACATCAGAGCTACAGATATAAGGAGATAGTAACAGAGGAGAGCAATGATCCAGCAGAGCGCAGGGTATGACGATCCGGATCCGTCGTGTGTGTATGTGTATGTGAGGCAGTGGAGCCAGAGGAGAGAGATGTTCCCAGGGGCCTGTGGTCCATCAGAAGGGAGCCGGAATGAAAAGAGAGGAGGAGGAGGAGGAAGCTATAGAGAGTGAGAGAGCGACACAGCTTGAAGTTTGAGGGGACAGAAAACAAAAAACAAAAGTTAGAGAAATGCGATGTTAATCAGAATAAGCAGACTGTTTCTCGTCGGCAGGACAATGTGTCTTCTAATACCACAGGTAAGAGACTCATTGAATCTAGAAACTAGCAATTGAGGTCAAGGACTAATTAAATAGGAAAAAGCCCTGCAGCCAGCTTACTTCTTTTTAAACCTGGGAACCGTCAAGAACCCTGAATTTTGAGAGTGTACCGCACAAGGTAGAGTGTATGGAATAATGAGATCATACATGTACGACGGGGCAAGGCCATGTACAGGTTTGTATTCTAGGATTGGTGTAATATGATCAAATCTTCTTGTACGTGTTAAGACTCTAGCTGCAGCATTCTGAACCATTTAAAGACTTTTAGTGCTCTCACGCGGCAGACACGAAAATAAGGCATTGCAATAATCCAGACTAGACGAAACAAAGGCATGAATCAGGATCTCTGCGTCAGCTGTGGACAAGAAGGACCTCATTTTAGCTATGTTGCGCAGGTGGTAAAAAAGCGCTCTTGGTCATTTCTTTGATGTGCTGATTGAAATAGAGGGTAGAATCAAAAGTAACACCAAGATTCTTGTGTCTAAAAGATCTACACTTGCTACAAATGAATCTTTTGCATGTCTTTACATTTACAGACACTTTCCCTCAAGCTGTGCCCAAATCATAAATATCTCATGTGATGTTGAACACTGAGCACTGTCTGTCCTGCAGCTGTCTGTTTTATTGTATTGGATGCTTCAGGATAAATTGCGGGTCATTTAACAGTTCAGCTGCTATAGCAACCAAACCTCATCACAAAATCACACATTTTTACATCTCACTGTATCACAACATTTTATCACAATTATATAAAAAGCCTAAATGAGACTTCACAAACTGCCATTTTCAGAAAATTGACACCCACTCCAAACAAAATGATTACTGGCATTAGACTGAAATGCATGATGGGATTGCTTTTATGTTCTGAGTCATCCTCAGAGCGTTGTTAATAAATGCTCAATTTCAGTATGGAGCCTTTTTAGAAAAATCAGCAGGTAAGTTCAGTTAGAGAAATAATTTTCCTGCATGCCTTCATGGAACTACAGATTGATTTAAAATGAACCCGGGTCCTTGATCTCTATAGGAACGGAGCTGTTCAGGTTCGGTTTCACAGAGATGAGTCACTGATGGACGAGCAGCCGGCGAGTTTCATGGACTCAGGAGGAGCAAGAAGACATGCCGCGCTCCCTCGGGCCAGTATTGATCCAAGACAGAGGCACTCGAGTCACGCACATCTGTGTGGGAGTCTTGTTGTTGGATGAGATGTTGAAGGAATGGTTAAATTAGGCACATTGTGAGGGTTTAATGTATTAATGGACATATCTGAGACTCTTTTTGTCCACAATGTAGTGTCCTTGAGCAAGCTGCTGAGCCTCCTCCTGCTCAGATGGTGGTCCATGACCCTCTAACCCCTGTGCAGAAATGGGGGGAACTATGTTTGTCTCAGATGGAGGGACAGTAAAGCAGATTCATGTTACAGTTACATGGGAACTTTCATGTGATTTTAAAGCTCATGCTCTCTAGAAACATGTTGGTTCTCACGTATGAACATGGTACATTTCTGATCATCACATGAAAATGAATAAAGTTGTCATGAGTGAATAAATAATATGCAGTATTGTGGAGTATTTAGCAGCATCTAGCGGTGAGGTTCTAGATTGAAACACTCCCTGAAGCTACGGTGTGCTTATATTTAACATTATATGTGGCAGCATTTCTTTTCAGTGAAACTAATGTACTGCTAATAAACATTGTACATTATATAGGTTTTGTACCATTAGCAGCAGGGGGAAATGTATATTACCATCGGCTCTTACCTGTCCAGCAGAAAGCAGGACGCTTTGGCGTCAGTCTGCAAACATTTCTCTGTCATCAGAGATTTCCATCTGTGAAAGGCAGCTCCAATGTTTATTCTTGTTTTATGCCGTTGCCTGTTTAGCGTCTTGGAGTATTCGTTTCTTCACGCTCCTGTGATTTTTCTTGTACAAAATAAGTATGATTCGCCATCCTCTATCAGATTGTGGTTTCAAACTTCTCACAATACAAATTGTTTGGCAGGAAACAGCAGCCACTCGCTCTTCTTCTTTCTCATCTTCCAACCAGTGCATTTCAAGCAGCCACCCAATAAATTTAAAAAACAGCCTTAACTAGTGGCAGGTTTGTCCGTTCTGGGCTACTGTGGAAACATGGCGGTGCAACATGGCGACCTCCGTGGACGGGGACCCGTTCCCTATGTAGATATAATCGACTCATTCTAAGGAAATGAAAATAAACGATTTTTATTTTCAGGTGATTAAACACTAAATAAAACATACTTATGAATATTATATTCCATTTCTGCCAAGTCTGTTCTGCTAGATGCCACTACATATTACACGCTGTACCTGGTTCACGCTTTGATAACAGACCAGATCTATTGTTGTCTTTCTCATAATAAGCTGTAGGACTCATGTTAGCAAACAATCGCCTGTTTAGACATCCAGCAGACGTGAAGCAAGCACTGTCATCACAATTCACTATCCTTTCAGCTCTGTTTTGTTCTCCACCAATTCCGGAGAAAGCTATCTGTTCCTTCAGCTGCTAAATGTTCCACTTTTTTCACCAGCTAGCCTCATATCAACTTTTCTATGTGGTCATATCACATTCAGATTACATGTATATGAACTGACTTTCATCTCGTGGTGTTAGAATGATAGCTAGTTGGTTGACAAGCCAGGGACCACATGTTTGAGACGCCATTTCAACGTTTAAGCGTGAACCCTTTTGTGTTTTTTCAAGTGAGTTGTCGGGACATTCTTTAGCCGTGTCTGTGGTGACAGAATCAGGTATTTTAAGCCAAAACATGATGTTTTCCTAACCTTAACTATGTGGTTTTTGTGCCTAAACCTAACCAGAGCCTAAGCACAGCGCCGTTTCAACATATCCTAGGTTTGCAGAAATGTACACTGCCAGTATTTAATCTGGCAACTGTGCAAGTCAAGCCGATAGTTAAGTTAAGTAAGTGCTGTTGGAAAGAAAGTTGATAAAAGCACTGAGAGTGAACCAAAATATTAAATGTGATGTAAAACGAACACAATGAGCTGAAAGAGGCTAAACAGCTCTGTAGAGGAGTCCTTGGATTCAATATTAACATTAAAAAATACTGTGTATTGACAACAAAACATTTCTGAAAACTTTTTGATCATATTTTTTTTTTAAATGTAGAATTGTGAAGCCAGACTGTTCAAATGGATTTCTCCTGTCATGCCCGAACAATGACAGGCATCAGTAATTGAAACATTACGGCACCCCAGTGCTGTAGCTCGAGGGCCTGAGCTCTTTGGAGACAGCATGTGTGTGTGTGTGTGTGTGTGTGTGTGTGTGTGTGTGTGTGTGTGTAGAGCTGAAGAGGGTGCGGTGCAGACCTGAATCAATAAGGGTCAGGGAGGAAGGTTCGTCTGAAGTCCCCATAAACTGACAGAGGTTTCAAAAGATTTGAGGATGGTGGCAGCTGAGGCCTTTTACAGAGGAGCTGCTGGAGGATTAACCCCCTCCATCCACACAGTTGGACAACTTGTTTCATTGCCTAATGGAGCTGCAGGCAAGGGGATTATTGCAATGGCAGACCATGACGAGAAGTCTCTCACCTCAAAGATGATGTAAGGACACAGAGTCTTCTGGCCTCTGACAGGTCATTATCCTTCAGCAGAGCTGAGACAATCATTGGAAGGAAGGTGCACTGCTGCTGTCTCCTTTAACCTTGAATTAACTTGTTCTACTTTAAACTGTAAACACGAGTTTAAAAAAAGTGATCCCAATAGAGAAGATTCCACCAAGGGCATCAAGTGTTTTCTTAACTGGTCAAGCACGTTCGAGGCTTTGAGAGGCAGATCTGTCCTTGTATTCCAGAAACAAGACATTCCTCTGATGGGTAAAGTACTGGGTGACTCACACTCCACTGCCTCTTGAGCGACAGTTGTTTAATTAGCCCCCATCGATGATGCTGACCTTCATGTAACATGCTGGAGAGGCCCGCGGTCACGCCGACCCTCCCTCAGAGAGATAATTGGCTGTAAATATGAAGCCATTCACAGGGGGCTCAGTGTGGTGCGACTATAGAGGCACACGGCCTCACAGAGGAACAGCACATGTCACATCCTGCCTCAGTCAATACATCCCGATGTCAATGATCACTGAAAAATACTCTGATGTCATACAGTCACATATGTTAAAAATGCCTTTATGCTGTCTTCCTGAAAGTGAGACGAGAAGATCGATATCAGTCTCATTAGGTACAGAGATAGAGTCGGGAAATGTTAGCCTATAGCTTAGCTTAAAGATTGTATTCAGGGGAAAACATCTCGTCTGGCTCTATCCAGTTCAAAAATACAACGACCAACATTTCTGGAACTGATTTTTTAAACATGGTGTATCATATAAGGGAATTAGGAAACAATTGCTGACATCTAAAAATGTGCAAACTAAGCTAAAACTGCTCTAAATCACTGCTCACTGCTAACATTAACTAATGTGGTTATTTGCCATGATCAACTTCAACATGCTCAACATGTTTATCAGGCAGCATTGGCTAATGGGGCATTCAGACCAAAAAACAAACAAACAGCGCTAGATTACATACAAATATAATGAAATGGCTGGTCGCGCAAATGATGCAAATTAACAAAATTCACATGAGTTGAAAATATTGAACTCATGCATGACGCTGTGTCTCAAAAGTCTGTTAGTATTGACATTCACACTGATGTCATGATGTTAATGCAGCTGATGTCCAGGCATTCATGAACAGTAATGGAGGAGAGGATAATAATCGCTAACCCCCAGATTCCACCGCATTACGGCTGCTATATAGTCACCGGATCTGCTCTAGCAGCCATCTCGCGGCCGTTCTAGACAGTGCTTGTGTTTCCACCGGCTGAGCCATGGCAGTTCTCCACTCTGCTCCGGGAAGAATAGCTCCAAGTCTATTTTTGACGTAAGCGGAACACAAAGAGCAGATCGAACCAGACAGGAAGTCAGACAGTAGAACGCCATAGTGTTTTTCAAAATAAAACACTGCATGCCAAAGTCTGAAATATTAACAATAAACACAATTAAAACAGACAAGATATTAAATGTTTGAACTACGTAGCCTACTACGCAAAAATTAAGGGGAAATGATGAAATAAACACAGTCTGAGCAAGTCAACAACATCCGGCAGGCATGACTCTCTGCTTCTGAAACACTCCCAGTGGGATATGAACAACGTTGCACACACCAGGTAACAGAGACGTGCCCAGTGGAATCAAAGGGGTAATCATGGCTGTTTGTGGACACCCAGAGCTGTACGATAACACATTTCAGTCGTACCGAGACAGGACAAAAAAAAGGAGCTGACATGGAGGAAAGTGAGCAGGGAAGTCGGACTACATGGTAAGTCATGGAAATATGTCTTGGCACAGCATAGCTCTGATCGAGCTGAACTCCATCCACCCTTTTTCTGAGCAGCAAGGGGGCACCCGAAAACAAGATGTAATCACTGAGCTTAAAGTTCTGTACCACCAAGGCCAGGGAAAAGCTGTAGGTCATATGGTCGGGTGAAATTAAATCCCCCTTCACAGACAACATCATGGCAAAATATTACAATTAAAACCTGTTTCACACCAACTCTTTCATTCTCGCTTTCTCCTGAAGACTGCACACTGCTGATAGTTACGAGCATCAGTCTCGTCCCAGATGGCTCGGAACTGAGATGCGCCATAATCTAATTTCCATCTCCATTACCCAAATAAGTGAGCAGATTAAATTTTCATCTGCATCTAGGGTTTAGGAAATTAAGACGCTGCTGTAACAGAGATGAGGCTTGATTGCTGCTAAATGTGATTGTCAGCACTGCATTTTTCATGGATGATATTCAGTGACAGTGAAAATAAGGATTTTTTTCCTACAAAGTGCTTCATTATAAAATATTCTAAAGGGAAACTGAGAGGGGTTAAAAATAATCATTGAAAGATGTAGATGAGATAATAAGATTCAATTTTCAGGTTTTAGAAATGTTATTTTATTACATTAAAGTAAGATCATCACGTGTAATGATGATTTTTCCCTGGTGATCTGTCCTTTTGTTCGTGTCATTCTGAAGTTGATTGTAACACATTCTTCATTTTGTTGTCGATTTAAAAGACAATTAAAAATACGTCCACAGAGGCAGAACGGACTGGAAATGGTGTAAAAGTCATCTGAAATGTGCGTCATCTCGACGTAATAATGGTGTAAGTTTCAAGATGACCTCCAGTCGGTATGATCAGATGAATCTTGGTATGTTCACTTGTAGAGCTAAGACTTTTACTTAGCTGAAGCTCGGAGCTGGAGTCAGTGTGACCATCTCCCTCCTGCTGAGCGCTGATCAGCCTCCACCCTGTCTGGGCATGCCAACACCCGTGCGTCTAGTTAACCGATCTGGTGGGAGCAGCAGGAACGGTTCATGCCGAGGCGGCAGGAAGACGCAGAGGTGGCTGGCTAGCCCCTCCCTGCTGTATTAACAAACCACATAACAGCACACAGCAGCTCCTCCGAGTTCTGAGAAAGCTTTCTGTGTGATCATTAGTGAGAGGAGAGGAGGGAAAGGCATCTCCCCGAAGGTTCGGCACAATACAACAACCACACCGGGTGTGTGGAAGGAGTGTCTGCTCCAGCAGGCAGCTAATGAAGGCTGAGAGGACCTGTGGCGGCTCGGTAATTGAACCTCGGGGACATTCTCTCACTCTACATCAGCATTCTGCTCTCCTGAAGTTACTGCTGCTGCTCAGGGTGTGTTTCATGTGCAGGGACAAAGGCTTCTGTTGTTTTGGGAGGGGATCGTCTCCATTTTGTTGACGTGTTTTCAGGCCAGGTGACATGAGTTTCAACCCAATCACCAGAATAAATGTTAGCAAAGTACACTTCTGCAAAAACCACAGATATAATTGTTTCTTTGTTACGTTACGTTGCAACTTTACATTTTTTTTAGGTATTTTTTTTATTTCTGTCTTGTTACAACACTGTGTTAATGCTCTTGTTAAGTTTAGGCACAAAAACCACTTGGTTAGGGTAAGGAAAACATCATGGTTTGGCTTAAAATACCTGTTTTGGTCACCACGATCACTGATGGAGATGGTCTAACTTCCTGTGAAAAATATCCGGTTATGGTCACAACAAATCCGCTGGAAATGTCTCCAGGTGTCCTTAAAAATATCCACTGATGAGACTCAAACTGTGGTAGGCCATTTGGCAGCCTTGGTGGCTGTAATAACACCACCACTATCCACCTCCTGAGGTGGAAGGTGGCTAATAAGCATAATAGAATAAATACACACAGAAAAGATGAACAAGAAAACAAATGCAAGGTATTTGTGTTAAGTTTTAATGTTGTACAATGTTCTGAGTGCAACACAAAAACTAAACTCAGCTTTCCCAGAGTTAGTATTTATCAAATTTCTAAAGTTCCAACACACTAAAAGTGGCAAAAGAAGTTCACAATCAGCTTTGAGCTTTGGTTCCACTACTCGCACGGTGCACCACCCACCCAGTACCAAGCTGTGGATAATTAAATCAGTGAAGTCCGGTGAAGTCCACTCACCAAGCGGACTGTCTGGAAGTCTGCAGAAAGTCAACTTGAGAGCCCTTGTGGACTGGATAAATTGGGAATTTGGACAGACCTCAAGACTCGCGAACATTTGGATGCAGCCTAACTTGGTCCTTACCCGCTAACCTTAGGACCTTTGGCTGTCCAAAAGAGTGCCTGACCAGAATTAGAATCATAAAACCTAGTATTCAGCAAAAAGAATAGAGCATTTGCAACAGGTAAGTACAGGGGGCAAAACTACTTAGTTAGGTTTAGCAAAAAAAAAAACAGAAAAACTTTACATTACATTACTTACCTACCTACTACCTGTAGTAGTCTCCTGGGTGAGAGTCTTCCTCCCTGTCCTCCTCCACATGTGGACTTTTGTCGCTCTCCTACTTCACCTAACTTCCTCTTTTGCCCACATCATAATTACTATGACAACGAGAGGTTGCTGCTTAACACTAAACATAAATACAGGTCATAATAAACTGCCGGCACAGACGACCTACACATACACAGCACTTGAGGTAAAGAAATACTGAAGAATGACTGATTTCTAAAAATACTTCAAAAAGTAAACAAAATGATTTTGTTACAGTAACAGGAGTAGATGTAATTGTTACTTCCACCTCTGCTCAGAACGCTGTGACTAAACGCAGACCAGTTCAAGATCAGATCAGCCTCAGTGCCATCAGTTCCTGGCACCATTTGACACTCGTCTACCATGTCTGTCCCACAGATGGCCCGGCCCCGCTCTCCCTCTGTCCTCTGGCTGGACCGGCTCTCCGCTGGACGCCACGCCGCTGCCAAACCACCACAAAAAAAACCTCCTCTCCTCCAACGACTCCGACTGCTCCTGGCACCCGAGGCAAAGCTCTCCCTCATCATCTCATCTGACTGCTTCTGTAAATAAATAACAACAACAAAATAGCAACAAGAGGGTGACACCCGGCAGAACCCGGTCGGCCACATGGGACCTGCTGGTTGTCAGCGTTTGGCGAGGAGCAGCGGGGTCACAGATGGCTGCACAACCCCCGCGCCGGCCCACATTTTTCCGGGCTGCTGTGCTTTTAGGTCTTCCTCGCTCACTAAACCGCCCCTTCTCCAACTAATTTTTTTAATGTTGACACGGGCTCAGATGGGTCAAACACAATAGCAAATAATTAACCAAAGGGGGCTGAATTAAAGGGGGACTTAATATGAGACGGGCGACGGATGACTCACTTTGCATTAGGCTTTGAAGCCGGTCCCCGGTGGCCGGCGTCGGGGCGCTCCAGCTTTAAAAGCGAGTGCATCTTGGCACCTTGCTCAAGAGAAAAGCAGGCGGTTGATCCGTGCTGCATTAGTGCTGAGCCTTTGTTCTCCCGAAGGGCTGTCAAATGGAGAGACGGCTCCCTGAGACATTTTATAGATACATTCCCCTCAAAGGCAGCTGAGCACCGGCAGGATGAAGCGGGCTCAGAGTATTAAAGTTGCAAGTATTCCATTCATCCATTTGTAAACATGGATGGATGTGAGTGACAGACAGCTCAGAGGTTGTGTGAGAGGATCTGAAGTTCAATTTCATTCTTGTTCATCGTTCCTTTGTTTGTTATTTCTTTATTTCCCTGCACTCTCTGATTAAATTCTTTCATGTGTTGCATACCAGGCGAGAAGATGAATCCCTTATTACGCTTTGCACAACATGACAGGAGTGCTTTGGAGAGCACTTAAAATTTCACTCTGCAAGTGTTCATAGAAACAGAGAAACTTTTTTGAATATTTTTCTATATTAGTATATTTCATACAGCGTTTCTGAGGAGAAATGTAGCTTTTCAGTTCAAACCTTTGATGCTCCATCAAAGTTCCCCAGACATTTTTATGCTTGAATATGATATTTAACAATGTTTCACTTTATATTTTGATGTATACAGATGTGGGAGGTGAAATAAGCAACCCAATCACCAGAATAAATGTTGGCAATGTACGTGAAACTTTACATTTCCTCAAGTTTATTCTTCAATTTCAACGTTGTGCTTATAATCCGGTTAGGTTTTGTCAGAAAAGCATTTGGTTAGGATCAGGAAATTATCATGTTTTGGCTCAAAATACCTGGTTCTGTCATCACAAACACAGCTGGAAATTGTCCAGGTCATGTTAAGTAGTTTCACGCTTATGAAACTTGAAAGACAATCTTGAACATTGGTTTCTACCTTGGCAGCCATCCTGCCTAGCTGTGACGACACCACCATCTCCTCCATCTCCTGACATGAAAGTCAGCTCACAGACATGTAATATGAATGTGACATGACTTGTATTGTAAAAATTACAAATGACTTGTACAAATCTGACCTTATACGAGGTTTGAAGAAATGTGAAATGGCGACATTACATTATGCGCTGGTAATAAGGTGTAGAAGTGCTCCTGATTGACTTAATATTCCAAGAATTCATGTTGGAAACTACTCGAATAAAACTATTTCAACAGACCACAGCTGGACGTGGTGGTTGGCTCACCCGGCTGCTCTTTCCACCACTTGGTCCACACTGAAAATGTCAACAGGTATCAGATGGTTTGCTGCGATATTTCGTACATACATTCATGGTCCCCAGATGATGAATCTTAATGACTTTGATGATTCTCTGAGTTCTCCTCTTGCACCACCCATGGGGATTCTGAGGGGATTGTACTGAAATTTGATTCACAGATTCGAGTTCCCCTCAAGATTAATTTTAATCACTTTGGTGACTTTTCCTGTACTTTTTCCTCCATTATCAATTAAAAAATTTTATTTGTTTAAAGACACATAAAGACATTTCCATCAACTTTGTACTTGGTGCTATAGAGAGCATGGTCACAGAACTGACCAACTCTACTTTCACATAACTGCAGTTGTCAATATGACCAGATTGAGTACCTTTTCTGTGTTGGTGACGTGTGTTGAGTGAGATGATGTAGTTCACTGAGCGCTTTAACAAAAAAACTACATGATATTTTACCTTAATTTACGACAAACTGTGACTTTATTGACTTGAAAAATGATCTTTTAAGTGGGGAAACATCATACGTGTGATTCATGGTACAATTCAAACAGGATAAAAAAAAAAGATTTGTCTCTCTCCATTCACTACCATACAAAGTTTTTCCAAAACAAGGTCCTATGGGGCAAATCAGAAGGGGCGTGACTTTGGCTCTCTATACCCCTACTTGGAATGGACGTAGCTAACCAGAAGTGGGCGGAACGAATCAGAAGTTGTTCATTTAAATTTACATGAGAAAACTTTACACAGCCTCAGAACTGGACTTCAGACCACTGAGGATGAAGAGAAACCGCAGAGGATGAAGAGAAACCACAGAACGTTTTTTTATAAACTTGAATGGACAAACTTCAGTCAGCTGTCCAATGAGCATTTTCCTTCTTCATGAGTACGGATATTGACACATTTTACTCATATGATACTAAACGTTTCAGCCGAGTACTCACTCTAAAAAATTAAAAATTGTAAAAAAAATTATACCTGACATTGTGAAATAAAAACTGGCGTGAAATAATTAAGTGTTACTGGGAAAAAGGGCATTTTGAAATCAAATTTAAGTCCTTTAAAACTTTTATTATTAAAATAAAAATGAAGATTTCCTAATGATGATATTTGTTTGAATAAGTACACCAATCATTTCATAAATTGTTGTTTGATTTTACTTGATTTTTTTGACAGCAGGCCACAATTCAAAGAAAAAAATAATCCAAATGAATGAAAGCTGAACTACTAACTCTAGTCTGGACTCAATAAAGTGAGAGCATTTTAAAAAGCTGCTCATTTACAATAAAAGCATTTGAAATTACCTACTTTCCAGCTTTATGATATATATGTTGATGTTCTCTATTACTTGCACATACTACTGTGACTCAGCCTTCATTACTCTGTTCTCTTACAGTATAAAGGTAATCCTCCCTCCTGATCCTCCACTGTGTTCTCTTGTCTATAAGAAGAATAATCCCAACGCTGCTCCTTCGGTCCCAGCCCGGCTCCTCCCGGCCCCGGGTCCCGCAGGAGATCAGGCGGCCCGGGCCCTGTGGACGGTTACCTGGCAGCCGGTGCAGCGGAGAGGCCAAAGGTCCCTGAACGCAGCAGCACTCAGCCTCCTCCACCCACTGATCCTCCTCACTGCATCAGCTCCATCTGTGGCCTCAGTCACACTCAGGGAGATTATGTTACAGCCACAGTCTGTCTGAGCACAAAGCACTTTATACTGAAGCAGAAGAATCTACTGCTGCTGAAAAATACACCAGTTTACATCATACAGGATCACCTGAGAGTTAGACTAAGAGAGGAAGGAGATCTGCAAGATTTTTTTGAGGTGGCTTTAATTGTTCATTGATCATTGTTAAATGTGGAAGCGGTTTGGGTTTTTGGTTTGTAAATTCCTGTTTTATTTTCCAGATTATATCCTCATGTGTCATGCTTTACTTTCCACTTCCTGTCTTTGTCTGTTTTCCCGCCCATTTTTTCTGCTCACCTGTGTCTTAATAGTTAATCACTCCCTGTGTATTTAAGCCTGTTTTACCCTCACTCATGGTACGTTTGTCCTGTGTGTCACACCTGTTCCTTGTGTCTCCCTGATTTGTTTAATTTCTTTTCACTCATAATTTTGCATTTTTATTACTTGCCTTTTGTTTTTATAGACTTTCCGTTGCCTCCTTTTTGTTTTTGATTTTGGACTTCGATATCAGCTCAGCATTAAAGTTCGCCTGTTGTTGTTCAACCTGTGTCTGCATCTGGGTCCGTGTTTTGTAAACCATGACAGCAGATCTCAGTTTCATGAAGCTCTGTAGCCAGCTTCAGTTAATCAGGTAATATTCAGCTATCAGGTTATTCAGGTAATCAGATTACTCTTACAAAAACAGTACTGGTACAAACTATAGGTGAACTGTCTTTATTCTACAACATGTTGGATGCAACCTTTCTTTGTTTCTTTTGCTGACGTCTTTTACTCAAGGCCACATGGAGGACTGAATCAATCACTTTATATTTTCAGGGTAAATCAAAAGAAATAAAAATTCAGATGAACTTTAAATGATTAAGAAAACATTAGTTATTAAGGAAAAACAGTTTCATCACTTTAAAATAGTCATATTTTAAAGACATGATCAAAAATATAATAATGTAATCATTAACAATGTGAAAAATTTTCAAATGTAATCTGGTCTGATTTTAGTCACTTAAGACCAATTACTACCAAACCCTGACTGTGGTTTCTTAAAGGGCAGTAAAAAGAAAAAACTGGATGTTAAAGGGTAAAAAAAAAAGTTTCTTTTTGATTCTGCACCATTAATTTAACAAACTTTCCACACAAACCTTATTTTTCTGGTTTTCAAACCAAAAAAATAAAGTGACTAAAACAAAAAAAATGTTTTTCCTATACCTTCATTAATCTATTATTTGTGAACAAACAAAAGCATCTTCCTCGAGTGAGTGAAGACTAAAGGTTAAAAGGATAAAACTTTGCCCCAAAAGTAAGAAAATCGACAACAAACACAAAGCAACAGGAGGTAAGAATTGAGAAACGCACCATTAACATCCCGCTGAAAGGAGGCCGCTGCATTAAATGTCACTGCATACATCTGCTTTCTGTGCTTACAAATGACTATTGATTGTGAGCCTGACACACTCGGCCCCAACTCCTTTATTTACAGGTTTTGGTTTTCAAGCTGTTTTTAGTGCGATAACGCTCCGACGAACAAAAGCCGAGTGGAGCCGCCGCCGCTCGCTTCTGCTGCTGGCTCGCCACTTGTTTTTGTGAATCCCTCCACATCGCCAGTATCCGGGCAGATATGTACAGTCTCCCTGCCTGTCTCATTTCAATTGGCCTCCATCTGTTTTGTCTATCCATGAAAAGGTCTATTATGATCCTCTGCTCTTTGTACAAATGGACTACTAAGCGGATAGGGACCCCCGCACCACCCCCTCCTCGCCGACACCCCCTCCCTGAAACATTAGATTCCAAGGAGCTCGTCCTGCACTGCTTTAATTATCCAGCGCCGGCGGAGGGATCTTAATTTTAACGAGTTTTAAAATGCTCTGTCTTCAGACTGGCTGCAGAAAAGAAGCAGCGAGGGCGGAGGGAGGGTGAGTGGGCTCTTTATTAACCCTACAGTGACTAGCTAATGTGATTGAAGTGGAACCACCTGGCGTGGGGAACTGTATAGTCAGCTGCCACTGAAGGCCAGCGAATGGGGAGGACCAGGTGCTGCGCTCCAGCCTCTTAATTGTTGCCATGTAATAGCTTGCTTCAGTGCACAGTATGGCTTGGGGCTAGGATTAAAAAAAGCTGTTGCTGCTAGCTAGCACACAGAAGTCCATTTTCTTTCACTATGCACCCCCCCCTTTAACCCCCCCGACTGCAACACACACAGACAGAACGACAGACACACACTCCTTCAGTCGTAATGAAAGAAAAAGCGAAGGGACTCGGGGAGGAGGGGATGAAAGGAGGCCAGGAGTGCTGTTTTTATTTTGGCTCGAGGAGGCTATCTGAGGTGAACAGCCACCGTGTCCGGGGCCTTGGATGCGTCTCTATCTGCTCCTGGATGACAACAAGGCTTGAAAGCTGTTGGATAGAGCAGAAGATTTTCCTTCAGACTCCTGAAACTCTGAAGTCACACAGGTCCAGATCTCAGCCATGAGAGAGCACAAGTCATTCTCTGCATCCCTTCAAGCAGAAAGTGGATGTGACTCTCTGCCAACGCTGCTCAGTCCTCTGAATGGTTTTATTAATCATAAATCAATAATGAGTTTGTAATAAAAAACAGTTTTAATTTACATCTGGATCCAAATCTGCATTACAATACCCACAGAAAACATTTTTTCATTCCAGTGCATGCAGCAATGTATTGGATCTGCACTGAAAAATAATCACTGTTCTTTAACCAACACCCAAAACAAGTAGATTTTTGAGATACCAGAGAAATAACAACTCAGTCGTCAGAATAAATTCTGGCAAAATGTCTGCAAAACCACAGATAATGGTTTAAACAAAACAAAACAAAAAAAGAACCAAATGCAAGACACAGAAAGGCAGGCAGTTAGAAACAAAAAGTGAGATTTAATAATATGCTCACTCAAACTCAAACAATCCAAAATCCCAAATGCAAGAGACAAAAGGAATCAAATAAATAAAAAGGGTACAAACCAAAGAAGCACTGAGAACACGAGGAACAGGACTGACAGAGGGATATAGACAGGAACAGGAACAGGAGACACATGACAAACAGAGCAGATGAACTGACAAAGACAGAGGGGTAGACAAGAACTTGAATACACAGAGGGTGATTACTGATAGAACGCAGGTGAGGCACAAACTTTGCAGGGAAACAGACAAAGCCATCCCCTCCACCTCCCGATATGAAATTTGGGTCAGAGGTGGAGAGGATGGTGGTGGAGTTACAGACCACAAGGCTTCGAAGCCTGTGACCACAGTTTGAGTCTGGATTTCAGCGTTGGTAAGTGTGAAACCACTGGATGTTTTTGGAAGCATGACACCACTGGATATTTTTATGGAGAAGTTGAGACAATTTCTAGCTGTGTTTGTGTTGGCCATACAGGTATTTTAAGCCAAACCATGATGTTGTCCTTACCCTAACCAAGTGGTTTTTGTGCCTAAACCTAACCAGAGCATAAACATAGCGTTGGGATGAAACACCTAATTGAAAGAAGTACAGTTTTAAGTGATCTGTTATGGTGTGAGTTTTTGGTTTTGTCATTTCCTGTTTTATTTTTAAGTTCTACCATCATGTGTCATGTTTTGCTTTTCATTTCCTACCTTCATATTTCCCTGCAAATTTTGCGCCTCACCTGCGTTCTATCTGTAATCACCCTCTGTGTATTTAAGTTCTTGTCTACCCCTCTGACTTTTTGTTTCTAACTGCCTGCCCTTTTGTGTCTTGCATTTGGTTCTTCTTTTGTTTAAATTATAACAATTTCTGTGGTTTTGCAGACATTTTGCCAGCGTTTATTCTGATGACTGAGTTGTTATTTCTCCGATATCTCAAAAATGCATGTAATGTGAACGTGATATGACATGTTTTGTACAAATGTCAATAACTGGCAACATTATATTCCGTGGCTAGGCTGAGAAATAAACAAGAGAGAAGACTCGATAGCTCAAAGTTGAGCCCTGCAGCTTCACAGACAGAGAGGTTGTGGTCTTGACTCTGACATTCTGCATGACATAAATGCTCTGCTCATGTCCACAAGTGCCAAAACCTGATGCTTGTTTAAATTCCTACATTAGCGGAGCAATGCCTAACAGGGCTTCCATTATGAGGAATCAATGGATGACGCAGAGTCCATTAATTCCTGATAATAGACACCTCGGGATTTATCCTGCTTATACCGTGGCAGCCCAGTCACCAGGATATAATGTTAGCACTTAATGTTTCTGCAAACCACAGATACGTCCAAGGTTGACAGTTGTACCAAACGTGGCATATCACATTCAAATTAAATGATTATTAGCTGACTTTCACATCAGGAGGTTGAGGGGTCGGCAGCCAAACGGCCTACGGCAGTTCAAGTCACACCACTAGATATTTACACCGGGGGACATTTCCGGGGGACATTTCCACACATTGTTTGTGTGTTTTTCTGACCCTAACCAAATGGTTTTGTGCTTAAACCTAACCGGTGCATAAGCACATCATTGTGACAAGAGAGAAATTTTCAACCTAAACAAATGTAAAGGTACAACATAAAGAAACATTCGGTTTTAACTAGGGCTGTCAAATCGATTAAAAGATTTAATTGCTTTTAATCTCATGACTGGCCATAGTTAACTCCCAATTAATCACAAATTAATCGCACATTTTTCATCTGTTCTAAATGTACCTCAAAGGGATATTTTTCAATTTTCATTTTTAATACTCTTATCAACAGTGGACAAATATGCCTGCTTTATGCAAACGTATGTTTATTATTATTGCAACAATCCAAAACAATGACAGATACTGTCCAGAATATTCTCCAGAATAACCTCAAAGGTACTGCATGCTCAAAAAATATAATATAATGCTGACAGCATAACATGGCAAACTCAAGCCCAACAAGCAACAACAGATGGACATATTGACCAGAATGCAACATTCCATAGTAATACTAACACAATGTAGTGTCCAACTTTACACTTGCAGGCCGATTAACAATGTTAATCGGCCTGCAAGCTGCAGCCACCCATTTAGCTCTTGCTGTTGACAGTTTGTCTCATGTAGAGTTGTCCGGGCGTTTCTCCGCTGCAAACTATATCAGCGTGGTCTGCCTTTGGTGAGGGGGAGGGGGGCTGTCTGCATCAGCTGTGTGTTTGGCCAGCAAGTTGTATTTGAGACTCGACGACTACGGTGGTAACTCAGTTCACATCGACAGTAAATACAAATAACTTTGTTCTTGTCGAGAGAATCATCTGGCAGGGCTTTGAAACTTGCCATTCAAAAGACCCTTTTCGTTATCCATTTCTGCTCAAGGAGGTTTGTTTCTGCTGCCATCCACAATGTTACTGCTGCACGTCCTTATTTCTAAAACTACGAAGTGGGCCAAGTTTAATAACGTATGTGCATTGATTGCAGTTCAAAAAAATGAACGGCGGTCTTGTTGTGACTTTCCACTCGTCTGTTCCCTGGTCCTGTCTTCCCGTTGTGTTTTACCTACGTTTCCTGCCTTTCTTCTCATGTTATACTGGTTTGGACTTTGTTAAATTCTACTCTTAAATAACTCCTGTTTTGTCACCAGCCTTTTGTTGCTTATATTTTGTATTTCAGACTTGGAACATCAGCTATCATTTACGCTCACTTTTAGTTTTTTAACATGCCTGCCTCTGTGTTTTGCATTTGGGTTCCTTCTGATGACCTCGCCAATGAGTCAATGCCACTCATTTTAGATACAGGGCATTAATTTAGAACTGTGAACAGACAATAGAGATCTTGTTTATCTGAAGTTAATTGAAACCCTGTGGCCAATCACAATCAAGTATTCACCTAGGTTATGGTTAAAAAAGATCAGTAAAACCATCTGTTAATGTCTCCTGTGGTTCTGCATCATCTCTTTTGTTTGTTTCTTTTTCATCAGCAGAGTAAAAACCCTCTTTACAAACCCTGATTCTACGTGTCGAGTTCTTTCTCTGGATGTAACTCGACTGTATTTCATGTCTGCCTTCCTCAGAATTATCACGAGACACATCAAAGCCCCGAGGCCGAGCTGGAGATGGAAGGAGGAGGAGGAGGAGGAGGAGGAGAGGGGAGGAGGAGGGAGGGAATGCAGGATGCCCGCACTTTAATCTTCTTTATCCGCTGATGTGAGGACAGACCGTCCCAAATTCCATTTATGAGAGAAATACTGATGCAAAAAGGCTGAGCGTGTCTTTATACCAGAGTGAACAAATTGGGATGCAAATGCGCAGCCTTTGAACTGTGTAAAGTGGCATAATGGGATGATCCATAAATTATTAATCAGTGTTGGTTTAGAGCTGAACCCAGAGGACGGCTGACATCACTGCTGCACAAGGAAACCGACGAAGAAATGAAAATATTTTCCTCTGGTGTGGAGCTGAGCAACACATACTGAGAATAGGATCGTTTAATACAACTGAAGCATTAACAAGACAGATCTGTATCTTTTGCATCCTTTTAAACAAGATTTAGTAAAATAATAGCTGGAACAATCATTACCATCCCATGTGGTTCTTGTGCAACAGAAACGTTCACTACTCCAGTAAATAGGAGGAACCTTAAATACGACTTTATAGTAAAATATGTCCCATGATGGTTTTGTCAAAAGTAATATAATTCATTTGGCATTTGTTAGGTTTGCTGTCAGAGGTTGGTGGGACACATATTAAGGAGTTTCCAAAGAAAGATACGATTACTGATATTTTCTGCGTTTAAAGGCATTTAGTTGCATTAAAATAAAGGAAATTGGTCATTTCATTATAAAATCAAACCAACATGAAAATTGCAAGGATAAATATTGGCAAAATGCACTTTTCCAACCACAAATTTGTTAAAACTTTCAATTCTTTTATGTTACAACTTTCCGTTTCTTGACGTTCAACTATCAATTTCCTTTTGTGACAACGCTGTGCTTATGGTTTAGGCACAAAAACCATTTGGTAAGTGTCAGGAAAACATTCTCTTTTGGCCTAAAATACCTCGTTCTGTCACCACAAACCTGGCTGTAAAAATTCCCAACGTTTAAAATATCCATGCTAACAATTGTTGAAACGTAGGTTTGAAAAGTGGTCTCTGGCGAGATGGCCATCTTGCTATGAAATTCCATGTATCATAAAAATGTTGATATGATAAGTATGAAACCTACAAAAAACAAATCAGAGGTTTCCAAAAAACAAAATAAGCCCCAAAAATGCCTGAGAACTATCTTTACTCTTCTATGAGTGATTGTCTAGTTTGTTGTCTTTTTAGGCGAATACTTTAATTTCACATCCTTATCTTTAGATCAAAACTTAAAGCAGCTATAGTCAATATTTTTATAAATATCAAATTTGTATGTATAATGTGACAAAGGTCACACAAGTGATGAACCCACAGAGGATGTTTTCGCATATTTTCAGCTCTTTGTTTTTTGTTGTTGTTTTACGTCCACAAATGTACTGCTTTGGTTCAGTCTCAGTTCTCTTAGCATCATTGTTTAGCATCAGCAACAAAGCTGTAAAAACTGAAAACCAACAGTACAATACCTGCTGAGCAGAAAACAGCAGACAGTTACAGACTAGCTGTTATAGTCAGATCATTTTCTTTTTCAGGAGGTGGTGGAGACCAACAACAGAGCAAAAAGAGAGAGAATATTAGACTTACGCCAGGTTCAGACAGGACGCCGAAGCGCCGCGATTAGCTGCGAAGCGCCGAGGAGCGGAGCCATTTTCGATTCGGCGCCCACGTTAACCAATGGTTTTGTTAACATAGGTAGCGCCGCTCTGCTCTGCTCTGCTGCCGGCGCGTGCAGCGATCGTTTTGGCGTCTGGTCTATTTTTTTCGCGTGCTACGGCCGAATGTGTCAAGCCGGGAAGGAAGTCAAATAAAGCAACAACGAGAGAATCCGGTCGATTGTCAAAATAAAACAAATTTCAAAATTTAGTTTTTAGGGTTCATACTGGCCCAGAAACAAACAGCTATATGTCATGGTTTGGGTTTTTTGATTTGTTGATTTCCTGTTTTATTTTGGTAATTATATCCTCATGTAGTTTGTTTCACTTTCCTTCCCCCCTTTGTCTGTTTTCCTTCCCTTTTTGCTCCTCTCTCCTGTTTGATTAGTGAATCACACTCTGTGTATTTAAGCCTGTGTTTTCTCTTCACTCTTCGTTGGTTCGTCTGCTTGTCTCACCTGTCCCCTGGTCCTGTGCTCCTCATGTCTCCCTGGTTTGTCCAGTTTTTCACTCGTTGATTTTCTGAGTATTGACTGCTTTGCTTTTTGGACTTTCCTCTGCCTGCTTTTGTTGCTTACCTTTCTGATTATGTATTGTTTGCATTTAGACCATCAGCTTCATTAAAGCTCACTTTTGTTTTTATCTGCCTGTCTCCCTATCTGCATTTGGACACTCTCCATTTTGCCACTGTGACACTATCAACATGTTGTTGAAATGCTCTGAAAAATAAAACACAACACATCTTCCTTAAAGTGCAGGTGTTGTTTCTACACTATGACTTAAAAGCTCATGAACAGACCGAAGACGGAAGAATGACTTCCCAGCTTGGGAAATGGGACCAGCCAAGGAACACGTGAATGCAGGGTTACATTGATAAGGCTTGTCTGCTGGATTGTCTGCTGGATGTATAAATAAGCAACTGAAAATGAGTTTCCTGTCAAAACTTAGGGCAACTCAGGGCAGCAAAACCTCCCCAAAGTATTTGCTGTTGCTTGTGAAGCTTTGCTTTCTTATCTCTCCAGCAGACACTGACAGACATTGTCTTGAGAGATTGTCCTGAGTAAATCAACTAAAAGATTTTTTAAAAAGTGTCTCCCAACCCTGAATGATTCCAAACCCTCAAATTCTGGCACAAACAAACAGTGCAACATAAAATCATTGGAAAGTGTTAATTGTACAAATATGTTTTATGTTAAACAGTGTATACACTTATTAAATGAAAACACTTTTGAATAACTTTCTTGACAGTGTTCATTTGCAGCCTGTCAGAAGATTAAAAGAGAGAAATATGTTTAAGCAAATTTTCAAATGAAATCCCTCTACATGGAACCGTCAGCTCCTCTCACTCATCTTCAGAGTGCAATTAAGATGAAATGCCTTTTCAGCTCGTTTGCCACAAACGTCTCCAGGTCGCTCTAATCTTCTTCTACCTGCCTTCAGACTCAGCGGGGCCTCTCACATTGTTTGGGAAGCTGGATTAGCGACGCTCCGAGTGACTCGGCATTATTGTGTTGCGTTGTGGAACTCCAACGCCGCCTTTCCTCAGGGATCCACGCCACATGCTGTCCGGGCTAGTGCGCTAGCTAGCAAGCAGGAGAGCCAGTGTCGTGGCTGATAGGCTGGCAGGCTGCTGGGCCTCCGAGCCAGAGCACACTGCAAAAAATTACCTGCTGAGAAGGTCTCAGAATCAGGTTTTTATTAGATGAAGTGAGAAAGAAGCAAATATGTGGAGTTGTGATACATAGAGCTCAGACCAGAGGCTATGTACATTGAAATGTAAATGGATTTCAACATGAATACATTTTATCCAGAGGGCCTGAATGTGTCTTTTTTAATAATGCATCACTGTCATCTCAGGGGGGAAGTCTCATCCTGTGGTGTCCAGGTCCACTAAAAATTATGTTAACATAAAACTAAATGGTTTTACCAAACACATTTTGCAGAACATGTATGCAGATGCCATGTTCTTGTATTGCAGAGTTAGGGCCACTTGTGGGTCGTTGACCCAACCGGCCTTCAACAACTCAGAGCTCACACGTGTCCCTAACGACTCTGTAAGGACACTCCCACACAGAGTTTAAATGCCTGCACCTCCCCTCCAGTTAGTTAGAACTGAAGAAGCCTCTTGGATGAGAGGTGAAACGTCTTCAAGAAACTGGAACATGTCCAGTTGCCTACGATACTGCACTTTACCATGACCTGGATGACTGAGAACCTTCAACATATTCTTAGAGGGCGGCATCTTCATAAGGTTTCAAAATTGATTTGAAAAGATGTTAATTACACCCTTGATGCACGGTTAAGCTTCTGAAGATTTAAAGACTTAAAGCAGAAATAGAGAACTTTTCAACTTTACATCCCTCCTACTGTTTCCCTGTGGTATTACTGTCGTTGGCATTAGCAGCATGGCTACCATTAGCAGCCTGGCTACTGTCCAAAACAAAAAACAACCGTAAGAATCCCAGTTTGATGTAGAAACCCTGATCTCAGTGCTGTGAAAAGGCAGAGTCAAAACAGCCGGTTGTTTTAATAAGTAGGCAGGTTTTATTACTAACTGATTTGTGGAAATAATGCCGGTTTTAAAGCGACTCAAGTCCCGGTGGTAAGAGGAAACACATATCAACGAGGGAACCGACTTTGACACAACACCCGAACGCTCTCTATCCAGTGAATGCCTGTCCATTCACTCCTTTTTTTACCTCGGTCTATCACTCTCCCTCTTCACCTTCTTTGCCTCCTCCATCATTATCTTATGCGGTGTAGAGTTTCCACACTTATCCCAGTTGTTCCACCTTTAACTGGGGATAGCGACCAGAGAAAACAAATCTCCTTCCTGCCTTGGTTGGGCAGTGGCAGACGCGCTTCCTTCGTGTCGTAATTCATCATTCGTTTTTTGCAGGAAAAATTAGATTTATCTGATCTATATGTGAATGGTGTCATATTTCTACAAATTACACTGTGACATCAGTATTTACTTCAGAATATTAACTTAAAGCAAAAAAAACCGTCTATTGCCAGTTTAAAAAGGATGTAAATAACATCTTTTCAGAACAATTTGGGATCTCGGGGCCTCCAGAGATTTGGTTTATATCGGACGAGCACCATGGAGCCATTTTTTGGAGTTGTTTTAAAACAAGTCCCCATCTACTTCAGTTGTTTAGGAGAATGCTGCAACGCTGTTTTGCTGTGAAGCTCCAGAAATGTTTTGTGGACTACGAACAGTGTTGGGCACGTTACTTTTAAAAAGTAATTAGTTATAGTTACTAGTTACTTCTCCCAAAAAGTAGTTGAGTTAGTAACTGAATTACTCCACTATAAAAGTAACTAGTTACCACGGAAAGTAACTATTGCATTACTTTTTTTTAAAGTTTAAATATGTCTAAGAATTTGGATTCTTTTCTAAGCGGGTTTCACAAGCCAGTTGCATAGAGTAGAACTGCATAGACACCTACACAGAACCTTTAATATTTATTGCACCTCAACAGACCACAACTGGTAGACATACTGTACTTCAAGTATTTTCTTCATCACAAAAATACACAGTGTAACAATATGAAGTGCTTTTAACTCTCTGTACATACTGTACTGTTCAAATATTTTTGTAAAAATAAAAGTAAATGGTTTAAATATGAAGTGCTTTAATTCTCTGTAGTGTAAATTAAATAAATCAAACCTTCACACAAGTTACTGTACTGACATACTGTACTTCAAGTATTTTCTTAAAAACGAAAGAAACAGTTTAACAATATGAAGTACTTTTAAAATAGTACTGCAAAAGTCTATGAATTACTTGGACAAATCCAACTTCAGCTGCTTGGACGGCGTGGCTCCATGTCCTTCTTTGTTAGCGGAGCTCACGTTAGCCACACCTGGCCTGCAGTCATCATCAACAGTGTCAACAACGGTGTTTTTGGCCACTAGTTTTGTAGAAGCGTGTGCCGTTGAGAGATGCTTCATTAGATTAGATATATGTACGTTCTTGCCTTTTACCTCAAGGAGATTAAAGCAGTGTCTGTACTTCCACTTTGAAAACACCAACTTTCCCTCCGGACTCGCCATTGCTGCAGCTTACCTCTGCTAGTTTGTGTGTGTGTGAGGCTGCTGTGTGCGTGTTTGGTTTGTGTGTAAACTGAACACTGCCTCTGATTGGCTTACGAACTCTTACTCTACCTTAGCCAATCATCATCACTTATGTGGTTGTCTCGCCCCTCCCTACTCAGCTTTGCAGCTCCTGTGGCAGAGAGCCAAGTTGGATGACAACAGCTTCAAAGAGTAGCTTCAGTTTATAACGCGCCACATTTAATTGTCGGTAACGGTAACGGCGTTGTAACGATGGAAATAGTAATTCGAAATAGTTAGTAACGCTGTTTATTTTTAACACCAATAATGGCAGAATTTTCGTTTTTGGGTAAACTTTTCCTTTAAGTACAGTTGCTAAGTAAATGTATTTAAGTAAAATCTGTTGGTCAGTACATTTTGTGTGATTGACTATTTAAGACCCTAGAGTCACCTGGTCTGTACATTTTGCTGATTATTCTTAAATGTTTCGTCACTTTTTACTTCCATTTAATAAGAATTAAATTTAAATAATTGTTTTGCATCCGAATACCCTTCTAGATTTCCACCAGTGAGTGGAAGTGTTTTGGCTTTTTTTTCTCTACATGGTGGGACTAAACAGATAACAAGAGTTCAAGTAAGAGACATACCTGCATCGTGTCTTTCTGTTTTGAACTGAAAATACTTCAGAGCTCTGCTGCTCTCAAATGTTATTGTTATGATTCTATCAGATTTTTATGTTCTTGTGTTGCATTCAAATGTTTCCATCAGTGAATCATCTGACCTTTTCCTGCCGGAAGAAGACAATATGTCTGCAGTGAGAAGTCTTTTTATAACGAGAATGTGATTATGAAGAAAAGTACTTCCTGATCACATGAAGACAGTTTGTACAGCTTGTTCTCTCACGCTGAATAATTCAATCTGACAAGAACAACATCACAAAAATACAAAACACATTTGTTTTCATTTTTATCATTCACCAGGCCTGCTATTGGCTGTGTGCGCACACCTCGGGGTGCATCGACAAACATAACAAAGTTAAAGCAAGGCTAGGTCAGTTTAATCAGTGAAAATTAACTCATAATGTCACCTGAAGCAATAAAGCTGTTGCCATAGTTACCTGCTGATTCATAGATTGCATAAACTGTTGTGTCATCATCACGATCAACCTCAAGAAACATTCATCACAAGCACACAAAACATTTGGATTTTTTTTTCTAAAATCAGCTGTTTTGATCTTATTTGATCGTCACTTTGCTTCTTCTGTTTCTAAAGACGTGATTTTAGCTTTCTTCCCCGGACTGACTCTTTTTGCAGTGTGTGTGTGGTGGCCAGACTCGGAGCAGCTGGTCAGTTAGCAGGCCACATCAGCGTCAGGCCGCCTCACTGATAATGGGATTAGCTTAAGCCAGGCAGCAGGGAAAGCAGAGAGGGGAGGAGGGGGAGGGAGGCAGAGGATGAGTGGGCAGAGGGAGGGAGGGAGGAGGGGGGGGGGCCATCACCACAATACACACAACACTCGCTTCCCCTTAACCCCAAAACCCATAACTGTACACTGCAGGTATGTCATCAGGTTCTCTTCTTGTTTAGTGGATGGATGAAGGAATCAGTCACGCTTCGATCAGATTCAAGGAGGGAGGGCGTCTTCAAAAAAGAGAAGTGTGGACATTTTGGAAGGTGAATATATATATCACCAGGAACAAAAGGCAGCTTTTAGACTTTTTTTCAAAAAAGCTATTAATCCAACATCATGGCATAGAAAAATAAAACTTTTGACATGTTTAGGAACAAATTCCTTTCCTTTCTGCATTGCAGCATTCTAATAAACAACTGAAGTGGCTGAGGACTTGTATTTAAACCTAAAAATAAATAAATAAAATGGCTCCATACAGCTGGTGCGGCATAATCCAAGTCTCCAGACAAAATTTACACATTTTTAAAAGCTGAAATCTTCAACCGCTGAGCTAAAAGTGTAAGTGCACACAAGCTTGACTGTTCTTTGAGGGTGTAAATAAAGTCTTTTCATCATGATTGATAATGATAATGACTGAATTGTCCTTTTTGGGTGAACTTGTTTGAGGTTTTGGTGTAGTTATTTCCTGTTTTATTTTGTAGTTCTCTCCTTGTGTCCTATTTTGCTTTTCACGTCTTCCTGTTGTTCTTGACCTCCTTTTTTCCCTGTTCACCTCTGTTTCATTTGTTAATTAGTCTCTGGTGTTCCTCATGTTCCTTCCTGTTATCCCAGGGTTTCCTTTATTTAGTTTTTGTGTCTGTATAATTTTATTTTCTCGTCTTGTCCCTGACTGCTCCTCTTGTTTTTATTGCCTTTAGTTGCCAGCTTTTGGCTTGGACTTTGTATTTTGTATTTATTGTACTTTACAGCTTTATTTTAATAAAGCTCACTTTTTGTTGCCTGACTCCTGAGTGTCTTGCATTTGGGTCGTCCTACATTTGCCACACGTAACACATTGGGACATATTTGAGACACGTTCAAGGTTAATTGCAACTATAACACAGAGAATTTTTCTGAGAACTCACAGGCATTACAGAAGCTCACAGCTTTAAAAAAATCCAAAGAATTTTAATTCTCTTCTTGCCCAAGGAATATAAGTCAAGCAATGACCCTAAACTTTCAAGGATCAGTGGCAGTGCAACTGCACTGTTTTGCAGTGAAGCTCCAGAAATGTTTTGTGGACTATCGACATGGAGTTGAGTGGATAATGACTGAATGAATTTTAATTTGAGGGTGAACTGCTCCTCTAAGGCACTCACCATGAACCACAAACTCCTGCATCTCTCACTTCCTGTTTGCCTGTCATCTCTCCACCCTCAGCTGTCTAACAAAAGCATAAAATGTTCCAAAACCATAAATTCTCCCTGTCAGCTGAAGCCTACATGAACTTTTCTCAGATATTTTTTGCAGTGCGGGCTCTCCGCCCCTCAGCTCACCTGCAGTGGAGGCGGTTGAACCACACTGAGCTCTAATAGGCTCACAGCAGCCCTATTATGACAGCCAATCTCACTTGCTCGCAGCCTCATCTTGAGCTGTGCCGACCGCAGGCTTTAATGGCTGAAGTCTTTGCCGAGGGGAGCGCTAATAGTGGCATCAATACGAACAGCAATTTTGGTGTGATGAGAAAGCCCTGAAGTCGACATATTACATCCTCTAAACCACCAGCGGCAAAGCTGCAGAAGCACTACCACATAATTTCACCCTAAAAGCCCCCGGCGCTCCCGCTGAGGGCTGGAGAGGATTGTAGGGGGATTGATCTGTGAGAGTAGATGGATGTGTGAAAGCCTACAGAGCTGCCTATTGATTTCAGACGGTGTGGAGGATGAATCCATGATAACAAAAGGTCAGCGCTCCTTAATCCTGGTCTTTAATCAGAGCAGAGATCCGTCCTGCAGCCTCCGGGCCCTCCTCACAAGGAGCTGAAGACAACGGAAATGTCAAAACAAGGGAAGTTTCAGAGGTGTGAGAGCAATAAATTGACAAAGATCTGAGAGGGGATGTTGGAGAAATAGCTGCACTCTTAAAAAAAGAAAAAAAGAAACAGGTTGCAGGTTTACTTTTTCAAACTTTCGATATGGATTAAAAGCTTGAGAAAAGTCTGAAAGCTGCTTTTTGTTTGTCGTGCTGTCGTGCTTCCAAAATGCCATCACTTTCCAAAAATGTTCTGGCTCTCAGAAATGTATTATCTTGACTTGACGTCCGGACTCTCCAAAAACTCCTTACCCTAACCCCCCCCCACTCGCCATAAAATGTGTTCTTGCCCTAATTTCCCTTCAAGTCCCCATTTTTATTTTCATTAATTCATTAATCATTTAGTCTACTAAATGTCAAAAAATTGTGAAAAATGCTCATGAGAGAGCCCAAAGTGACGTCTTCAAATTGCTTCTTTTGTCGGTCCAAAACCCAAAGACCTAAAGTCATAAATGACAAAGAAAAGCAGCAGATTCTCTCATTTAAAAAAGCTGGAAGCGGAAAATGTTTCACACTTTTGCTTGAAAAATGACTGTAACATTTAATCGATTTTCAAAATTTGACAATTTTCTTTCAATCAACTAATTGATAAATCGACTAATCATAGCATCTCCAAAATGGCACTCAGTAGAGCACATACCTCCACCAAGGGCAACCAATCTCCTTTAATTCACTCACAGATAGCAGCCACCTAAATACACCTAAAGATCCATGCATTATTCCCAAAGAAATTAATGAAAATGTAAAAAAAAAAAAACTTCCTATCTAGCAATTTTTAGCAAAGTGAGGAAAAAATTCTGGAGCCGTCCCTTAATCTGGATCTGCACCAAAAGTTAAAGGGGTCTATTCTGGACCGAGACACATCCTTCATCCAAGTTTGTTGGAAATCTGCCGGTAGTTTTTGTGTTTGTTGCTTGCTGTAAGCAAACCATGTCGAAAATGTCCTCACTTCTCTTTCCAATAAGCCGCCATTTCAATGCTCCCTTTTAATGTCCTCACCTGCAATTTTTCTCTTTTGTTAAATCAATTTCCTTTTTCACTCTCAAAAAAATGTCTTCTATTTCCCTAAAATTGTCCTCACTCTCCTTGATCTCTTCGCTGTAAAGAAATGTCCCCACTTACAACATGTGATCCTTGCTCAAACTGTCATCATATTCAAAAATCAGGTTCCAGTTTCCAAAAGATGTCCTCATGCAAACACAGACGAACACATGTGTCTGCAAACAGTGTTGTGCAAGTTGCTTCCAAAATGTAATGTATTAAATAGTAATGGAGATATGAGATGGGGACCTCCAATCATCAGACAATAAATGTCTTCAGCTCTGGAATAGACTTGTGAAGATGTCTGATCACAGACTCACTAAAAAGATATTCAATTGGGACATCACACAGTTAAAATCCTGATTCTATTTGAACGACTTGTCATTAATTTTTCAGAACAGGTTACTTTGCGATATTCAGGAAATTAGGAGCAAGATGTTCTCATGTATAAAGATCAACAGAACTGTCTGTTGATATATGGTCTAAGCAAAACTTACGAGCCTACTGTCTCATAAAGGGCTGTTATACTGTAGAACCTTGTGTGAAGTATAATTTAAACAGAAGGTCCCTTTGTGCACAGTTACATTCAGGAACATTACCATTAGCCTCGGAGGCTGGCAGGTTTGGTGCCACTTCAGAGGAGGACAGATTTGATTATTGTGTGAGCGAGGTGAAACTGAGAAAGAGGTTCATTTCTTGTTTTGTTGTCTTGTCTATGACAATTGTAAGGGCCATACTTTTTACTAAAATGTCCTCCATTAATGCTGATTCTTTTGGTCGGATGACTATGAAAAACTTGAACTGTGCTTCAAGAAGGGAACCAGCCGATTTTCTTTCTCAAGCATGGAAGGAGGCAGAATATTTTAAGAATGAGCTGCAAAATAATTTGTAATTTTTTAATAAAATGAAATGTAATGAACTGTTTGACCGCTGCGACTTGTTCTCTTGTGTCTTGTAAACCCATGAGGGTTGGGCGCTCTACGTGCATGACACGAAAAAATAAAATCATCATCATCAGCAGCAGCACTAGTTACTTTCATTTGAAAATAATTACATTTATGACAGACAGATTCAACTCGCGGCCCGTTTCACAACCTCATTTCAGCCCTTTGATCCTTGTTAGTAGGCTAATTAGCCCATTCATCAGTTATTTCTGTTGCTAGTCACAAAAATACTTCATTTAAAAGTTTTAACCCAGGCTGTTCAAGCAGAGGGAATCTACTTTTAAGACTGCAAAAGGTGCATTGTTTTTCCTGTTTTTTTATATGTTTAATGTTTCTTTTTTACTTGTGAAAACTAATAAAGTGGAGAATTTTTTTTTAAAAAAAGGGCATGTTTTAACAACTAAATTCCGAGCTTTACAGGTCAGACAGGGAACTTAAAAGTCTGGCCCCTTGGCACTTTGTTTGCTCACATTTGTGTTACTTTCACCAAAATAACCGCAGAAATACAACTAGGCATTATAGATGGAAGTGGATGTTATTGTTTCATCGAGGCTCATCAAAGTACAGACACTCAAGTTTATTCCAGTGGGGGGTGATGTTGTTCAGCCTCAAATGGCGACTTGAGGCTCCAAAAGTGAGTCAATCCCCATAAGCGTCCATGTTCAAATGCAACTTTACAGTAGAAATACAAGCTACAAGGTGAATTATTCATCATTTCCCAACACAGGGTTGTATAACGAAATAAAAGTGTGTAAACTCCTTCATGCTACACAAATTAGAGAAATTTAAATCAAGTTATTAATATACAAATATACATAAACATTGTTATGGTCCGGCTCAGTGACCACAACAAAACAACCAAACGGAGGACGGAGGATCAATAGTAAACATGTGAATTTTATTTACAAAGTGAGGAATAAGTGCGAACTGAACCATAACCAGAACACAAATTAAAAGGAAAAGCAAAAGTGGCTCGGGCCGAGCTCCCAGCTAGTGGCAGGGCGAGAGCCAGAGCAGACTGGCCAGCCATCTTTTGTAGAGCGGGAATCACGGCCGCAGGTGTTCCCGATTCCCAGGCTCCGCCTCAAACTACAGCTACTGCAGGGGGAAGGGAAACACATAGACAGACACAGGCAGCACAGACATGCAGCACAGACAGCCCTGGGCCGTCACAACATGTAGTGCAACTTTTGAATCTGCGTCAGGGTGAATGTAAGCAGCAGCAACATGATGGTGATGATAATGTGGTCGCCATCTTCACATCAACAGTTCGACATCTGGGAAACACTGTCCATCAACTTTGACTGTGAGTGAGCACCAAGCATCAATGTTATAAACACAGAGTCCGACTCTCCTCAACAGCTGTAGTCCTGCGCTCTGTCGGCTCAGAACAAAGTACGAGATGTTGTGGTGGAGTCTCCGTGGGCACAACAGTCTGATTTCACGCTGTTTTCAGGTCCCATTTTGTCCATTTCCTTTTCCTGTGACCAGACCAGGAGCAGCCTTAAACCAAGTTAGATTAGCATGGCTCTTTTTCTGTCTTCCTCCCTGGGGCGGTCCAAGCAGTCAGGTTGAATGGTCAAAGGACGCCATGGGCCGTGATGGTCTCAAAGTCCAGTACTCTTAATCCAAAATACCCACTTTCTTCTCCAATAATAATGACAGTATTTCTGTATGTGTTTCAACAATAAAGCTGTAAAAAATCACGGTTCATAAAACAGAAATGTTGCATAATTTGGAGGAGCTACCAGCCGCTATTAAAAAAAGAAACATATTTGCAGCCTGAATTACTTTTTAAAGTAATATATTACTACAACGCATTACTTTTATAGACTGTTACGCCCAACACCACTTGCAAACATTCATGCAATTAATTACTTTACACACAGTAACACAGACACACACACAATTCCCATGAGGCACCTGACAAATGCAGCTGCCTGTGGCCCTGACATGTTCATACATGTCATTCCAGTATGCTGCCGAGTGGCATCTCGGACAAAACATACACAAACAAACACACACACACGCATGTGGAAACATCTCAGCTCAACGATATTTAACTGAAGATGAAACAAGAAATTCTCCGATATGGTCTCATGTCTTTACACATTTAGTATCGTCATATCTGAGAGATGGTGACCTCTCCAACAGCAGAGCAGTGTTTGATGATGTGTCGCTGACCTTGAAGTGAATGGATTGTTTCTTTTAATTAGATCATTTAGATTTAATCCACATCATGATAAAAAGTTAACGACTGAGGACAAACTGTGCCAGTACGAGTCGAATTAACAAGAAGCAGCAGGGGGACAAATTCTGGCCGAAAACACTAATGAGCTTGTTGAACACACTCCAGCCTAATTAAGGACTGTGTGTGTGTGTGTGTGTGTGTGTGTGTGTGTGTGTGTGTGTGTGTGTGTGTGTGTGTGTGTGTGTGATCGGTATGTATTTGGTTTAATCTTTCATTCTTCATTTAGAGGAGAAACAATGACCTTTGAGGGTCACACATGTCCAGATTCTTTATTTTAGATAATTTCTACATAAGAAAATGATATTGATATCATAAGAGCAACACGGTAGCCAGGTAGCATTCACCAGAATAAAATGTTGACATTTTACATTTCGGCAAACCACAGATACGTTAATTTGTATGTGTCATACATACCTTATTAATATATTTACAGTTTCTACATCTGTCAGATCATGTCAAGAGGAGGAAGGTGTTGGCGTAACAGCAAGATGGCTGCCAAGTCAGTGACCACTGTTAAGCGTGTAACCACTTATAATATATATATGGATATTCTTATATTATATTATTATATTCAGCCGTGTTTCTGCAACAGAACCAGGTATTTTAAGACAAACCATAAAGTTTTCCTAAACCTAACCTAACGACGTAAAGTTGCAATATAAAAAAAATGTCAACATATCTGTGGTTTGCAGAAACATACATTGCCAAAATGTATTCTGGCAACTGTTTTATTTTGGTAAATGTATCCTCTTGTGTTTTGTTCTGACTTTCCACTTCCTGTCTTTGTCCCTTCCCATCCTTTTTCTGTGTATACCTATGTTTTATTTGTTCATTAGCCCTCGTGTATTTAAGTCTTCATTAAAGCTCACCTTTTATTTTCTAACCGGCCGGCCTCCATTGTGTCAGCATTTGGGTCCCCACCTTTGCTTGCCATTCAACATATTGTTGTTTTTCTGGAGACACTGCTGTGTGTAAAGATGGAGGTGTGATGATGTGATGAGTAACATTATTTTCATTATTTATGTATGTTAACGTACTTGTGTAACATAACTTCAGAACAAAGGTTTGCACACAGGGCTATGCATACAAGTCGACTACTAAATATACAATATCCGGTTTGACTTTCAAAATAAAACTAAATAAATGAAAATAAAACTGACAAACATTTGACATATCAATCATAGTTTGGTTCGATTTAGGCACAAAAACTTCTTGCTTAGGTTTGGTAAAGGCTCATGGTCTAAGTTCAAATAAGTAGCCTACGTAACTTACAGAACTTAAGTTAAAAACAACTTGACTTTTGGTACACAAACCCTGCTCTCCTGAATGAGAGTCTTGTTTTTGACCCATCCAGTCACACTGACCTCCTCCTGACACACACTTTACTCATTCTTTACATTACTGCAGAGGGTTGGATGATGTCTACTGAATTAGCATACAATGATTTTGTCTGCCACTGTCGCCCTTAGGGCAACCTCCAGCTAGTTCACCTAGCTGAAAATACATCCCTATGCTGGGTTTAAAAGGGTCTTCGTCTCTGCACCACATGTCCGTAACTTAGTTATGTTCAGCCACAGAATCTTGAAATAAAGTTAGCTGGCTAGCTATACTGAGGAAGCTAAGCTAAGAAAATGAAACACTGCTGCCACCAAAGTCCAGTGTCTTGGGTTCACCTAACTGAGCTGGTTTAATAAAATAAATAATTAACAGGACACAGAGATGCAACATTAGTGCACTGAGCAGCAACAGACTTCTCACGACATATTCCTGTTTTTGTGCTCTCTGGTTGGGTGCCTTTTAAATCACAATGTTTTGATACAGTCAATGATCGTCAGCCATTGGCGATGGATGATGGTGTCGTCTATCAGCCTAACCCTACTACTGCACTCGAGGGGCGTCTCTAGACATGATGCTACATGGATACCTACTGTGTCACAGTTTGAAGGCCACTGACCAAGCTGCTGCACTGAGAAGGAGTGAGAACAGGCCGACCATATGGATGACTGTTACAGTGTTACAGTGGTGTGATGTTATTGGTCGTTGAAAGGTGCAGCAGATCACAGTCTCATTATGCAGATAATGTTATAATGAACTAAGTCATCCCTCCATTAGCAGGTTGGACTGAAGGCGCTGCAGCAGGGGCTGCTGGGAGTTTGACAGCTCTGCGGTGGTGGTTATGGCTGAGGCAGCAGGGGCTGCTGGGAGCTGCTGGTGCCGTGGAACGATGCCTGAGCCGCCAGCAGCGCTCCTCCACTTCTTCAGCATCGGACACAAGCTGACCCCCCCCAACACACACACCCTCTGCACACACACGCTCGGCCAGCCGTGCCTTTGTCTGGCGTGTCCACATACATCTGTCATGCATGGCAGCGTTGGCACTGACAGGCTGCTATTGTTGCCTGTTCAGCCGGCCCTTCAGTAGAGACGCAGCCACAGTTTGGGGTAATTGCTGGTCCTAATTAGTTCACACACACATCCACACACACACACTCCTGTAAACACACACATATATGCCAAAAATACTGATTAAATGTCCAAATCCTATTAAAGGGAAGCTTCACTAAAACAATGTGTATTCTCTACAGCGTCATTGTTCATTTTTAAATCGATACAGAAGGAAGGTTTATCTCTTTATTGTGTATTAACAGTTGTGTTGATGAGTCACTTTACCTCATGGTATTAAGTTTGTTTACTCTGCACAGGTCAGTGGATTATAGAGGAAAACAGAGCAGCGGTTTAAAGGAATTTTACGTCAGTAGTGAAAATATAAACACTTTTTCTCACAGGAGGTGGAGTGAAAACAGATTTATTTTAATCATGAGAGTCACAACTGTAGTGAAATTACAGCAGTTTGACTTTGGAAGTGTTAATTAGTGATATAGTTAAATGAAAATAGCAGTTTAGTATTGATATTAACTATTAATTATCTTGTCAGACAACTGTTGAAACTTTAAAGCTCCCTTCCTGTGAAAAATCATGTTTGGGTATTTCTGTTAAATCCTGTCTGTGAGATCTGTGTTAAAATTCAAACCAATCATACCATCACAGATTTCTGACCCCACCCCTCCCCAGCCGTCCCTGCATCACATCCTCCCCCACAATCCAGTTCAAAAACATCAAGTTCAGGAGGAAAGATTCTTCACATGATCATTAGACTTTAGGGATCCATAATGATATCAGCGCAGCATCTGTCGATGATAGCTTTAAATTGAAATGCCGACGTCTGCCCAGAATGAACATTTCTGCTGATATGACTTTAGCTTCAATTATGTTTAAAAGAATTGTATGGCTGCATCTACCAGTGTGCCATCATGATAAGAGAAGGAATAATAATGTGTTAATTCTCCTGCAGGAGAGACTTGATGTTCTCTGCAACTAGGTCGATAAAAAATATGGGAATTGGTAATCTGCAAGCTGCCAAAGTGAGATGGAAAATATTGGCAAAAATCCAATTACTTTGCTGATGGAGAGTGAATACATAATTTGTGATCTAAAGTCAGTTGCACTTGATCACAGCCAGCATCACTGTCAGGTCAGAGATGTGCTCTGCTGAAAGTAAATTAGTAAGAAAGAAAGAAAGAAAGAAAAGAAAACAAGTTAACAAGTACAATGAACAATGTAATTTAGAAAAGATCTGCTTTTCAAATGTTTTATGAGGAAGGAAATGCATTCAGCACGTTTGTTAGTCATGACCTTTAAGTTACTCTTGGGTCGTCCTCTTAAAGTCTGTTGGGGTCAGAATAGAGTCATTGCCGCCCCTTCTTATCTTTTACAACCAAGTATAAACCCATCTTAATGTCACCTATTGATCCAACGGACGTGTAATTTTATCTCATCGATATGGCAATTTAAAAAAACATTGTTCTCCCATAATCAGGAATTTTTTATATAATAATAATAATAATATAACAATAATAAACTTTATTTATATAGCACTTTTCTTCACAAAGTTACAAAGTCGTTCCCAAAAGAAAAGAAAATAAAACATAACAAACAAATATATGACATACAGCCTGTGTATAATCAAACTGCCAAACGTGACAGGCCGCACGACTGGCAACAGCTGTGAGAGAGGTAACGTAAACTTTTCCCAGAAAAAAACTGCTAGTGTGCCACTGGTTAAGCTCCTGCATGCCAATGGGGGCACGTGTGCCAAAGGTTGCCTACCCCTGCCCTAAATCATTCCTTGCTTTATCGTCTATTTCACTATAAATGTGACCATAATTTGTTAAATGAACATCATGCTGTCTAGAGGTAGACTTGAAACTACAGACTGAGACTATAAACTCTTTACTGAGGTGATAAATAAGTGAGAAGTAGGGTCATTTTCTCATAAGCTTACATAGAATCAGACTTCTTTTTGAAACCAGCGGAGTTGCAGGTTTTTTTTTTTTTTATCTTATTACGATATACAATACAAAATGCAGTTGTTTGATCAGAAAATGAACAAAATAATAAAAGTGTCTCCCCTCTCACTGCAGTTTGTTCTGATCTGTCTCTTGTCTCTGCTCGGTGAAATCCTGTTGCTTTAAGCTGCAGGCTGTCGTCCTGGACACTGTAACCTGATAGTAATCAGGCCTTCGCAGGGGGAATACATGCGAGCGCCTCTACTCGAAATAATCGCCAGAGCGTGGCCCCGTTGGCTCCCAGGAGCCCCGACACCGCCACAACCCTGATTTAATCTGCTCATTATTACACGGAAAAATACTGACTAAATACATTAGCAGTACTGGGATTCATCTGCGTGGCTGCATGATCTGCATTCTGCCTCGTAAACCCCCCTTTGGATAATCCACGGTTCAGCTGTCAGCACATCGAACATCACAACAACTCTGGTGTTTGAATGAAATCAAGAGTCAAATAATTCAGAAGCTAAACTCTTAATAATGAAACAATTGACACTTTTAAAACAAATTCCTGGTAAAGACAGTTGGTTTGTACAAGTTTGGATCAAACTCAGTGTTTTTTTGTTTTGTAGCATTTTTCTAATATATCCTCTCCGGAGACTTATTATTACAAGCCTGCTGTGACCTCTGACCTCCTCATCATCTGCAGTGTATTGTGGTCTGTTTTGATGAAAACTTCACCAAGGTCACATAGTGCGAGAATCAGCCATTTAGGGCGCTGACTGACTCAGACAGAGGCACTATTCACCCTATTGCAAATTGATGGACCCTTAAAATGATCTTGAAACTGTTATTTTAAGGTAAAATAACAGCTCATAACAGCTACTGTAGAAACATGGCCGACTCTGTTAAAGAGGAACGGATCCTTCTGTAGATATATAAAAAAAACACTGTAACAAGTGTAACAGAAACACAATGATTCTTAGTTTCAAGTGATTTTATGAATGAACATGAAAACATAATTATGAATATTTCATTATATTTATGCCAATTGATCCTCCTAAATCCTACACACTGGACCTTTAACAATCAAAATGTCCAGACTTTTTTTTTTAACAAAAAAACAATAATTACTGTTGTAAAAGACTTTAGGATTACAAGACTGCTGTGACCTCTGACCTCCTCATCCCCACTGGTAGTAAGTCGCACTATCTTACTAAAATTCAACTTCTTCACCTGTTTTGTTATTGTGATGGTACTTTTTGTCTGCAGCTGGTTTTCCAATGAACAGAAATCCGGATGCTACAACATACTTACATAATATTTTAGACAGCAGTGTGATTCCAGCAGTTTGGGTCTGTCTCTGTCCTGCTTCAACATTATAATGTCCCGGAGCACAAAACTCCATAAAGCTCCATAAAGAAATGGTTTTCTTGGTTTGGTGTGCAAGAAATTTTTTAGCTGACCTCATCCCTGTCCAGTTTTCCATCACATCTGCCAGCCTGGCTCTGCTCAGTTTGACTTGGCGCAGTGAAACTGGTGATGGAAAAGCAAATCGACGCGACCCGGTTTGACTTGGTGCAGCCACTCGTGCTGGTGGAAAAACAGCACATGAGCCAGACCCGGCATCAGTGTTGGACCTCACTCATGCTCTTGTGTCTGAATGGGAGTAAATCCCTGCAGCAGGTTCAATATGTGGTGGAAAGACTTATACCAGAAGAATGGAGACTGATAGATTAACACCAATGGTTGTTTTTTGCTAAAAAATCCATTAGATTTTAGATGAATATTTAGATAAATATCTGTTTGATCTTAATATAAATCTAAATTAGTCACTTGTAAGTTGTAACTCACTGTAAGTATCTGACAAATCCAGTCTGACACACATAGAAACTGATTATTCAACATGAAGATGTTGATGATAATGAGATATTTCAGCTAATTGGTTGTAATCAAATTTCAGGTTAAAGGTTCAATATGGAAAACTTATTTCATAAATACATAAAACATGTATAAATTACAGAGCAGCTCGGCTTCCAACTGAAATATCACACAGAATAACTGTAAGAAAACTAAACCCAGTCCACTGATCAACGACTCTGATAATCCACCCTACATGTCCTTCACTTTAACATTCATCCTAATACCACTATAATGAAAGTACACAGGATATACTGCTGGCTGGTTGACTCTTAATAAAATAACTGTGATGACATTTCAGATCTGTCAGTCTGTAACAAACCACATGTGGAGAACTTTAAAGGTGTTCAGATAACCCTGCTGTCAGTCCATTCTACGAACCACAGCGCCATCTAGAGTTAGAAACAAAGCGGTTCCTCAGAGTTTTTGGAACCATTAAAGTTAATTGCATGAAGTGTTAAAGCGACAGAGGCATGGTCGAGTCCTCTGCATCGTTTGGGGAAATGTGGAGAGTTAATTACTAGAAATTCAGCAATTACACACAAATTAAAAAAAGATTTTTGGGTTGTTTTTTTTTTCATTTGTCAATTAAAAATAATAGTTATTTGTTTTTTATATTTCTCAACCAGAATTATTTTCCTGTTTTGAAACAGATCACCGTGCACTGAGGTCAAAAAACAGAAGTGAAAATAAGAATTTTGAGACATGTCTTGAGACATTTTTCTTTCATTGCTGTTTATTTGTTTGTTTGATGGGGTTATAAAAATCAAAGGGCTGATGAAACTATAAAACAATTACTAGTTTTCATGCCATTTCTTATGGTGGCCCTGAAGGCTCGATGCAATTCACTTACTCAATAAAGTTGGGGAACAGAAGAAGTGTGCACAAACCCCAGATCAAACAATAAAATAAGGGTGCGCTGATCAAACATAAATCAATATTCTGTTACTACATAGCCTGTTTCTTAAACATGTTTTTTCAGAAACATATTTTAATATCCAGTCACCTCTTTTGCATGTCTTTGGGTTAAAAATCACTTCATCGTTGTTTGTTTTTTTACAGTTAATATGAATTAAACTTTGTTGTCTGATACAACTGTTATAATTAAAAGCACATCAACTTCATCAGAAGCTTCTGACTACATAGAATAGTAAAAGTATCTGTAATATACTATATCCAATGAATTGCCAATAAATAACTCAATTAAATAATTGAATAAGTCACATAACTTAGTGGCCAAACTTCAATGTGAGTTCATTCACTCTAAAAGCACCAGCAGGTGGCAGTAATAGACCAGGAATACAAAAATACTGAACCCTCTGCAGGAAGCTGATAGTTTGAGCCTGTACTGTTCACTGAGCATGCTCAGTTCAACCCAAACTGTCACAGTTCAACATGTGTGACAGTAAATGTTTGACTGAAGTGTTTGTGGTCAGAGTTTAGTCCTTCAGGAGCCTCACACTCGGGCACAATGGTGAGTTCTCACTTTTTTTTCGATCTTTCAAAAAACTTTAATAACTTTTTCACTCCAGTGAATCCAAAGCAGATTAACAGAAAACACATGTTAGAGTTCAGCTTGTTTAAATGCACTCTGCAGGTTTGTTTCACTGTGACTTGTGAAGAAGGCTGCAAAAAGTTTTCACTCCACAACTTTTCTTGTTTTTTACACCACCTTTATTTTCACAAAGAGCTCTCTCTGGTGTTTGGATTGCGAACCACAGCAGAGGGAATAAGAAAAGATCCACTAAATATAATTTTTACTGGATGTTTGTCTTGTTAAAGATCTTTTCAGACTCACTGAGCTGCAGATCCTCAACACTGAAAACATGAGAAAACTGTCAAAAGTAATCTGACAAAACAAAGTCAGAGTGTGTCATGGGACATTTGATCCACAGAGCCTCAGTCACCTGCACTGCTCCATAGAAAGAGTCATAAAGAAATGAATTAAAGATTAAATCAAACTTTTTAAATGTATTTATTGTTTTCATATTTAGCCTTTATTTAACCAGGTCAGTCCCATTCAGATCACAGATGTCTTTTACAAAGGATACCTGGCCAAGAATGGCAGCAGCACAAGAGTAAATTAACTAAATCCACTAAAATAATCAGATAAATCATTTGCACACAGTCAAGCTGGACTCAGTGGATTTCACCAGAGTTTTGAAATTGTTCAGTAGTACAGTATTCTGACGTTTAAGTGCAGTCTGAAGATTGTTTCATGCAGTGGGTGCCGAAAACCTTAACAATTCCTTTACCCAGTTCAGTTCTGATGTCGAGAACAAAGATGTGATTTCAATATTTCAAGATTAAAAGAGGAAAGAAGTAAAGAGATAGTGGCTTTGTAAGTAAAAAGCAGGCCATCATTAAAATACAATGATATTATACAGACTCCCTTTAGATGTTAACCACCTCTTTAAAATTGCGTTTCCTCACTATATGTGGCTGCTCTTGTTCTTCACCTGAGAAGAATCACTCTGAATCATACTGTAAATATTTTGAGAGTGAAGTCTTTGGGAAATGTGATGTAAATTTAAATCAAGTTGATTTATGTAGAAAACTGTTTAAATGGTCAAATATATTGATTATTGAAGTGGACTGTTAGTTCACAACCTGTCGAGTAAACACTGATTGCATGTAACTGAGTATATCTACTCAAGCACACTGTAAATTTTAAAAGTTGACTCTACTTTTGAAAAGGTCAGGAAAGCAATTACCGCAGAATTACCAAGTAAAGTAGACTATTACATTTAAGTTGACGAGCTAAAAAAGTTTCAACATAAAATTATTAGTCTACTTTACTTGGAAATTCTGAGTAAAGTAACTGTCAGATTTTACAGTGTAGTGTACTTGAGTAAAAAATAAAGGTAAATGTACTTTACTTGAGTATTTCCATTTTACTTTTTACTCCACTACCTTTTATTTGATAACTGTAGTTACTAGTTACTTTGCAGATAACATGCTGCATCAGAGCCAGAGTAACTCATTTTTAAATGATAAAAAACATATATGTATAATTTATTTGTACTTGTACTTTTCATATATAAACAGTGTTGTATAAAATACCTAAAGGCATACTTGAGTAAAAGTAAAGATATTGTGTTAAAATATTACTTTGGTGAAAGTGAAAGTCATCCATATGTATAGTACTTGAGTCAAAGTCCTGTTGTATCTGATATAAAATGTAAGTTATGTATGTTAAATATCAAAAGTAATTTCCTGAAAAAATGTTTTATTTAAGTATCAAAAGTACGAGCAAATGTAAAAAATACCTACAATATATAGACATGTATGGAGATAATGTATACTATGGATGATTATTGAATCCAGTATTCAGCATTTTTCTGATTAACAGTTCTTTTGTTTGTTTTTCTTAATCTGATAAACAATAAAATAAATAATATTAAATGCAGCATGTAATCTGAAAAGTAACTAGTAACTAACTTAAGGTGTCAAATAAATGTAGTAGAGGAAGAAGAACAATATTTGCCTCATAATTGTTCTTAAATGCAGTACTGGAGTAAATTCACTTAGTTACATCCCATCACTGTACGTAAGTATTTTTTGCCAAATAATAATTTTAAATTTTGAATACTATTTTAACACGATGTCTTTACTTTTACTCAAGTGTTACTTTTGGGTACTTTTTACAACACTGTCAGTGAATGTAATGTGATGTTTTCTATCAGCTCTGTTTAACTGTGGATCAGTGTCAGCTCCTCCTCCTGCAGGGTCAGAGGTCACGCTGCTGTTTGGTTTGGCACAGTGATCCTGTTAAAGATCTGAATGGACCACACACACACACACACACACACACACACACACACACTGAACAAAAGATTTTTGTCTGATTTGGTACATTTGTGATTCTTTTCAGCACATTTTGAGCCTTTTTACACAGAGAAATTCTGGTAAACAGAAACAAGTGTAAATCCAACTTGTGAGATGTTTTGAGACAAAAGTAAAAATAAAATAAAAATATAAAACAACAAATAAAATACAGTAATGGGTTACAGAAAATACATCTAATATAAATAAAGCGAAAGAAATTAAAATAAATTGCACAAAACAAAGTGAAACCATCTTTTTCTCAGACTTCAGCAGGAGGAGGATCGTCCCTGCAGGTCCATGCCGTCCGGTTCAGTCCGGGTCAGGAGCTGTTTGGGTCTCTGCAGGCCTTTGTGGAGGAGAGGCGACTTAGGGCGCCGTTCATCATCACCTGTGTGGGCAGCGTCACCAAGGCCACACTGCGGCTGGCCAACGCCACGGCGGCAAACACGAACGAGGTAATTTACAGCAGCGAGAGGCCTGAGATTCTTCCTGTGGAGGCCACGTTCATTTTGGTCCATTTTTACAGACTTTTATATTTATTTTTGTTCTCTTTTGAATGTCCTACCAGCATGAGATGCTGATACTAACCCTGATTTATAATTTTTTCAAGAATCCAAGTAACAGAGGTGAAGTAGTTTAGGTACTCAGTGAAATTAAGTCAAATGGACAAAAAGATTTGTACAATGATTCAGGCTAGTCTTCATGGTTTTAAGAAGGTTGTGTGAATGTGATCTGCGTGTTCCTGGAGAAGAGAGCATTGATTTCAATGAGCCAACCCTGAATAAATAATAGGTAAGACAAAAAGAAGAAGAAGAAGAAGAAGAAGAAATTGCTTGACATCTGTAGTTTCGAAATTCAGTGATATTTTCACATCTGTCCTGTGGTTTAACTACCTGATCCCAGGCCAATCAGTCTCTGAATAAATCTGTGGAGTGTCTTTACAGTCGAGGCTTGACAAGCAGAAATAAGGTTCCATCATTATCACATTTAAAGTAAATTGTAAACTACCAATTTTGCAAAACTTCCTTTGCACAGACAGCTTTTTCTCTGGAATCAGAAAAGTCCTTGAACTACCTGCCATCTTCACCAGAGAGAGCTCCCAAGCCCTGGTTAGTCCAGCAGCAAACCTGTACTCAATGTAAATATGTAAATATGTGCTTTATTGCATCGTGCTGTAATTAATTTAATGCCTTTTGCTTATCTCATTGTTTAAATATCTTATTTTCAGAAAAGCCCTTCTAGTGACGGGTGTTGCTCCCTCAGATATCATGTGTGCAAATATGGAATTCTAAAAGACATCTTTAATATTTTTTTAAAGAACACTGTCATCACATTTAAATCATGAAGTCTAATTTTTTTCTTGTACATGTTTATATATATTTTCTCTTTTTCCTCACACTAATTCTTTCTGTATTTCTATGTTTTATCGGATCATTGTCTATTGATTGTTCCGTTTTTCTGTTTATAGTGTGTTATTTGTTGTTATTTAGATTTTGTTGTATTTTCCCAAATGATGTTATATTAATTTGTATTGTGTTTCTCTGTAAGGGAGGGGAGGTCTGTCATATAAGCATGATGGCTTCTTGACCTCTCCTGGCTATTATTCTTTAATTATCTCATTGTGTGCCCAGATGAATATAAATACATTTAATTAAAGAATAAATTAAAGAAACATTATGATACTTGCACTATACTCAGACAAAAGAAAACAGCTGTCTAATGCATCTGTCCCTATGAAATAAACAATAAGTAAGTATAAAGCTGACAAGAACCCAAAATGAAAGAAAAATGATACATGCACCATTGAAAGATACAAATCTTTGGTGATAATCATTCAAAATATTATACTTTACTATACTTAGTGACTATAAAATGTCAGAAAATTGTGAAAAATGTTCATCACAATTTCCCAAAACCCAAAGTGACGTCTTTAAATCACTCCCTTTGTCCAACCAACAGTCCAAAACCCCCAAACTCTTCATTTACTGTAAAGAATGACAAAGAAAAGCAGCAAATCCTCACAGTTAAGAAGCTGGTTTCAATCGACTAATCGAATAATCAATTAATCAATTAATCGACTAATAGTTGCAGCTCTATTGACGTATCAATAAAGTTATTACTATAATTAAAAGGTGCTCAGGAGCTGGTTAGAGAATGTTTCGTATGCAATCTGCTGTTCCCTTCTTGAATTTGTGAACTGCAATTGTTCAAACAAACAAACAAAAGAAACAAGAGCTGGTTGGGGGGCAGCAGGTGTGGACCCTCGTGGTTTTACAGCGTAGTCATCATGATGTCCCCTCAGGTGATCCACCTCAGCGGCCGGTATGAGATCGTCTCCCTGGTCGGTACACTGAACCGGGACCCCCACCTCCACATCTGCCTGTCGGACGCAGAGGGCCGGACGGTTGGAGGTCACGTGTTGGGAGACCTGGAGCTGTTCACCACGGCCGAGGTGGTCGTCGGCGAGGCGGTCGACCTGCTGTTCACCAGAGAGATGGACGACAGGACGGGCTTCCCTGAGCTGGTCGTTAAACAGCGTTCACAGAGCGAGGACAAGGATCCCACGGGTCCTTGAAATCCTGGAAAGTTTGTCTGTGATCTTTAGTAAAACCAGCTGTTCTCGTTATTAAAGTTGTAACAGTAAACAACCCTGATCTGTTTCTTAAACTATGCTGTTTTGGGTCTTTGAATTTGAGGGAACTGGGCCTGGAAGAGTCCATGAATTTGATGTTTAAGAAATTGTGGTGACCCTGCAAAAATAACAGAAAAATATGAGCGTTAAATTAATTTAAAAAAAGTCTTTTGAAGGACATGATGCAATTTAAATCATCTTAAGGTATCCACAGTAATTTCAGGATACCTGTGTTATAGACTTAAAGGAAAAGTTCACCCATACATGAAAACTCAGTCATTATCTCCTCCCCCCACCGACCATGGCAGCTGATGTGGCTACTGGTGATATCTGCTAGATAAACCCATCTCAGCTGCCTTTTCCTGTAATGTGTTTTTGATTTCGGTCATCTGTTCGCAGATTGAGCAGCTCTTTGATCTGATTCGTAAAAACACCAAGTGTTTCAAGTGTTTTGACGTGTTTTAACATTATAAGAGTAGTAATTTACATGTTTTGCCTGAACTGAGATTGTGCTGCGGCAGAAAAACTGAGCTTTACTGCATAGCAGTCCATATTGTCATTATGATATTGCACAAAGTAATGCTACATCTCTCTTTTTGTCAATTTGTCAATTACAAATGGGTAAAATTGATTAGGTGTTATATGTTAATGTTCAGTGTGAGCATTTTGGCTGATAAAAACATGTAGCGTGACTTTACACAACATCCTTGATTAATAACATTGTCTCTCCATCTTCAGGACATGCAGCTTCCAAACACACACACACACTCATACACACACACACCCAGTTGTCCTGAGCATCCAATAGGATGGTCTCTGCGGGGGTCGCAGCTTTCTGCTAATAGATGTTAAACTGAGCTGCGGCCTTTCAGAGCCTCTGACCCCCCCGGTTGTGACAAGACAAAGCGAGAGCCCCCCCTGCTGAGGATTAGCAATGACCTCGGCTCGGTCATGGCCGCCGCCGCGAAGAAAGAAAGGCCTCTGTTGCCGTGTGGCGGGCGGGTCGGAGGGAGGGGAGAGGGGAGTGGTAACAGCCTTTTGATGGAATCCAGTCCATGGAGTTTAATTGGAGCTCAGACTGACTGATGTCGGCCTGCTGACATGTTCCTTCATGAACACGCACACACGAGTTTGTTTTGACTCACACACCGTCCTGCTGCCGCAAATACTCACCAGAGCAACAAATGTGGATTTATCCGCCGCTGAAAATAGTCCCAAAGAAATGCACTATTTCCTCCTGTTTTAGAAAAGTTTTTATACTTCCTTTCTTCTGTCAGTTTTGTGGTTCTATTGAGATTCATGTGTGCAAGAAGTCCCTTTTTTTTCTAGCTTTGACAGAAAGAGAGCAGAAGTGTCCAGGTGAAAACTGGGCTGAACTCCGCTGGAGTTTCTGCAAAAATATCAGGATGTGACATAACATCTGTGCCCAAATATTCTCAAAAAACAAAGAACAAAACAACATATCTTGTTTGTATGCTGATCTAACAGTCCTGTTGACTTGCTGCTTGAGAACAGTTCATCTTGTGCTCTGATCGAAATCATATTACCACATCACGTAGCACTTTTGTAGTTCGATACACAAAATTATACAAAAGGGAATATTTCTTCTTTTCCATGTGCCGTCTTCAAAGCTGTGCATTTGGATTTAAATTAAAGGTCCTATTTGTAAGAAAAGTTGTTTTTTGAGTCTCACTCCCAACTCGCTTTGGGATTGTAGGACGGGTCGGCCGCCATAAAACAAGACAATGGAAAACAATAAAAGCTAATAAGATAAGTCGATGTGAAAATAAAAAAAGATTAAAGATTAAAATCCAAACCGATGTGACAATCATCACATTTTCATGAAAATGTTATGCACATTTTGGGCAATTTTTTATTGCAACAAAGTGATATAATTAAAAGAACTCCAGGCAAACCTAAAATGATACAAAAACCAGGGAGAAGGCATTGTGGAAATGTGACATTTCTGTTTGTTTCATGTGTAACTGGGGGGTAAATCTATTCAAATGTAATTTACACTCAGGTTTGGGTTTCGCTCTTGGAGTTGTTTAAATGTTTACATTGATCCTTTGTTGTTTTCTTTCAGTGTAACGTTATTTGAAGTGGAAAGCAGATTTTAAGCAGGCTGTGACAATTTTATATTCTATTGCAGACTTTGGTCACAAGGTGAGAGTACCAAGTAGTGTTATTGTCACCCCACCAGGTGCATTATGGTCCTTTCTTCCTCTTCAGGTGCGAGCAACCTGGAAATTTGCCAAGTGAATGTTGCTGAGATGGTGTGTAGGTAAATACAGACATATCTTGTGAAATGTTGCTGTACAAACACTTAAAAAGATGTTAGCTGTCAATATTTTTAACTTGATGGCTTGATTTAGGCACTACAGTAACTGATGTCTTGTGCTTTTTGGCACCAGTCGTCGGCCACAGTGTTCTCAACTGCATGGTAATGTTAGCATGCACAAAGCCAGACTGTGCTAATGTCTTTTGTAACTAGAGAACAGTTTTACATTAATTTAAACTCATGTGAAATTGTGATTTTACATGTGAAAAAAGCCAATTACATATAAACGTACAGTATATAATTCACATGTAAAAATGGAAATGGAGCCTATCACTTCTGAAAATGTGCAGTTCACATGTGAACATAGCAGATAATGTTTAAATATTTAATTGACATTTTGATTTCACATCACATTTTCTAATAAAGATATATGCTGACTGTGATGGATTATCCCTCTACAGGAAGTATAAAGTCTCTGCAGGTTGAATTTTATAGAAATAACTTAAAGGAGCACTATGTAGTTTTAGTAAAGAAATGTTAATCAGAAGATCATCTTTTTTTAAGCCTTAACAAACTAAATAAACAAACTCTCTTTGTTTTCATAACTGAAAATTGAATAAACAAACTGACCTTAAAGGACAACACAATTTCATACTGTTGGTTTATATGTGGCGGACCCTGCCAGTTATTATTATTATTCAGTTATGGAAGAAATACACATTTCTGAGTTTGTATTATTACCTCATTAATATTGTAAATATTAAAATTCAGAATTTGAATTTCTTATCCAAAACTACATAGTGCCCCTTTAAAGGACAGTTTGTAAATTATTGTAAAATACATGTGATTTGTTGTCAATTAATATAAAAAGCAAAAACCATCAGTGAGTCCTGGTCCCAGTCAGGATGTAGAGTTGAACATTTCTCACAGGTCGCAGGTCTTCAGTGTCTGTGCTGCTTCAGGAGGACGAGGCCGCACGTCAGCGGGGCAGCCGGCCGGCCGCCACATTAAAGCAGAGCAACAAAGCGTCCCCGCTGCAGCTTTGTGCTTTTGTTTTGCTGTGTTGACGCAGCATGGTGGCAGAAAAGCGTTGGTGGTCTGCCCCCGTGCCCCCCAGGGGGGCAATTTTACGCAGCCAACTAAAGCAGCTCAGTTCTTGTGGCTGATAAATTGAAAGGCGTCGCAGCAGCCTAAAGCGGATGTTCTGGATTTGAAATACAGCTTTTGATGTCGAGACCATTCTCAATCTTGTCTTTTTGTCTTTCTGCAGATGTCTTCATCATGAGGCAGAGATGATTAAATCTAAATGCTGTTTTTCCTTCGCTCATGTACACTTGTTATATTTCCACACAAAGAAATGTGAGTTATCCTCGTTTGAAATGTATGTGAATAACAGGTTAGTCATCTTGGTTGTTGTTTATTAATGTTCACAGCCATGTTTGCAGCTGGTGTCCTGCTGCGAGGCACCAATTACATTTTACTCGGAGACTCTTGCTCAACAAAGAGTCGACTTTAATCTCTGCACAGCTGTAGTTCAAGACGGCTGAGGCTGTTTTCACACTACAGAGTAATGCATCTCCGTTGGCAGGTTTTTGTCACGGACAAACATCAAAAGTTGTTGATTTTTGTTCTATTCTGAATCATCCAAAATCTGACCTGCTATAGAAACAGGAGATGACTCGTCTGATGCAGACAATCTCCTGGTGTGTGCTTCATGTTTGAAGGGAAACTCCGGACCTGATTCTGCAGACATTGTCCAGAGTTGATATCACAGAATGGCTCATGTATTCCTGATTTTACTTTATGGAGAGACACATTCGCCCACACTCATCCCCAACGGGATTAAAAGTTGAATATAAATAAATACTGGCATGTGAGTCCAGCAGAGTCGGCCGGAGATCGCACAGAAACTGGAAATTTATGCTTGAATATTTCTGTCTAACAGGCTCCGTTTGAAGTTAATTGGGGAGGCAAAGTAAGACAAAAGTGTGATGTGACCGTACCTTAGTCCAACAGATGTTAAACAATATGGTGCCAGATGTCGCTGCATTGCTTCGCAGCAAAAGCTGAGCTAAATTTTACTTCTTTTATAGATGACACAGCCTTTTATTCATGTATCTCTTTGTTTCTACAGTCACCCAGTTTGCCAGTGCAGTAGTATAATTAGTTGTGTTTCCATCAACGTATTTGCAGGCACAGTTTGCAGGATCATATTAGCAAGCGCTGATGCAAAAATTGAAACAACTTTCTCAATTTTGCAAAAAAAGATTATCTCTTTATGTAGTTTTTACCCTTTCATGAGAAAAGAGTTAATGCGCTTCAAGAGAGATGATATAGCGACATTTAACCAGCCCAGTCTCCAGGATATAATGTCGGCAGTTAACATTTCTGCGACCCACAGACACATCCAAGGTTGACAGTTGTACCAAACTCCTCATATCACGTTTACATTATATGATTATTAGCCATCTTTCACATCAGGAGGTGCAGGGGACAGTGGTGGTGTTATTACAGCCAACAAGGCAGCCAAATGACTGACTGCAGTTCGAGTCACACCACTGGATATTTTTAATAATAATACATTTATTTGTACAGCGCTTTTAAAAAACTCTCAAAGACACTTTACAAGAATAGAAAACAAACGAATGACACCTTAATGACACCTGGAGAGATTTCCAGCTGATTTTTTAAATTGAATCCAAACCATGATGTAATTAATCATTAAACTAACCAGAGCATAACCATCAATCTATCCATCATTTGACACCGCTTATCCTTTTCAGGGTCGCGGGGGACATTAGTGGTTTGACACTGGGCAATAAGTTGCCAGTTTATCACAGGGCTGACGTATAGGGACAAACAACCATTCACGGTCACAGTCACACCTACAGCCAATTAAGAGTAACCAATTGACCTAACCTAATGTCTTTGGATTGTGGGAGGAAGCCAGAGTACCCGGAGAGAACCCATGCAGGCACAGGGAGAACATGCAAACTCTGCACAGAGAGGCCCTGGCCGATCTCGAACCAAGGGTCTTGAGCATTGACATTTTTTTGGGCATCACAACCCCTGAGAAGTGAGTCGTTTCACTGTTCAATCAAATCACGATTAAATCATTTTATCCCAATTCCAGTGAGCTGGGCGCTAAGTCAGAAGTTAGCTAGCTCAGTCAGCGGAAGTCTCTAGTGTACTCTATGGGCCTCAAAACGCCAAATATCTTTATATTGTTGCCTTGAGGCGGGCGGTTATTGTATATTCGGGAAGTTGAGCTTTTTTCAGCTTCATGTGCTGCTGAGCAGCTTTCAAAGGTATGAACAGGACGCCTACGAAGCTGTATCCAGATTATAATTGTTAAATCCAGGGTTCAAAACCTCCACTTCTTTGACTCATTTGCAGCCATGTGGACGTGCCACGAACTTCTGATGACACTTTGCTTTGAATAGTCTAGTTTAATCACTCCAAACCAGTTGATCGACACACAACATTTCAAAAGCTCAGTTCAAATTCTCTTGACGATAAGATGGAAACACAGCTAATGAAATGAGCGTTTTTTCATGCAGTTCTGTTTTTTGTCTTAAAAGTCTTACAGCACCAGTATACTCCATCAGAACTGCTTGTAGGATGGTAGAATTTCTTTGTAAACCCCTCCTCAAACACTTTTCCAATGACGGCTTTGAAGGGGAGGGGTTGTCACCACCAACTTCTGATATTCACACTTCACTTTGCAGCTGATTGCTCAGCTGTGTGAAAGTAAGAAAGGTGTCAACTTTTCCCTCGGTTTTAATGTGAAGAACCAAGTCCAACACTATCAATGTCTTCCAGGAGAGACTGACTGAAAATGTGCGTTGTCATCCCCCAATTATCACCCCCCAACCACCTCTTTCTTTCAGTTTGGCGGTTCTAAAGCTTTAAACTAGTTGTTTTTGACCTCACAGGTGCAGCAGGTGTCTTCCTGCTCTGCTCAGGTGAATCTGCAGCAGCAGTAGACTGAGAGTCTGTGAGTGACAGACAAGGAGCAGAGACGCTGGTGAGGAGCCTCATAATTCCTCCATTTAGTATCTTCTCTTTTGCTCATTAGTGACTTCTCCTCCCTGTCGCCTTTTGTGCGATTGTCTGTATTATCTGTCTGAGTAATGAGCCATGTGAGCGGCGTGGGGACTCTGGCGTTGTTAAGCCGCCCCCTCTCCGCCTCACTTCAAACGAGACCAGCCCAGGTCATTTGTAAGTCGGCCGCTAAACAGCCTCCTGTTTGGGAAACAAGAGAAGCCGTGGCTGCGGTTGCAGGCCTATGCACGTCCTCCGCCGCTGGGATGCAAGCAACGGCCCCCCCGGAGAGCCGCCGCCGCTGATCTGGCAGCTTTCATGTTGCAGCCAAAGATCTCCCAGGCTAATGACACGCTGCTCTGTTTGAATGTCGCAGCATGAGGCGGAGGGCCGGGCGGATGACACACAGATCAAAACATCGAGCCGCTGCTGTCACGGCTGAGGGAAGTTGTCACAAGTTGGTTCAGTTTTTGCTCCAACATTGTGTTTGTAACAGAAACACAAAGACACACAAACAGTTTCACAGTTCTGACAATGCCTCCAATTGAGAAAGTTTCTCTTTAGGGTTGGAAGAACGAGTTCTTTATCAAATTAGAAGTCAAGCCAGCCAATTTTATTTATATAACACAACATCACAAGGCACAAATTTGCCTCGAGGGGCTTTACGATCTGTCTAGCACACATCAGCCTTTATCCTTGAAACCTGGGACAAGGAAATATATGACATAAACTGCATTTATATCGCTGTTTCTCATCTACCAACTTCCCAACACATGTGACATTAACCTATTCACATGTTCATTCACGCACACTTGGGACGCTTCAACATGCAGACTGGAGGAGCCAGGGATCCCACCACCAACCACCTGATTAGTGGAAGACCCACTCCACCTTCTGGCCCACAGCGACCCCAAAGTGATGCTGCATTCAAATCTTTGGACTGAATCCAAATGTCCAGACTTTAACCCCTCACAGACTTGTGGACTTTGCCTGCGCATTCCTGGGAAAAATGTTAGTGCTGAGAGCTGTCCAAACCCACAATTCATCCAGTCTACAAGGGGCCTTGAGTGGACTTTCTCCAGACATCCAGAGAGTTGGGCTGGGGTGCAGACTTCACCAGTTGCTATAGTTTTCCATATTTATATTTCTAAAACTCGTGCCACATCACGTTCACATTACATGTTTATTTCCAGACTTTTATATAGGGGAGGTGTCATGGTTGTGGTTTTTGGTTAGTTATTTCCTGTTTTATTTTGTAGTTATATCCTCTTGTGTCTTGTTCCCAGTGTTCTGTTTCCCTCCTGTGCTCCTGTGCTCCTCCTTAGCCTGATTTTCCCCACACATCTGTCTCACATCAGCCTCGTTAGCACTGCCCTGTTCCCGGTGTCTCTCCACCTGCATCTTGTCCCCTCGTTAGTTTAGTTTGTATTAAAGCCTGTGTTGTTCCCTCACTCTTTGTTGGCCTGTCTGTTTTTTTTCCTCGTGTCACTCCTGTGCTCCTGTGCCTGCTCCCCAACCCTCTTGTGTTCCCTGTGTTCTCATTTGTAATTTGTGGTCTTCTGGTTTGTCCTCAGTTTTTTTATTACTTTATTTTTTATTCCTTTTCCTGTCTTTTTGTTGCCATTTTATTGTTCGCACTTTTGGATTTTTTTTATCTTGGGCATCAACTCAGGAAAGCTCACTTTTTGTTTCCAGCCTGCCTCTCTGTGTCTGCATTTGGGTCCTCACCATTATGTTATTGTGACAGGGAGGTGGATGTGGTGGTGGTGGAGTTACAGGCGAGAAGGCTGGCAAGCCAGTGACCACGGTTCAAGTCTGAGTTTCAACATTTGTAAGCATCACACCACTGGATATTTTTAAGGAGACCTCGGGACAATCTCCAGCTGTGTTTGTTGCAACCAAAACAGGTATTTTAGCCAAACATAGTGTTCTCCTAACCCTCACCAGGTGTTTTTTGTGCCTAAACCTAGGCAATAGGTACAATAACCAGTGTTGTCAAAAGATAACACTAAAAATTGAACATAAACATGTGTAAAGTTTCAGCATCTAGTGATTGGGTTGGCCCTCACAGATTTGGTGTGATGACAGTGAACAGTACAGACGACTGAGGTCCACGAGTGCTCAGTCCGCAAGTCCAGAGGGTTAACATTTGGATTCAGCCTGCTTCAACGGGGAAGAAAATGGAAGAAACAGGGGAGGACAGACAGACAGGGTGTACTGTTTACAGAGCTAACCATCACACAGTCTGGATAATCAGGATGAAACAATTATTGACTCAAAACATATATGAAGAATACGTTTAAAGTCTAGGAGGAACTGAAACTGAAAGAACAGAAAAGAAAAGAAAAAAGAAATAATGCGTGTTGAGACACGTTCTCTACCTCCAACAACAATATATTATAATCAATAGATTGTGATATCAACCACCTGTGCAGTTAAACACCCTGGAGGAGCTCAGTGTGATGAGAGGTTAAAGTGTAGACCCCGTTTCTATCACAGCGTCAATTCACTGCTGCTGAGGATCGTTGGAGAAGGCTGAGAGATCTCCTCTCGAAGAAAGAAAACCACAGGCAGAGGACTTTTTCAGAAGGCCTTTCATGTGGTGTCAGTGCTGATCATTAGTGCCTGGCCTTTTGACTTTAGTCCACTCAAATGTGTCACAAATTTCACATTTCTTGTATTTGGGATCTGCAGGTCAACTTGAGATGGAAGCATTTAATCAAATACTACTGTCCTTTGTTTCATCCATATATGTGTCAGGCAGAAAAAAATGATCATTTTTGTTCATTTTTTACTGCAGCACTATTCTTACACAAAATATTTTTCTAAAAATGGTCACAAAGTATAAAAAGTATTCTGCGCAAACAGATTAATTGTCCAGTCCATTGATTTATAGTCACACTGATGAGAAAACATCAAATCCCTCTCATACAGCTCTGGGTTTGGGACTTGGGACCCATCCAGAGGGGCCTCAGAGCGTCGGGGGCCCAGGTTCTGTTACAGCTGTTCACCACCAGGGGGTAGCATGAGGCAAGAAGTCCCTGAGAGGAATATGACAGCAGGGGATCTCTGTGTCATAACATTTGTGTCTTTATCATTATTGGCTTAAAAATGTGAAGCTTGTCCTGAGGGTGGTGCCAGACGAAAGGTCATGAAGTCACCCAAAACAAAAGGGTTTCTTTTTCTGACAAATTCTTAATTATTTGGACACATGTTATGCACATATTCTTTCTTTCTTTGTGTAGAAAACATTGTGTCAGTTTGTTCTGGTGATGTACGTGTTAATTTTAAAAGAAGTACTTCTTTATTGTACTTAAGTATCTGTACTTTAATTGAGTATTTATTTCTCTGACAACTTTTGACATCTCCTCCCTACATGTGAACACAATTATCTATGTTAATCCATTTATTTCTCCTCCTCACATTTTCAAAACAGGCTCGTTACTTTAGTTTGATGCATTTCAGGGGAATTATGGATTATTTTTTATTTTGCGTCATCACACGCCGTCTTCCCAACATCACAAGACTGATTTCATCATATTAGTCCATATCACGCATGACAGACGTAGTAAGACGAAACAACGTTAAAGACAGAAGAAGACAGAAACAGACAGAGAGGGAGACTGGAATGGGGAGAAAAGGCGTGTTAGTGTCTCGTATCTGCAGAGACCCTGCAGCCCTCTGCCTGGATTTTCTTATTTTCTCACTTTGTTGCTGCTCGGGACGCTTTACCAACCCAAAATGTGGCTATTTGACGTCCTGGGAATGAGACTCAACAATCAACTGTCTTTGTGGTGCGTTTAGGAACAGCTGGGACAAATCCTACTGATTCTACCTTAAGTTTAATAGTCTTTGAATTATATTAATATGATGTGAGCTTCAGTTAGCTTTGACCAGAAATGGCCACTAGAAATGTCCTTCAGAGGGAGACTCTTTATTTTGATACTCTATACATTCGGAGCCTGTAGCTATTACTTTTTTACACAAGTATCTGTACTTCTACTGGAGGAGAGAATGTGTGGATGTTTCACACCTCTGCTGAGAGCTGTCCATGTCCATAATACCAGGTCTGAATCCCCTCTTTGCAACATTATCCTGATGGCAACGGTGGAAAATTTGTGTTCGGCTTATCCTGTTAGTTAAATAAGTTAAATCAAGCACTAAGATGATATCTGCCTGTGAGAAATGTTTATGTAACTGAGACTCAGTGTACAGATCTGCAGCAGATGAGTTCCCATTTGAAAAATTGTGTGCTGAACTTCCATTAACAATAATTGAATCCCACTCCAGTGAGATGCTAACGGAGGAGGGGGGAGAAAGGGGGAACCGTGTTGTTATTAAAATGTCTCCTCCTCTAATGTGCAGGTAAGGACCCCTTCACTGCAGGCCCGCTGCCAGGACCGTCTCTCGCTTTTAAGTGAGTGCCTTCATTGAGACAAATTTAGCTCAATTAAACCGCTTTACCTCTGCCAAGAGTGTTTCAGAGCATCAGTGCTGCGGAGCGGTCTTTTCAATTAGCCACCGTGAGCAGATTCACCACTGATCCTATTACTGTTTGGGTTTGTGACTGAGGCATTGAAAAACCTCCTGCTGCTGTGGCTGCTGCTCTGTCAACATAACCCCCCATTTTCATAATGGAGATCAAGGATGTTTTTAACAGTTAATAACAAGAGTAAACAAACAGCCAGAGGAATAAATAAATGAGGAACAAGCCTGAATATTCAAAACAGGGAAATTAGCATTTGATTGACAGATGCTCAGGAGATGTAACTAACATGAGTTTTTAGCCATGCGCACGCCCTATGGGCTGAACATAATGAAAGGGTCATTTTACACCCAGGAAGTCGAACCTCCATTGCTGTATCCAGGTTTTTCCTCATTAGATTACTGCTCCAGAGCCACAACACTGACACACTGACTGCCCTGGTGCTCTTGCTGGCCAACTGGGAGATGCATTAGCATCTATTTCGCAACATTCACTTAGCTCATTAGCTTTTTTTAGTCTAATAAATACATACACAGACAACTCTGTTTAATGACACAATCATGTAAACACAAGCAAAATAGCTGTCACGAACTTACCTCAGTCCAAAAGTTGGGAAGGCATTTACTGCTCTTTGCTGTTGTTGAGTGTTTTGTGCTAACGTTAGCCACTGAACAGGCCTGTTGCTGCTGCAGTGGCTCTTTTTCTCTGGCTCAGTGGCTGCATGCTTTGTGCTAGCTTGGTTAGCGACAGGCTCAGGGGCTGTTTATTGTGAGCGCATTTTGACATTATCATTATCAAAAAATATACACAACTAACATGGCTATTATTAGTACAGGGATCTCAGCTGCACTTTCTCTTCCATTCTTGTGCAACTAGCTCGCTAATAGCTTTAGCAACACATCCGCCACACAGCTTTGTGGAAGACTCCGGTCATGCACAGTGAGTGTACGGGTAGGCAGGTACAGAGGAATAGGCAAGATGGGCTTATAGGAGGCCTGTGACAGCCACAGACACTGAACTTCTTTTCTTTTTTATTTCTTTTTTGTTTTTGTCATTATATTTGATCTATGGATTAATTAGCAACTCTAGCTTAAATACAAACGTATTGATTGTAGCATTTTTAAGAATTTTTATTGAACAGTATTTCTTCTTGTCATTGAGTATTTTTCCCTTTGGTGGTTAGTTTTTCTACCTCTGATGATCCAAAAAATAACAAAACATTAAAAAAATGTTAAAAATCATGAAACATGAGAGGGTTTTGTAAAATTCAGCTGAAAGAGGGCCGACATGAGAAGTTTCAGTCTGTTTCATTGGAGGGATGAAAAACGGAGACCCGGCGGGTCTTTATTCCTGCGACACAATGGGTAGAAACCAACTCAAAGAGGCTGCCGAGGACACATCCCAACCTTGGCGACACAGATTGCTGTACTAAACCATGTGACTTCATGCTGAGCTTTTCATGTGCACGCTAAAGGGAGCAGCTAATCAAAGGCCCTAATGCGTTTAGTCACAGTGTTGCTGTTAGCATGAAACTACAGTAGGTCTGAATTGGACTAACAAGACGGAAAAAGAGATCCTTTTTCCTGGACGAGCGCTTTCATTAAACCTCTGTTAATTCATATCTCATGTGTAAAATGTTCCCTGCACAAAGCTCCGGCTGTGTGAGCATTAAAGTGAGAATTTAACTCGTAGAAACACAGATCAACTCCTGGATGAAGCCAGAGATTAAAGATTAAATGAGATTAATTGTTGTTTGAATACTTAAGCGAGAGCTGCAGCGTCCTGGTGAGAAAATGAATCCTCAGAGACTGGAGGGAAGCCATTGAGATGTGTGTGTGTGTGTGTGTGTGTGTGTGTGTGTGTGTGTGTGTGTGTGTGTGTGTGTGTGTGTGTGTGTGTGTGTGTAGACAGGATTATTTCCATTTCATTGTTTTAAGATCAGAGCAACTTGATATCACAAGAAGATCTTAAGTTCGTATGAACTGTTCAAGCCATGAACATGCATTTATATTTTTTAAATGATCGTATACATTAAAGGGTAAAGTGAAGCCATACTTTCACATAGTTATTAGTCATTTTCTCCATCAATCAATTGATTGTTTGGTCAGAAATGTCAACACAATTTCCTTCACAATGTTTGTTTAGTCCAAACCTTAACATAGTTACAAATACATTAAAGTTATTCAAGTTATTCAAAGGAAAAGCAACAAATCAAATTGTTTTTACATAAAAAAAAGACTTGATCGTAGCATCAAATAGTTGACAGTTGTTTTCCTGTCAATCAATTAATCAACTAATCGTTTCAGCTGTAATTAATTTCATTTAGCAAAACATATTTCATGTATATTTCAGCTCTTCACATGTTTTGTGTACAAGAACATTAATTTGTAAGGTGACAAGTAGTTAAAGCTGTCAGAGAAATGTAGTGAAGTAAAAGGTTCAATGTTTCCCTCTGAAATGTAGTAGAAAAGAAAAGAACTTACAGCTGTACTTTGTTGGGTAGTTTAATTTATAGCAAAATATATCTTATTTATTTATTTATTTATTTATTTATTTATTTATATCTTATTAAGTCTGTGGATCAGATGTGTGCAAAACTAAAGAATAGATTCAGGAGTCCTGGTTTATAAACCATTTTATTGTTTATTAACAGTCAAATAGTGTTATCCTTTTAGCTAATTATTTGAATTATTTATCCATTATTTTTCTCATTCTTATTCCTTTCTTTTTTATCCATAACAACTTAATCTGCTCTGCTCTCTTGTTAACTAGTTTTCACACACTTTCAGTTGTAATAGCATCTAAATTAAATGTACTGTATGTTATTTATGCCACTTGGGCAGACTTATTCAACTGGCGGCCCGTGGGCCAAATGTGAGTCAAACAGACAACCTGCTTCTTAAAAAAAGAAGGTGCGTTGTTTTCTTTCCCGCACTGTTGTATACATAACTAAGTGCATCGTTATATAGATATATGGAACGTAGATGTTCGGCCCCTTGGTACTTTCCTTTTTTTTCACATCTGGCCCTTTTAAAAAAGTAGTTGACTAGGCCTCCACATGGGGTTTCTCAATCAAAATAATGAAAACAGAAGACATAGTTTTTTAGTAGTTTTTTTACTTCTATATATATCAAAAGTACTTGAGTAAATGTACAAAGTCACATTCCACCACAGGCACACATAAGGAGGATGACAGTTGTTGTTTGTAATGCTGATGATCCACCAGGTGAGGGCGCTCTCCCTCTTTAAGTCATCTGCATGTTGGAGGAAATCAAGTCAGAGAAGTCAGAAAAATCAGCTCACATGTAAATGACTCAATCTGCATGTTTTGATTTGGTTTCATTCTGTTTAAAGAAAGAAACCCTTTTTCTGCCTTCAGCTGTTTGAATAAAACTCAAGTACTGACTGACTTAAGGGTAAAAATAGTGTCCTTAGTTTGTTTAAGTAAAGTTAATTTTCCAATTTTTATTAACAAGGTCTGTGGTAATTAGCCTGCATCAAACCAAAGCCCATAATCAGCATGAATCTTTACATGAATCAGTGAATGAATCATCTGCAGCTGTCAGAGTGTATGTTCATGTCACATTCCTGAGCTGTGTCTCCTCTGTCTGAGTGGGAGGTTTGTGTTGCAGCTCTCACATCTGGGATTTACATCAGATTTTTCTTCGTTTCCTCCACAAACACCAAAATGATGGCTTCATCCTATTACCTGCGACTCTAGCGTAAATGTTTATGGAAATGGCCTGTCGGAGCAGGCCAAGTGTTTTCCATCAGCAGCTCTTTGCAGTAATAATACTGCAGTGTTGATGTCAGACCCGCCCTGCCTGAAGAGGGGAGGCTAATGGCCCCTTTCCCCCTCCCTGCATCAACCAGAGAGATGAGGAGGGAAAAAAATCTAATTCACCTTAAACGTGGTGCTGCAGAGTTGTGAAGCGAGAGGGCATCTGTGCAGAGAGTCCCCATTAAAGGAGCATTATGTAACATCAGACTGTGGATGATGGAGATTCAAACACGATACCATTACAGGGAATGTGGACGGAGCTCACACATTTCACACATTTGAAAGTTGTTCAATAAAATGTTCAAAGTGCAATCTTTAATGAAATCTGCAACGATAGTTATCATTATTATTACTAAAGGTCCAGTGTGTAGGATTTAAGGGGATTTATTGGCAAATGCAATGGAAATGGAATATAAGATAGGTGTATAACCACCTGAAACTAATAACTGTAGTGTTTTTGTTACCTTAAAATTAGCATTTTATGTCTACAGAGTGTTTCTACAGTAGCCCAGAACAGACAAACACTGACTATACAAAGGGACAAGGGGTAATCAGTTGGTTGCAATCTGAAACCCCACTGCTAGATGCCACTAAATCCTACACACTGGACCTTTAAGACGTTGCTATCAAGTAAAGTTAAACTGGTAATAGACAACTTTTTTTGTTTTAACTTCTGAAGTAAATACCAATTGCACAGTGTAATGACTGTAAGTGATAACATCTGCATAAAGATTGGTTCCCAATAAGTCTCACTTTTATTATGCTATTCGGTCTGTCAACAGGCTGGACATTTCCCACAAAAGTGAAGTCTGCCATTGTGCAACCAAAACAAGAAGAGGCATTGTTTTCCTAGGTCACAATCCTCAGGTAACAGTGGAACAACTGGAATAACTGTGGAAACTCTACACTGCAAAAGAAAAAGAACCCTGCTGATGGAGGGGGCAAAGAAGATGAAGAGACCGAGGTAAAACAAGAGAGAACGGACAGGCATTCACTTAATGGAGAGCGTGCTGGTGGTGTGTCAAAATGTGTTGCCTCTTTACATACAAGTAGCTGTTTTACTATTCTTACAGTTGTTTTTTGCTTCGGACAGTAGCCAGGCTGCTGCAGCCATGTTGCCAAGACAGTGGCGCCAAAAGCAATACCACATGGGAACACTGGGAGTTGTCTGTTTCCACTTTAAGTTAAGTTGCTAGTTAAACCTTGTATCATCGACAGTAGACGAACAGTTCTCAGAATGTTGTGTTAGCAACATATTGGCCTCAGACCGCTAACAAGCTGTACTAGCTAGCTTTGTTAGAAATAAAATGATCACAGGGAAATTTATAAATCAATGATCACAAAACAGCTGCAATAAAAGATCATTTAGACGGCGAATAAAAGGTTCCTGTCAATGTAAAGTAAAAGTGATCTAACGATAACAGTTCAACTTGAGCTGTGTCAGTAACACATGGTTGCTACCAGCAACATTAACGGACACCAACTGTTAGTGACAGAACAATAATATCCTTGTGGTGTGCTTGAGTTTTGCCTTTTGTTTTTTGTAGTCTGTCCTCCTCTAGGTCTCCATGGAGAGGAGGTCATGTGACTCAGGTCTGTTTGAACACATCTGAACTTACTCAACGTCCTCTCTGACCCACGTTCTTCACATAGGCTATATTTACAGTCTATGTAGGCTAGATTTGTCAACCCAATTGTCCACACTGTAAATTTACTACAGCCCTGTTTCTTCCATTTTCTCCCGTTGAAGAAGTTTTTGGAGGAGTTTTTTCCATACTTAACTGAGGGTCTGAGGGTTATGTATGCTGTACAGATTGTGGCCCTTAAGACACATTTGAGATAAGGGCTTCATGACTTCATAAAACTGCCCCAGCAGAAGGAGAAAAAAAATCAAATTTAATCAATAATGCTAAACACTGCTCATTTATCCTAGTACAAGTGCCGTGACATTTTAACAAAACAAAAAAAACCAAAATGAGTAAAATAAGCTTAATTCTTCTCGGGAAATAATAATACCGCTGCCTGCAGTGCCGATTAAGGCCACGGATGTCGCTGTGAGCCCACATGACTCTCTGGAATGATCCGGAAATGCATGATATGAACCGGAAAAAGTACACAATGTTCATGGTCAACAGCATGTAGCAGAGCTGTTGGACTCATTCTGGACAAGTTGCGTGTTTTAATTAAGCTATTTTAACTGTTTGATACGAACTCGTATTTTTTATAAGCTGACAGAGAAGCGATTCTTCACCTGAGATGGGAGTCCCGGCGTTTTTCCGATGGCTGAGCCGAAAATATCCGTCAATCATTGTGCATTGTCTTGAGGAGAAGGTAAGTGGATAGCATGTTAGCTAGCAACCGAGTCAGTTTGCATGTCGCATTTACGGGAAGATTTAAGGGTCGATAACCTCCTTTAAACTAAACATTTACTGACTGCAATCAATTCTGAAGCTTCGCGACCATTAATGTGTCGTCAGTGTAATGTTTTGTGTTTTGAAGGTTTCGGTTCATCAGACAGCAGTTGACAAAACACGACACACGGGGGAAGTTTGTGCGGGGATGTAAACAAAACTGCGTAGTTGTTTGTCCTTAATTTCAGACTACCATAGACACTATTTCAACATACAGCCTAGCACTATTTGACACCCTAATCGACCTTTATTGGTTAGAAAAGATGTAAAAACTCTATGCTGTTTGAAAATATTGACCGCCTATCTGTGATAACTTGTATTACTTCTGCACTGAGTTTGGTGGATGAAATTGTAGATTTTGATTTCCCGCCTCAGCTAACACTTTAAAAACACACTATTGAAACATTAACATACTAACATTTATGGGAAATACAGATGATTCGCCGTGGTTTTTTTAACAGTTATGTGTTTATTGAGTGGGTTAGAAACAGTTGTCAGGGTTAAGTCCGGGATGTCTTCAGTCAAAGTGATTTGTTTGTTCTTGTTTTATCTTCACAGGGTAAAGAGTGTAATGGTGTCCGTGTTCCTGTTGATACAACCAAACCAAATCCCAACGAGGTAGAATTTGACAATTTGTACTTGGACATGAACGGGATCATTCACCCTTGTACACATCCAGAAGACAAGTAAGAACTAACTTTTGTGCATTTCAAGACTTTGTTTTTGTTCTAACATGACTACATTTTCTGCTTTGAAGTTATGTCAACAATAAAGCTTAATGTATTAAGGCTGGAAATAAATGTCGATTAGTAGTTTCGTCTAAAAAACGTAAAAAAAAAAAAAAAGTATATTGATAATTGTCTCCATAAGCCCAAGAGGACGTCCTCAAATGTCCTGTTTTGTCCACAACCCAAGGTATTCAGTTTACTCTCATAGAGGAGGAAATAAATCAGAAAATATTAATTTAATCATTTTAATCTGGAATATGAGAATTTAACATATTTTTAAATTTTTTATTTTGTAAATTAATATTTACAGTATCAATGAGGTAATAAAAAAATATTTTTTTCCATAACTGATTAAACAAGCCGCTCTCAGTGGAAAATAAGGTCCACAGAACACAGTTTGAAGCAAAAAAAGTGGTAGGGTCTGCCAAATATAAACAAAATAAAACAAAAGTAGTAACCTCACACTCTGATCTCTGCTGTCCACAGACCTGCTCCCAAAAATGAAGATGAGATGATGGTCGCCATTTTTGAGTACATCGACCGCCTGTTCAATATTGTGCGACCCAGGAGAGTTCTCTACATGGCTATCGATGGAGTGGTGAGTAACTCTCAGTGCGGGATCATGCAGCCAGAGAAGCCAAGTTGCATTTCTGCCAGAGAATCAAATATTTACTGGTAGTGTAGTTATCTG